>NC_092421.1:81245337-81606171 GCF_040894005.1 Engystomops pustulosus
GAGGTGAGTGCAGAGACCGGCCTGCAGCGGGGGCACACGGGGGGGCACGGATGCGCCCGTGATCCGAGACAGGGATCGCGGGAGCACCGTGACAAAAACATAGTAATACAACAACGAGGAACTGTGAAGTCCAACCTGTGATGGGGGAAGATCAAGACGATGGATCAGAGAAGCCCTCAATACGTTCAGTGATCCATAGGAGATACAATATCAGAGAAGTCAAGTGCAGCTTCTATCACATGGTCCAGAAAATAAAAGAGGAAAACAAAAATAATTACAATGGAGTGAGTGGGGGGAACTCAATGTGAGCTTATAATGATGGTCTATAAATGGGAAGGGGGATACTGTGGGTACAAGACCATCAATGATCTCCAGTGGCCCCAGATCCCATGGAATGTGTCCATAATAGCAGCAGGTAGGTGACTCGGGTGGTCAGTACTTATCTCCCAGGTGACTTTGGATGTTGTGAATGGATTGGCCGGGTCTTCCATGCTCTTACATTGGCTCTTACTGAATCAGCTTTCTCGTCGGCTGATTCAGTAAGTGATCGTCGTGATCACCAAAGTTCTCTCTATGATAGTTCTCTTCTATGTGTGGATCAGGCCCCAAACCTCCTGCCAAAATGTATCAACTCCAGGTCACCCCCAGGAATTGTAATCATTTTTCTATAAAGTTTTGAAGAAATTTTATTGACAGTTCCAGAAAGAGAATTTTTTCTACCTCTCTAGTATAATATTCCTGTCTGTATTGACATCTGGAATGGAACAACATAATGGAAAGGAACTACGGAGAATATTCTTTTCTATAGACGACAGAACAGAGAGTTTTTTTCTGATCTTAAATTAAAAAAAAAAAAAAAGATATTGGTGACTGGAAACACTAAAATCCTCTGAGCAGATTCTATAGATATTGGGGCAGATTTACTTACCCAGTCCATTCGCGATCCAGCGGCGCGTTCTCTGCGGTGGATTCGGGTCCAGCCGGGATTCACTAAGGCAGTTCCTCCGATGTCCACCAGGTGTCGCTGCTGCGCTGAAGTCTGCCGGAATGCAGGAGCTTATTCCTGGTGAAGGTAAGCGTGAGACACTTTTTTTTTTTTTAAATGCGGCGGTTTCTCCGAATCCGTCGGGTTTTCGTTCGGCCACGCCCCCCGATTTCCGTCGTGTGCACGCCGGTGCCGATGCGCCACAATCCGATCACGTGCGCCAAAAATCCGGGGCAATACAGGGAAAATCGGCGCAAATTGGAAATATTCGGGTAACACGTCGGGAAAATGCGAATCGGGCCCTTAGTAAATGACCCCCATTGACTTCTGGCTCCCCATTCATATAAACTATTCCCTCCCAGTCCCCCTTCCCAATAATCTATAACTACCCTTAGACCCCTCCTATGTATACAGCACCATGAGCTCCTAGAGAATATCTTATGGTCTCTATACTCTGTATGGCTCTCGTGTACTTTCATGCACAGTCCAGGACATCAGACTGGTCCAAGGATGAGATTACATTCATCTTTTTCATTAAAAAAGACAAAAAAATGTCTCCTGAGAATGTCCCCTACAAAAGGTGGTAAGTTTTATCTTGTCTGGGGGCAAGTCTCTGTGTTGTGACCCTTAGTTATTAAAGGGATGTTCCCAATTTGGCAAATTAATGTTATTGTTTGTATAATAAAAAGTTATACAATTTTCCATTACACTTTCTGTATCAATTCTTCACGGTTTTCTAGATCTCTGTTTGCTGTCAATCTATAGGAAGCTGCTATGTTTACTTCCAGTGGAGAGAAAGCTGACAATGGTCACACAGGTGCACGACTCGCTATATCACACAGGTGCACTGTTCGTTATATCACACAGGTGCACGGCTTGTTATATCACACAGGTGCATGTCTCATTATATATCACACAGGTGCACTGCTCGTTATATCACACATGTGCGCGGCTCGTTATATATCACACAGGTGCGCGGCTCGTTATATCACACAGGTGCACGCCTCGTTATATATCACACAGGTGCGTGGCTCATTATATCACACAGGTGCACGGCTCGTTATATCACACAGGTGCACGGCTCGTTAAATCACACAGGTGCGCGGCTCGTTATATCACACAGGTGCATGGCTCGTTATATCACACAGGTGCCTGCAGCTCTGATTACTCTCTGATACTAACGAGCCATGGACCTGTGTTATATAACGAGTCGTGCACCAGTGTAATATAACAACCCGTGCACCTGTGACATAACGAGCCATGCACCTGTGTGATATAACGAATCCTGCACCTGTGTGATATATAACGAGTTGTGCACATGTGTGATATAACGAGACCTGCACCTGTGTGTTATAATGAGCCATGCACCTGTATGATATAACAAGCCCTGCACCTGTGTGATATAACGAGCCATGCACCTGTATGATATAATGAGCCATGCACCTGTATGATATATAACGAGCCGTGCACCTGTATGATATAACGAGCCATGCACCTGTATGATATATAACGAGCCGTGCACCTGTATGATATAACGAGCCATGCACCTGTATGATATATAACGAGCCGTGCACCTGTATGATATAGCGAGCCATGCACCTGTATGATATATAACGAGCCGTGCACCTGTATGATATAACGAGCCATGCACCTGTATGATATATAACGAGCCGTGCACCTGTATGATATAGCGAGCCATGCACCTGTATGATATATAACGAGCCGTGCAACTGTGTGATATAACAGAAAGTTTATTACAAAATTGTATAACTTTTTATTTTACAAACAATAATATTAATTTGCCGACATGGGAACACCCCTTTAAGGCTTGTAATGTTCCAGCTGAATCGATCAGCATCTTGATGAGTCTTGATATCTGTGCCAGAAAACATTACACTTGGTTATGTATTTCTTTATTTTTAAAAAAATAACATGAAAATGAGAGGTTGTAATAGAGTCTAGTATAGTATATAGTATAGTATATAGTATATACCGAGTGCATAGAAAAGTACAAAGAAAAAGTAAATCTGTAGGGAGTGAAGATTATGTTGCCTTTGCTACATTGTAACATGACTTTGGGACTTAAAATTACCGCTGTGAAAACCCAACCCCAAGCCCCCCTTCACTCATTAATGGGCGTACACAGTTGTTGGGTGTAAAGGCCACAGCGGCCGCATTTATTATAACAAAACATCATCATTAATCAATAACATTGCATAACATTACAATTTACATTAAATTCAACTAGCAAAGGGGTTCCGGGGGGCATCTAAATTGCCATCAAATCCATTGTCACGAAGTCTCACTTGTCCCCAGCCGTATATGTGCCTGACCAGGGACCCAAAATGGAGACTTCCGCACCTCCTGAGATCCTTGCTCCCAGGAATTCACCATATCTCTGTTAAACAACTATTCGGGGGACTGGACACCCCCCGTGTTACCAGCTCCCCCGTCTCAACACCTCCTTTTTGCCCCCGAGAACCCCTCCTAAATCCGCCGCTGCGACATTAGTTTTGGCCCCCCATCTGCATCCCCAATTTTTACAAAAGGGGCGGGTGGGCGGGAAAATTGTTCTTTTCTCCCCAGATTCCAGTGACAGACTGACACTACCTCGTGTCAGTATATTTACAAATATTCCCAAACCCTCCCCTGTACGTGACTGCTCCAGACTTACTGTAACATCTCCCCCTCCCATCTCTGACCTTCACCTAACCCCTTAGATAGCTCCAATTTAACCCCTTGTCATGCCGCTATTGCGTTACATTGCATTCACTTCATTGCTCCTTGACTTTGGGACTTAAAATTACCGCTGTGAAAACCCAACCCCAAACCCCCCTTCACTCATTAATGGGCGTACACAGTTGTTGGGTGTAAGGCCACAGCGGCCGCATTTATTATAACAAAACATCATCATTAATCAATAACATTGCATAACATTACAATTTACATTAAATTCAACTAGCAAAGGGGTTCCGGGGGGCATCTAAATTGCCATCAAATCCGTTGTCACGAAGTCTCACTTGTCCCCAGCCGTATATGCGCCTGACCAGGGACCCAAAATGGAGACTTCCGCACCTCCTGAGATCCTTGCTCCCAGGAATTCACCATATCTCTGTTAAACAACTATTCGGGGGACTGGACACCCCCCGTGTTACCAGCTCCCCCGTCTCAACACCTCCTTTTTGCCCCCGAGAACCCCTCCTAAATCCGCCACGACACCGTGTGGGATAACCTCACACACGGTTGTCCTGCCAAACCTTCAACGCCTTCTCCACCCCTTCTTGGATACCCAGTAACCATAAATCCAGGCCCACATCCGTCAAGTGCACCCCATCCTCACGTAAGTACCCTCCTTTTCCTTCCTCCAACTCCGGGTGCCGTATCACAATGCCCCCGTTTCGTGCTATAAACCGCCCTATCGTTTTGTTAACCTTTACCCTAGCCTTATTTAAACTCTTTACTGACCGAGCCTGCCGCCACTTTGCCCTCGCCAGTATTGGAGACCAAATCACTAATAAGCCAGGAAAGGAAACCAACAGCCGCAAAATATCTAATTTAATATCTCTCATCAATGACCATGAAGCTCTCAGCCCCATGTCATTCCCTCCCGCGTGAATGACTACCACATCCGGAGGTCTATCCATCCCCGCATGGTAGTGAATTTCTGGCAGTAATTTTGACCATAACATCCCTCGAACACCTATCCATCGCACCTGCGCCTCAAACCTGGAAAAACCTAACTGGCGGCCGGCCGGTCGTACATCCGCTCGCTGAGATCCCCAGTACACATAAGAGTGACAGACGATCCAAATCAGACACGAAGGGGCACCTAAATCAAAGAAAAAACAGATAACAAGTTAACTCGCCTAAGTATCAATCCTCCCCCATCCCACTTGACTATCACCGCCTCACATGACCTGGTCTCCATCCCGGGCTGACCCAACTCTATCAAGCAAGTGTGGGCGAATGTAAAGCCGAAAGCGCTCAGACTCCCAGCGTCCAATCTTCTTAATCAATTCATCCCTAAGCCCCCAACGTGCTGCCGCCGTAGCTGCCCCAATCCGAAAAGAATGGGACGAGTACTCACTGGCCACCAAGCCCACTTTCCCCAGCGCCTTCCGAAAAACCTGCACAAACTGGAAACGTGACAAATAGGCACCGTCTCTGTGTACCAACAATGGACCCCCCTCTCCTTGTCGAACAACCATGAAATCTGCAAAACATTGCACCGGGCACACCGACCTGTCCGCACAAGCGGACAAACTTAACAGCTTACCCCTTCCCAACTGGTCTGTCTTGGAATGGCGTATGCGACATTCCAAAATACTCCCCACCCTCGCTACATCTGATGCCATCAAACCCCCGGGTTGTTTCCTGCTAGGAGCCACAAGCTCAGAAATTCTAAATGCGCCGAAAAACGCAAGGGAAAAGGCTAATCTAAATAAACATACCTCATAAGCCGACCAACAAAGTGAACCCAACACCTTAGATAACTCCAGCAATACCGGATACCGGAATACCGGAAATGACACTGGTTTCCTCGCATCCCTCACCACACGAAGTTTCCTAAAGCCTCACAGTGAACAATTTCGTAAAATCCTGCAATCCCCGATATTTAAACCAAAAGGCCACCGCTGATAAGCGGCGCGCCACTGTCGCTGCTGACCTACCATCGTTAAATGCCATCCCCACCCACATCAGTAAACAGCACTCCCAATCCCCAGACTCCTTCATCTCCCCCAGGGACTGAACCCAAGATTCCCATTCGCTCCACACTGCCAGATACGCATCCCAAGTTGCTGCACATACCGACCTCTGTACCAGAGCCCACCCAGCCGTCAAACCAGCTGCCATAGATGCTCCGGGCACAACTTCCCTTCCGCGTCTGCTTCCGGTGCCACCTCCCGAAACCGGCTCCACTGGAAACGAGAAATGGCATCCGCTATCACATTATGCACCCCCGGCACATGCACTGCTCTAAAATGCGCATTCAGAACTAAACCCCTCAACACCAGATGTCTCAACAACTTCACTACCGGTACAGAATTAGCTGTCTGAGAGTTGATAGCCTGCACCACCCCCAAGTTATCGCAGCAAAAACGCACCTTCTTATTCCTTAGCCTATCCCCCCAAATTTCAGTGGTCGCAACAATAGGGAATAGCTCTAACAACGCCAAGTTGGACAACAATCCTCTTTCCCTCCACTCGTCTGGCCAAGCCCCAGCACACCATTGCCCTTGAAAATATATCCCGAAACCGCGGGAACCTGCCGCATCCGTAAATAACTCTAACTCGTCACTCAAAACCGGGTCCCCCTGCACCACTGAACGGCCATTGAAATCCCTCAAGAAAACATCCCAAACTTTCAAATCGTCACGCAAATCCACTGCCAGTGTCACGAAATGATCTGGCCTGCGCACGCCCGCCGTAGCCATAGCCAGTCGCCTGCAAAAAATCCTGCCCATTGGCATGATTCGACAAGCAAAATTCAACCTGCCCAAAAGGGATTGCAAATCCCGCAAACGTATTTTCCGGGACCTACAAGCCCTATGCACCGCCTCCCGCATCTCCACGACTTTCTCCTCCGGTAACCTACATTCCATTCTATCTTCATCGATAACAATCCCCAGAAATTTCATAACTGTCCCCGGCCCTCCGTCTTTTCTGCCGCTAATGGAATACCAAATAAACTTGCTACCCTTTCCATTGTTTGCAACAATAACCCACACACCCAAGACCCGGGTGGCCCGATCAACAAAAAATCATCGAGGTAATGCAACACTGAATCCACCTGAGACTCCTTGCGCACCACCCATTCCACAAAACTACTAAACATTTCGAAATACGAACAAGAAATAGAACATCCCATGGGAAGACATAAATCCACAAAATACTGTCCCTCCCATTTGCAACCTAGAAACTTAAAACTGTCCGGATGAACCGGAAGCAGCCGAAAAGCTGCCTCAACATCCGTTTTTGCCAACAACGCCCCCTTTCCATACCCCCTGACCCATCGCAACACCGCATCAAATGACGTGTATGAAACCGAACACAACTCTCCCGCTATCCCATCGTTCACTGATAACCCTGCCGGGTATGATAAATGGTGTATAAGCCGAAATTTGTTCGGCTCCTTCTTCGGCACCACCCCTAACGGTGAAACCCTCAACCCTGGAATTGGGGGTACTTCAAAGGGGCCTGCCATTCTCCCCAAAACAATTTCTTTCCTCAACTTTTCCCCCACCACCTCTGGATGAGCCAGAGCGGAAACCAAATTCTTTGGCTCCCGCACTTCCCCCTTCAATTCACACGGAATAGGGAAACCAGTATTAAACCCCTCCCGTAAAACGCGCGCCGCTTCCTTGTTTGGGTACTCCCCGAGATACGAGAGCATCCTTAGCAGCTTCACTGGTGTCTCCCCTCTTCTGCTCAACCTCCCCGGCTCTGTTCTTCCCCTTTCTAAAACAGCGTGAGAGACTATGCGCCCCTCCACACCCTGAACATTCATGACGGTACCGGCAGTCTGCCCCAAACTGACACATCCCTTCATTAAATTGCCAGCAACACCCTTTTCCCGATTGAGTACTTCTGGCAGGTGGCGGGCTGAACCCCCCTGGGGATTCCCGAAAGGACTGACCCACCCGTGGCGTAGAAATAAGCCTCATCCACAGATTAATATCCTTATGTTCCCACTTTAACGTCGATCGCGTTGCTTTGCGCTGACGAAACTGTTCGTCGTATCGCAGCCATGAATTACCACCATAGACCCTATGTGCCTCCCCTATAGTCTCCTGATAACAGAATAAGCCCGTACAATTTTCCGGCGCTTTTTCCCCAATCACCGCCTCCAAAATGGAAAAAGCCTGCTGCCAGTTTGAGAAAGTCCGCGGTATGAGACGATACCGCCGGCGCTCCTCCTCCTCCTTCTTACTCTCTTCAGGCTTAAGGCGATCTAAATTAAACTTCTCTAAAGGGAGCAGCGAGAAGATTTCCACATACTCCCCTTTCCAAATGCGTTCCTTCACCTCCGGCTTCAAATGTTCCCCCAGCGGCCCCCCATAACACACATAAACTTCCCCCTTTGCCCCATCTGCCAAACGTACATCATCTACCAGCTGCCCTGCAACTACCAGTGCCTTCTCCGGCGCCACCGCCGGCGCCGCCACTATTGCCGTCGGCGAGACTACCGCCGGCGGTGACACAACCGCCGGCGGCGCAACTGCTGCTGGCGCCGTAATCGCCGCTGGCTGTGCTACTGCCGTTGGCAACGCCACTGCTGTTCCTAGCGCTACTGCCGGCACCACCGCCCCAGCACCCCCACACGTCCTCTCTCCTTGAACCCCAGACTGATCCCCACCTATGCCCTGCCCCCCCTGCTGCCATACTGTGACTGGTGAACCCACACCCGCAACCTGCCCCGCACCCAAAAACTGCTGTAAACTGACCAACAAGTTATTAACCCTCTCCAATGTCAGCTGTCCCACCCCCCCCACTGAACCCGTGGATGCACCGGTGGTGACCTCACCTGACCGCGCAACCGCGCCTGCGGCTGCGGGCGTAGCGTGCATCGGTATGTCTGTCCTGGTTCCGGATTTACGGTGCACTGGGCCGCCTGCGGCTGGACCCGCCTCCTGCTGCTGCTCGTCGCCCCAGCGATCCGCTCCTGATCGCCGCTCACCCCTCCTGGTGTTCCTCTGGTGCCGTCCAGGAGCTGGAGCCCGAGCCTCCTCTGCTCCGCTGTCGGACTCAGCGTCCGCGTCATCGATGAAGGGACTAGGGGCGGGACTTCCGGTACCCGCCCCCGAAACCGGAAGTGCCCTCGCCTGCTGCCTCTCCCAAGATGGCCGCCGGAGCCCCACTTCCGGTGACTCCGCGGCGCGGTCGCTGATCCTCCTGCTCCCTGTCTGCCGGCCCTGCCCATCGGCCGGTACCGAGGGCGATATCGCTCTCCTCCTCCACCGGACCACGGGAGCCTCTTCTCCATACCTTGATCCGCTGCGCTGAGCATGGCTGCTGCTCGGGTCATCAGCAGGGGAGCCGGCCGTCTCCTGGGTGCCACGATCCTGCCGCCGGGGGGCGGGGGAAGGTACTGGCTGGGCCCCCCGTGTCCCCGTCCCCTGCCGCACTGCTGGATTCCTCGGCGTCCTACCTCCAGCCCCGGATGAGCGTCTCGAGGAGGACGGAGGGTCCCTGCTGGGGCTCCTACGGCGACGCGGGGGACGGGGAGATACCTCCGGACTCAGCCTGGTTGGAGGGCGCGATCTTTTGCTCCTCCGTAGCGGCTCCTCACCGGCCACTGGCACCGCTGGAACCGCTGGAACCCCCGCCAGGTGCTGTTCTATCCATCCTGGCCCATGCTGCTGGATCGCTGCTTGAACTCGCCTCATAATATCCTGAACATCAGCCATAGCTGCAGGTAAGAAAAATTGTTCTTTTCTCCCCAGATTCCAGTGACAGACTGACACTACCTCGTGTCCGTATATTTACAAATATTCCCAAACCCTCCCTGCTCACTACTTACTGTAAACATCTCCCCCTCCCATCTCTGACCTTCACCTAACCCCTTAGATAGCTCCAATTTAACCCCTTGTCATGCCGCTATTGCGTTACATTGCATTCACTTCATTGCTCCTTTTTTACAGGAATGAGTCAGCGACAAGCCGCCAGGTTTCGTTGAGCTGCGACTGGGTGCGGGTTTAATAATTGATATTGTTTCCCTTGATCAGCTGCGATGTCGTCATGCGGAGGCCTAACTCTGGAACAAAGTGGCCCATTTCCAGGGAGCAGAGTATAATACCTTCACCTGATGTAAGTATCAGACTGCGCTATCGGTTGGTGTCTTAACCTCCGGCACACGGTGTATTGGTCATATGAGAACCATCACAATGGGGCTTATTTACTAAGGGTCCCGCGGATCGCACTTTCGTCGGCTATTTAAAATTTTCGGGATTTGTGCCACTGAGACAGGTATTTAGAAGGGGATTGTGTCGCACACGATTGGATTTTGGCACAATTTTCATGCAACTGAGTATGATGCCTGCAACAGAAAGGTCAGAGGATCCCATTGTGATCCCATTGTGGGGGACGATCCTATTCCGCTCCTCTTTTATGAATCTGATTGTAGAAATTGAAAACCAGAATGTAAATTCATAATCTTCTTCTATTTCATTGTAGAAATAGAGGGGCTCCAACAAGGGGCAGAAAATGGGGCCACAATACACAGGACATCAATTACCTACAAGATCCTTATCAAAGGGGTTTTCCCAGGAAACAAGTTATATGGATTGGGCCTAACTGATGGGTGGGAGTCTCAGTGATGACACCCCCCGACCCCCATTCCCAGGATCTGTGGGGTCACCCACCTTGTACTGTGGATGGGGCCTAACTGATGGGTGGGAGTCTCAGTGATGACACCCCCCTACCCCCGTTCTCATGATCTGTGGGGTCACCCACCTTGTACTGTGGAAGGGGCCTAACTGATGGGTGGGAGTCTCAGTGATGACACCCCCCTACCCCCGTTCTCAGGATCTGTGGGGTCACCCACCTTGTACTGTGGATGGGGTCTAACTGATGGGTGGGAGTCTCAGTGATGACACCCCTCTACCCCCGTTCTCAGGATCTGTGGGGTCACCCACCTTGTACTGTGGATGGGGTCTAACTGATGGGTGGGAGTCTCAGTGATGACACTCCCCTACCTCCGTTCTCAGGATCTGTGGGGTCACCCACCTTGTACTGTGGATGGGGCCTAACTGATGGGTGGGAGTCTCAGTGATGACACCCCCCTACCCCCGTTCTCATGATCTGTGGGGTCACCCACCTTGTACTGTGGAAGGGGCCTAACTGATGGGTGGGAGTCTCAGTGATGACACCCCCCTACCCCCGTTCTCAGGATCTGTGGGGTCACCCACCTTGTACTGTGGATGGGGTCTAACTGATGGGTGGGAGTCTCAGTGATGACACCCCTCTACCCCCGTTCTCAGGATCTGTGGGGTCACCCACCTTGTACTGTGGATGGGGTCTAACTGATGGGTGGGAGTCTCAGTGATGACACTCCCCTACCTCCGTTCTCAGGATCTGTGGGGTCACCCACCTTGTACTGTGGATGGGGCCTAACTGATGGGTGGGAGTCTCAGTGATGACACTCCCCTACCTCCGTTCTCAGGATCTGTGGGGTCACCCACCTTGTACTGTGGATGGGGCCTAACTGATGGGTGGGAGTCTCAGTGATGACACCCCCCGACCCCCGTTCTCAGGATCTGTGGGGTCACCCACCTTGTACTGTGGATGGGGCCTAACTGATGGGTGGGAGTCTCAGTGATGACACCCCCCGACCCCCGTTCTCAGGATCTGTGGGGTCACCCACCTTGTACTGTGGATGGGGCCTAACTGATGGGTGGGAGTCTCAGTGATGACACCCCCCTACCCTCGTTCTCATGATCTGTGGGGTCACCCACCTTGTACTGTGGAAGGGGCCTAACTGATGGGTGGGAGTCTCAGTGATGACCCCCCGCCCATTCTCAGGATCTGTGGGGTCACCCACCTTGTACTGTGGATGGGGCCTAACTTGTTTCTAGGGCAAACCCCTTTAATAAACGACTGACAATTTTTATAAACAGTCCCTTTCAGGCTTTTTTTTTATAAAACGATCCTCAAAAAATACTTTTCTGCGAGTTTCCTGGCGATGTGTGCGACACCGTACGAAAAGCAAGTCACAGAAAGCAAAGAACTCAAAATCTTAATTTTCACAAAGCCAAAAAGTTACAAAAGTTGAACTCATTTTTGAGGCTTAATAAACCTTTCCCGTCCTCTCGCCAGATCTCCATCGTTGTTGACCTCTCCCGGTTTCCTCCTGTGATTTCCCTCCGTGAGCTCCTGCCGGGTCGTGACCTGTTGCCGTTCACTGATATAATTGAGGCTCCACGATATCATCCAGAGAATCGCAGTGTTTATAAGATCCTCCATAAATTCATTATCCGCCCAGTTTGACCTCTCGGAGCGGGTAGAAGCGGCAGCGCCGGGTGTTTATATCTACAGAAAGGAAATTGTCACCTGTTTAAATGTTGACATTCTATTGTGATTTATTTTAGGAACTTATTAGACTCAATCAAAAACTATCGTTTCTAGACTTCTCCACTCATCCGCTAATATGACTTGGGGAAGCATCTGGTTAACCAAATATTAATTTATTCATATATAACTTTTTTTTTTTTTAGAATTTGCCTAATGGGATCTTATCTCTAGGGGCTTCAACTGCCGGGACCCCAGCAACTCACAAGGTGAAGAGACTGCACATTCTCCAGTGCTGTATATGGATGGAGCCCTGGTGGACCTGCTCGACCGGAGATCTAAGGACATGACTCTGGGGATAGCCGTGTAGGTCAGGAATCTCTCACAGAATCCATAGAAATTAATGGAGCGCTGGTCGAGCATGTCCACTAGTGCTTTACTCATACACTTGGAAGCTCTTGGGGGTCCCCACTCTTTTGGTTGCATGCCACCAATCAGAAGTAGTTGCTTATAATACAGGCATTTTGGGCGCTAGTCCGGGGTCCAAGAGTTCGAGGGGGACCATGGCCACCCAAACCACCCACCAAATTTTATACTGAGAAGGACCTTCAGCCATGAAATCCTCGTACATCTGTCCCTGCTCTCAATACACATGTACACAAGAGACATTTCAGGAGGACCTCTAAAGGTCCTAAACCCACAGATTGAAAGCAAGGAGAAGGGACACATCCTCAATTTCCAAAGAAACTGGATTCTAGTACCAGATGTGGGGGATGATTCCAGACTTGTAGGGGCCATAATATCCACCAGGCCCATGGGGGTCTTATCCGCCAATGCCAATCAAGCACTTAACCCTTTATTTTCATAACTGACCATAGATGGAAAACCTCTATATTGCACAATGGCTATAAAAAAGGACCATTTGGGCTCCCAGTGTTGCAGTGATACATGTGACATACCGTACATGTGCAGGTCCTTGGTCCATAGACTTAAGTTTTGTTCATATTGTTTTCAAGGAGAAATGTAATGAAAGTTTATTTTCCCTTCCTCAGATCTCACCCAACAATCCACACGACAATGGAAAGTCCTTGCACTGCAGAAGCAGCGACTTCTACCTAACAATCTGTAATTATCGATGAGTAAGAGCCAAGGACTATCCATTTACTGCACTGAATGAGCCATAACTCATAAAATGGGGCTCATTTACTAAGGGTCTGAATCGCGCATTTTCGTCAGGTTTTCCGAATATTTCCGATTTGCGCCAAATTGCCCTGGGATTTTGGCACACGCGATCGGATTGTGGCGATCGGATCGCCAGCTTTCACGCGACAGAAATCAGGGGGCGTGGCCATCTGAAAACCCAACGGATTCGGAAAAAACGCAGAATTTAAAAAAAAAAATTGTCGCAAGAATAGCACTCACATACACCGGGACGGAGCGCAGCAGCGACACCTAGTGGACATCGAGCGCACAACCTTAGTGAATCCCGGCAGAACCCGAATCAGCGTCGGACAAGCGCCGCGGAATCGCGAGAGGACCGGGTAAGTAAATCTGCCCCAATGGGGCTGCCCAATGGGGCAGATTTACTTACCTGGTCCATTCGCGATCCAGCGGCGCGTTCTCTGTGCTGGATTCAGGTCCGGCCGGGATTTAATAAGGTAGTTCCTCCGCCGTCCACCAGGTGGCGCTGCTGCGCTGAAAAGCATCTGAACGCGCTGGAATTCACCGAGGCCGGCTGAGTGAAGGTAAGCGTGCCCCGAGCAACACATTTTCCGTTTTTAAATGCGGCGGTTTTTCCGAATACGTCGGGTTTTCGTTCGGCCACGCCCCCCGAACGGAGTTCTATGTTCATAAACGTAGTAACAGAATCCCCCTTGTCTCCAGTACTGAGCTGGAATGTCCTCACAAGGTCCTGCAACGTAGAGGATCCAGGCCAACCCCCTGAGTGGCGGTTTTCAATCAAAGGGAATAAATTGAAAAAAAAAAGTTCTAACAATATTTTCTTTTATAATATGACTTAAAAATATTGGATAAAAATTATGGTCTGTAAAGTAATGTTAAGCTCTACTTTTTAACTGTATCGTAGAGTCAAGTCATATCCGTTCAGTGACGATCACAGGATAACGAAACTTTTAACCAGGCTGTAATAGTGTGCACTTTGCATTATACATCATTGCCTTCTTCTTTCTGCTTTCAGCAATGAGTTTTCCTTCCCATGCTCAAACTGATAGATAAGGAGAAGCTGATAAAGGTTTTTAATGACATAACTCCTTACAGACACAGGGTTGTCTTATCTCCTTAAAGAAAAAGTTTAGAGAGAAATATTCTCTAGATGTGAAAAGAGTTTATCTTTAGCCTCCTCTCCTTATCTATCTGCTGAAAATGGACTTGAGAAGGCTTTTAAGAAATAGTGCTCTCTGTGGGAGAAAGAAGGAGCAAAATAATGGGACAGTGAAAGTTTTTTACCTGAACAATATATATAATAAAATATAATATATTACTATCACCTACACTATTCATTTCACTATTCATTTAATAAAAAGAGCTTGAACATTTAGTTCCACTTTAAGAGCTTTGACTGGCAAAGGGATTGGTGGAAAAGGGTGAGGTTTACAAGACATAATCACGCGCCCAAATAAAAGTGGAGCATCAATGGCTGTAAGTCTCCACACGCCTGCAAGGCGACGTTAGTTGGCAAAGTCACAAATTGTGACATTTGAAAAAAATATTGCTTTTTGTAATTGAACTCTTACTCCCTGACCCAAATAAAACTTCAGACTTGGCTCGTAGGTCGCTGAACCATAAACTAGAGATTCTACAGATGGGCCCCATTTATTTCTCAGAATTACATTTTGTGTATTTTATAATAATTCTTTATTTATATAGCGCACACAGATTACGCAGCGCTGTACAAAGCTTGTCAAATCGGTCCCTGTACCCTTGGGGCTCACAATCTACCAGTATGTTTTGGAGTGTGGGAGGGAACCGGAGGACCCGGTGGAAACCCACACAAACATGGAGAGAACATACAAACCTTGATGGGACTTGAACCCAGGATCCCAAGGCTGTAGTGCTAACCACTGAGCCACCGTGCTGCAAGGCTGTAGTGCTAACCACTGAACCACCGTGCTGCAAGGCTGTAGTGGTAACCACTGAGCCACCATGCAGCAAGGCTGTAGTGCTAACCACTGAGCCACCGTGCTGTAAGGCTGTAGTGCTAACCACTGAGCCACCGTGCAGCAAGGCTGTAGTGTTAACCACTGAACCACCGTGCTGCAAGGCTGTAGTGCTAACCACTGAGCCGCCGTGCTGCAAGGCTGTAGTGCTAACCACTGAGCCACCATGCTGCAAGGCTGTAGTGCTAACCACTAAACCACCATGCTGCCCTATTTTAAGACCATATTTATAAGTGTTCCCTATTCTTAGTTTTTTTGACTACTGTATAATTATAATACACAGATATATAATATCAGAAATCATTCTGGAGAGAACTGCCAAAATCAAAGGGCGACATATTCAATTACAAAGGGAATATTTTTTCCAAATGTCACAATTTGTGAGCCTCCAGGACGGCGATTGTCTCCATCATGCAGCAGAAATGGATCCTGCGATCCTCAGCCCTGACATTATCATTTATTTCACTGATGGGAGATTCCCATGAAATGTCCATTATCTCCAGCGGATACTTTGTTTGGTTAAATGTTATTCCTTGATACATTTCACTTTCTCTATTTTTCTGAAAGTTGTGAAAAGAAAACTCTATTATGGATGTAATGGAGACAGAAATCCCGGGGGCTCAATACAATCATTTATTTTGTTTATTTCTATTCCTGAAATCGAGTAGAAGTGAACGTTTTATCACATTGTCCTATAAATGTGTTTCCTATGATGTATTATTGGTCAATGCGCAGCTATTTATTACAGATGTACGAGATATTATCCCCCCCGGCACATCCTTCCATTTATCAATATGTTACACAATGTTTTACATTTAGACAAATATTATTGTATTTTTTGTTATTACCTGACAATGATGAGAACGTGGGAGGAAATCTATGCAAACACCTGGAGAACATCCACATCCGCTGGATTTGCTAATCCATATATTATCCAAAGTGCTAATCACTATCCTGGATATTAGGGGGAGGATTCTGTATAGGAGCCGCATAATACACACAGTGATGTCACAGTACAGGGATAATACACACAGTGATGTCACAGTACAGAGATAATACACACAGTGATGTCACAGTACAGAGATAATACACACAGTGATGTCACAGTACAGAGATAATACACACAGTAATGTCACAGTACAGAGATAATACAAACAGTGATGTCACAGTACAGAGATAATACACACAGTGATGTCACAGTACAGGGATAATACACACAGTGATGTCACAGTACAAAGATAATACACACAGTGATGTCACAGTACAGGGATAATACACACAGTGACGTCACAGTACAGGGATAATACACACAGTGATGTCACAGTACAGGGATAATACACACAGCGATGTCACAGTACAGGGATAATACACACAGTGATGTCACAGTACAGGGATAATACACACAGTGATGTCACAGCACAGGGATAATACACACAGTGATGTCACAGTACAGGGATAATACACACAGTGATGTCACAGTACAGAGATAATACACACAGCGATGTCACAGTACAGGGATAATACACACAGTGATGTCACAGTACAGGGATAATACACACAGTGATGTCACAGTACAGAGATAATACAAACAGTGATGTCACAGTACAGAGATAATACACACAGTGATGTCACAGTACAGGGATAATACACACAGTGATGTCACAGTACAAAGATAATACACACAGTGATGTCACAGTACAGGGATAATACACACAGTGACGTCACAGTACAGGGATAATACACACAGTGATGTCACAGTACAGGGATAATACACACAGCGATGTCACAGTACAGGGATAATACACACAGTGATGTCACAGTACAGAGATAATACACACAGTGATGTCACAGTACAGAGATAATACACACAGTGATGTCACAGTACAGGGATAATACACACAGTGATGTCACAGTACAGAGGTAATACACACAGTGATGTGACAGTACAGGGATAATACACACAGTGATGTCACAGTACAGAGATAATACACACAGTGATGTCACAGTACAGAGATAATACACACGGTGATGTCACGGTACAGAGATAATACACACAGTGATGTCACAGTACAGAGATAATACACACGGTGATGTCACGGTACAGGGATAATACACACACTGATGTCACAGTACAGGGATAATACACACAGTGATGCCACAGTACAGAGATAATGCACACAGTGATGTCACGGTACAGGGATAATACACACAGTGATGCCACAGTAAAGACATAATACACACAGTGATGCCACAGTAAAGACATAATACACACAGTGATGCCACAGTACAGACATAATACACACAGAGATGCCACAGTACAGACATAATACACATAGTGATGTCACAGTACAGGGATAATACACACAGTGATGTCACAGTACAAAGATAATACACACAGTGATGTCACAGTACAGGGATAATACACACAGTGACGTCACAGTACAGGGATAATACACACAGGGTTGTCACAGTACAGAGATAATACACACAGTGATGTCACAGTACAGAGATAATACACACAGCGATGTCACAGTACAGGGATAATACACACAGTGATGTCACAGAACAGGGATAATACACACAGTGATGTCACAGTACAGGGATAATACACACAGTGATGTCACAGTACAGGGATAATACACACAGTGATGTCACAGTACAGGGATAATACACACAGTGATGCCACAGTACAGACATAATACACACAGCGATGTCACAGTACAGAGATAATACACACAGTGATGTCACAGTACAGGGATAATACACACAGTGATGTCACAGTACAGGGATAATACACACAGTGACGTCACAGTACAGGGATAATACACACAGGGTTGTCACAGTACAGAGATAATACACACAGTGATGTCACAGTACAGAGATAATACACACAGCGATGTCACAGTACAGGGATAATACACACAGTGATGTCACAGAACAGGGATAATACACACAGTGATGTCACAGTTTAGGGATAATACACACAGTGATGTCACAGTACAGGGATAATACACACAGGGATGTCACAGTACAGAGATAATACACACAGTGATGTCACAGTACAGAGATAATACACACAGTGATGTCACAGTACAGGGATAATACACACAGTGATGTCACAGTACAAAGATAATACACACAGTGATGTCACAGTACAGGGATAATACACACAGTGACGTCACAGTACAGGGATAATACACACAGTGATGTCACAGTACAGGGATAATACACACAGTGACGTCACAGTGCAGGGATAATACACACAGTGACGTCACAGTACAGGGATAATACACACAGGGTTGTCACAGTACAAAGATAATACACACAGTGATGTCACAGTACAGAGATAATACACACAGCGATGTCACAGTACAGGGATAATACACACAGTGATGTCACAGTACAGGGATAATACACACAGTGATGTCACAGTACAGAGATAATACACACAGTGATGTCACAGTACAGAGATAATACACACAGTGATGTCACAGTACAGGGATAATACACACAGTGATGTCACAGTACAAAGATAATACACACAGTGATGTCAGAGTACAGGGATAATACACACAGTGACGTCACAGTACAGGGATAATACACATAGTGATGTCACAGTACAGGAATAATACACACAGTGTTGTCACAGTACAGGGATAATACACACAGCAATGTCACAGTACAGGGATAATACACACAGTGATGTCACAGTACAGAGATAATACACACAGTGATGTCACAGTACAGAGATAATACACACAGTGATGTCACAGTACAGGGATAATACACACAGTGATGTCACAGTACAGAGATAATACACACAGTGATGTGACAGTACAGGGATAATACACACAGTGATGTCACAGTACAGAGATAATACACACAGTGATGTCACAGTACAGAGATAATACACACGGTGATGTCACGGTACAGAGATAATACACACAGTGATGTCACAGTACAGAGATAATACACACGGTGATGTCACGGTACAGGGATAATACACACACTGATGTCACGGTACAGGGAAAATACACACAGTGATGCCACAGTACAGAGATAATACACACAGTGATGTCACGGTACAGGGATGATACACACAGTGATGCCACAGTAAAGACATAATACACACAGTGATGCCACAGTAAAGACATAATACACACAGTGATGCCACAGTACAGACATAATACACACAGAGATGCCACAGTACAGACATAATACACATAGTGATGTCACAGTACAGGGATAATACACACAGTGATGTCACAGTACAAAGATAATACACACAGTGATGTCACAGTACAGGGATAATACACACAGTGACGTCACAGTACAGGGATAATACACACAGGGTTGTCACAGTACAGAGATAATAAACACAGTGATGTCACAGTACAGAGATAAAACACACAGCGATGTCACAGTACAGGGATAATACACACAGCGATGTCACAGAACAGGGATAATACACACAGTGATGTCACAGTACAGGGATAATACACACAGGGATGTCACAGTACAGAGATAATACACACAGTGATGTCACAGTACAGGGATAATACACACAGTGATGTCACAGTACAGGCATAATACACACAGCGATGTCACAGTACAGGGATAATACACACAGTGATGTCACAGTACAGAGATAATACACACAGTGATGTCACAGTACAGGGATAATACACACAGTCATGTCACAGTACAGAGATAATACACACAGTGATGTGACAGTACAGGGATAATACACACAGTGATGTCACAGTACAGAGATAATACACACAGTGATGTCACAGTACAGAGATAATACACACGGTGATGTCACGGTACAGGGATAATACACACACTGATGTCACAGTACAGGGATAATACACACAGTGATGCCACAGTACAGGGATAATACACACAGTGATGTCACGGTACAGGGATAATACACACAGTGATGCCACAGTACAGACATAATACACACAGAGATGCCACAGTACAGACATAATACACACAGTGATGCCACAGTACAGACATAATACACACAGAGATGCCACAGTACAGACATAATACACATAGTGATGTCACAGTACAGGGATAATACACACAGTGATGTCACAGTACAGGGATAATACAAACAGTGATGTCACGGTACAGGGATAATACACACAGTGATGCCACAGTAAAGACATAATACACACAGTGATGCCACAGTACAGACATAATACACACAGTCATGTCACAGTACAGAGATAATACACGCAGTGATGTGACAGTACAGGGATAATACACACAGTGATGTCACAGTACAGAGATAATACACACAGTGATGTCACAGTACAGAGATAATACACACGGTGATGTCACGGTACAGGGATAATACACACACTGATGTCACAGTACAGGGATAATACACACAGTGATGCCACAGTACAGGGATAATACACACAGTGATGTCACGGTACAGGGATAATACACACAGTGATGCCACAGTAAAGACATAATACACACAGTGATGCCACAGTACAGACATAATACACACAGAGATGCCACAGTACAGACATAATACACATAGTGATGTCACAGTACAGGGATAATACACACAGTGATGTCACAGTACAGGGATAATACACACAGTGATGCCACAGTACAGGGATAATACACACAGTGATGCCACAGTACAGGGATAATACACACAGTGACGTCACAGTGCAGGGATAATACACACAGTGACGTCACAGTACAGGGATAATACACACAGGGTTGTCACAGTACAAAGATAATACACACAGTGATTTCACAGTACAGGGATAATATACACAGTGATGTCACAGCACAGGGATAATACCAACAGCGATGTCACAGTACAGGGATAATACACACAGCGATGTCACAGTACAGGGATAATACACACAGTGATGTCACAGAACAGGGATAATACACACATTGATGTCACAGTTTAGGGATAATACACACAGTGATGTCACAGTACAGGGATAATACACACAGGGATGTCACAGTACAGAGATAATACACACAGTGATGTCACAGTACAGAGATAATACACACAGTGATGTCACAGTACAGGGATAATACACACAGTGATGTCACAGTACAAAGATAATACACACAGTGATGTCACAGTACAGGGATAATACACACAGTGACGTCACAGTACAGGGATAATACACACAGTGATGTCACAGTACAGGGATAATACACACAGTGACGTCACAGTGCAGGGATAATACACACAGTGACGTCACAGTGCAGGGATAATACACACAGTGACGTCACAGTACAGGGATAATACACACAGGGTTGTCACAGTACAAAGATAATACACACAGTGATGTCACAGTACAGAGATAATACACACAGCGATGTCACAGTACAGGGATAATACACACAGTGATGTCACAGTACAGGGATAATACACACAGTGATGTCACAGTACAGAGATAATACACACAGTGATGTCACAGTACAGAGACAATACACACAGTGATGTCACAGTACAGGGATAATACACACAGTGATGTCACAGTACAAAGATAATACACACAGTGATGTCAGAGTACAGGGATAATACACACAGTGACGTCACAGTACAGGGATAATACACACAGTGATGTCACAGTACAGGGATAATACACACAGTGTTGTCACAGTACAGGGATAATACACACAGCGATGTCACAGTACAGGGATAATACACACAGTGATGTCACAGTACAGAGATAATACACACAGTGATGTCACAGTACAGAGATAATACACACAGTGATGTCACAGTACAGGGATAATACACACAGTGATGTCACAGTACAGAGATAATACACACAGTGATGTGACAGTACAGGGATAATACACACAGTGATGTCACAGTACAGAGATAATACACACAGTGATGTCACAGTACAGAGATAATACACACGGTGATGTCACGGTACAGAGATAATACACACAGTGATGTCACAGTACAGAGATAATACACACGGTGATGTCACGGTACAGGGATAATACACACACTGATGTCACAGTACAGGGATAATACACACAGTGATGCCACAGTACAGAGATAATACACACAGTGATGTCACGGTACAGGGATGATACACACAGTGATGCCACAGTAAAGACATAATACACACAGTGATGCCACAGTAAAGACATAATACACACAGTGATGCCACAGTACAGACATAATACACACAGAGATGCCACAGTACAGACATAATACACATAGTGATGTCACAGTACAGGGATAATACACACAGTGATGTCACAGTACAAAGATAATACACACAGTGATGTCACAGTACAGGGATAATACACACAGTGACGTCACAGTACAGGGATAATACACACAGGGTTGTCACAGTACAGAGATAATAAACACAGTGATGTCACAGTACAGAGATAAAACACACAGCGATGTCACAGTACAGGGATAATACACACAGCGATGTCACAGAACAGGGATAATACACACAGTGATGTCACAGTACAGGGATAATACACACAGGGATGTCACAGTACAGAGATAATACACACAGTGATGTCACAGTACAGGGATAATACACACAGTGATGTCACAGTACAGGCATAATACACACAGCGATGTCACAGTACAGGGATAATACACACAGTGATGTCACAGTACAGAGATAATACACACAGTGATGTCACAGTACAGGGATAATACACACAGTCATGTCACAGTACAGAGATAATACACACAGTGATGTGACAGTACAGGGATAATACACACAGTGATGTCACAGTACAGAGATAATACACACAGTGATGTCACAGTACAGAGATAATACACACGGTGATGTCACGGTACAGGGATAATACACACACTGATGTCACAGTACAGGGATAATACACACAGTGATGCCACAGTACAGGGATAATACACACAGTGATGTCACAGTACAGAGATAATACACACAGTGATGTCACAGTACAGGGATAATACACACAGTCATGTCACAGTACAGAGATAATACACACAGTGATGTGACAGTACAGGGATAATACACACAGTGATGTCACAGTACAGAGATAATACACACAGTGATGTCACAGTACAGAGATAATACACACGGTGATGTCACGGTACAGGGATAATACACACACTGATGTCACAGTACAGGGATAATACACACAGTGATGCCACAGTACAGGGATAATACACACAGTGATGCCACAGTAAAGACATAATACACACAGTGATGCCACAGTACAGACATAATACACACAGAGATGCCACAGTACAGACATAATACACACAGTGATGCCACAGTACAGACATAATACACACAGAGATGCCACAGTACAGACATAATACACATAGTGATGTCACAGTACAGGGATAATACACACAGTGATGTCACAGTACAGGGATAATACAAACAGTGATGTCACGGTACAGGGATAATACACACAGTGATGCCACAGTAAAGACATAATACACACAGTGATGCCACAGTACAGACATAATACACACAGTCATGTCACAGTACAGAGATAATACACACAGTGATGTGACAGTACAGGGATAATACACACAGTGATGTCACAGTACAGAGATAATACACACAGTGATGTCACAGTACAGAGATAATACACACGGTGATGTCACGGTACAGGGATAATACACACACTGATGTCACAGTACAGGGATAATACACACAGTGATGCCACAGTACAGGGATAATACACACAGTGATGTCACGGTACAGGGATAATACACACAGTGATGCCACAGTAAAGACATAATACACACAGTGATGCCACAGTACAGACATAATACACACAGAGATGCCACAGTACAGACATAATACACATAGTGATGTCACAGTACAGGGATAATACACACAGTGATGTCACAGTACAGGGATAATACACACAGTGATGCCACAGTACAGGGATAATACACACAGTGATGCCACAGTACAGGGATAATACAAACAGTGATGTCACGGTACAGGGATAATACACACAGTGATGCCACAGTAAAGACATAATACACACAGTGATGCCACAGTAAAGACATAATACACACAGTGATGTAACAGTACAGGGATAATACACACAGTTATGTCACATAATACACACAGTGATGTCACAGTACAGGTATAATATACACAGTGATTTCACAGTACAGGGATAATATACACAGTGATGTCACAGCACAGGGATAATACACACAGTGATGTCACAGTACAGGTATAATATACACAGTGATTTCACAGTACAGGGATAATATACACAGTGATGTCACAGCACAGGGATAATACACACAGTGATGTCACAGTACAGGTATAATACCAACAGCGATGTCACAGTACAGGGATAATACACACAGTGATGTCACAGTACAGGGATAATGCACACAGTGATGTTACAGTACATGGATAATACACACAGTGATGTCACAGTACAGGGATAATACACACAGTGATGTCACAGTACAGGGATAATACACACAGTGATGCCACAGTAAAGACATAATACACACAGTGATGCCACAGTACAGACATAATACACACAGAGATGCCACAGTACAAACATAATACACACAGTGATGTCACAGTACAGGGATAATACACACAATGATGTCACAGTACAGGGATAATACAAACAGTGATGTCACAGTACAGGGATAATACACACAGTGATGCCACAGTACAGGGATAATACACACAGTGATGCCACAGTAAAGACATAATACACACAGTGATGCCACAGTACACACATAATACACACAGTGATGCCACAGTAAAGACATAATACACACAGTGATGCCACAGTACAGACATAATACACACAGAGATGCCACAGTACAGACATAATACACACAGAGATGCCACAGTACAGACATAATACACACAGTGATGTCATTGTACAGGGATAATACACACAGTGATGTCACAGTACAGGGATAATACACACAGTGATGTCTCAGTACGGGGATAATACACACAGCGATGTCACAGTACAGGGATAATACACACAGTGATGTCACAGTACAGAGATAATACACACAGTGATGTCACAGTACAGAGATAATACACACAGTGATGTCACAGTACAGGGATAATACATACAGTCATGTCACAGTACAGAGATAATACACACAGTGATGTGACAGTACAGGGATAATACACACAGTGATGTCACAGTACAGGGATAATACACACAGTGATGTCACAGTACAGAGATAATACACACGGTGATGTCACGGTACAGGGATAATACACACACTGATGTCACAGTACAGGGATAATACACACAGTGATGCCACAGTACAGGGATAATACACACAGTGATGTCACGGTACAGGGATAATACACACAGTGATGCCACAGTAAAGACATAATACACACAGTGATGCCACAGTACAGACATAATACACACAGAGATGCCACAGTACAGACATAATACACATAGTGATGTCACAGTACAGGGATAATACACACAGTGATGTCACAGTACAGGGATAATACACACAGTGATGCCACAGTACAGGGATAATACACACAGTGATGTCACAGTACAGGGATAATACACACAGTGATGTCACAGTACAGGGATAATACACATAGTGATGTCACAGTACAGGGATAATACACACAGTGATGTCACAGTACAGGGATAATACACACAGTGATGTCACAGCACAGGGATAATACACACAGTGATGTCACAGTACAGGGATAATGCACACAGTGATGTCACAGTACATGGATAATACACACAGTGATGTCACAGTACAGGGATAATACACACAGTGATGTCACAGTACAGGGATAATACACACAGTGATGCCACAGTAAAGACATAATACACACAGTGATGCCACAGTACAGACATAATCCACACAGAGATGCCACAGTACAAACATAATACACACAGTGATGTCACAGTACAGGGATAATACACACAATGATGTCACAGTACAGGGATAATACAAACAGTGATGCCACAGTACAGGGATAATACACACAGTGATGTCTCAGTACAGGGATAATACACACAGTGATGTCACAGTACAGGGATAATACACACAGGGATGTCACAGTACAGAGATAATACACACAGTGATGTCACAGTACAGGGATAATACACACAATGATGTCACAGTACAGGGATAATACAAACAGTGATGCCACAGTACAGGGATAATACACACAGTGATGCCACAGTAAAGACATAATACACACAGTGATGCCACAGTACAGACATAATACACACAGTGATGCCACAGTAAAGACATAATACACACAGTGATGCCACAGTACAGACATAATACACACAGAGATGCCACAGTACAGACATAATACACACAGAGATGCCACAGTACAGACATAATACACACAGTGATGTCACAGTACAGGGATAATACACACAGTGATGTCACAGTACAGGGATAATACACACAGTGATGTCTCAGTACAGGGATAATACACACAGTGATGTCACAGTACAGAGATAATACACACAGTGATGTCACAGTACAGAGATAATACACACAGTGATGTCACAGTACAGAGATAATACACACAGTGATGTCACAGTACAGGGATAATACACACAGTGATGTCACAGTACAAAGATAATACACACAGTGATGTCACAGTACAGGGATAATACACACAGTGACGTCACAGTACAGGGATAATACACACAGTGATGTCACAGTACAGGGATAATACACACAGTGATGTCACAGTACAGGGATAATAAACACAGTGATGCCACAGTACAGACATAATACACACAGCGATGTCACAGTACAGGGATAATACACACAGTGATGTCACAGAACAGGGATAATACACACAGTGATGTCACATTACAGGGATAATACACACAGTGATGTCACAGTACAGGGATAATACACACAGGGATGTCACAGTACAGAGATAATACACACAGTGATGTCACAGTACAGAGATAATACACACAGTGATGTCACAGTACAGGGATAATACACACAGTGATGTCACAGTACAAAGATAATACACACAGTGATGTCACAGTACAGGGATAATACACACAGTGATGTCACAGTACAGGGATAATACACACAGTGATGTCACAGTACAGGCATAATACACACAGCGATGTCACAGTACAGGGATAATTCACACAGTGATGTCACAGTACAGAGATAATACACACAGTGATGTAACAGTACAGGGATAATACACACAGTGATGTCACAGTACAGAGATAATACACACAGTGATGTCACAGTACAGGCATAATACACACAGCGATGTCACAGTACAGGGATAATACACACAGTCATGTCACAGTACAGAGATAATACACACAGTGATGTGACAGTACAGGGATAATACACACAGTGATGTCACAGTACAGAGATAATACACACAGTGATGTCACAGTACAGAGATAATACACACGGTGATGTCACGGTACAGGGATAATACACACACTGATGTCACAGTACAGGGATAATACACACAGTGATGCCACAGTACAGGGATAATACACACAGCGATGTCACAGTACAGGGATAATACACACAGTGATGCCACAGTACAGGGATAATACACACAGTGATGTCACGGTACAAGGATAATACACACAGTGATGCCACAGTAAAGACATAATACACACAGTGATGCCACAGTACAGACATAATACACACAGAGATGCCACAGTACAGGGATAATACAAACAGTGATGCCACAGTACAGGGATAATACACACAGTGATGTCTCAGTACAGGGATAATACACACAGTGATGTCACAGTACAGGGATAATACACACAGGGATGTCACAGTACAGAGATAATACACACAGTGATGTCACAGTACAGGGATAATACACACAATGATGTCACAGTACAGGGATAATACAAACAGTGATGCCACAGTACAGGGATAATACACACAGTGATGCCACAGTAAAGACATAATACACACAGTGATGCCACAGTACAGACATAATACACACAGTGATGCCACAGTAAAGACATAATACACACAGTGATGCCACAGTACAGGGATAATACACACAATGATGTCACAGTACAGGGATAATACAAACAGTGATGCCACAGTACAGGGATAATACACACAGTGATGCCACAGTAAAGACATAATACACACAGTGATGCCACAGTACAGACATAATACACACAGTGATGCCACAGTAAAGACATAATACACACAGTGATGCCACAGTACAGACATAATACACACAGAGATGCCACAGTACAGACATAATACACACAGAGATGCCACAGTACAGACATAATACACACAGTGATGTCACAGTACAGGGATAATACACACAGTGATGTCACAGTACAGGGATAATACACACAGTGATGTCTCAGTACAGGGATAATACACACAGTGATGTCACAGTACAGGGATAATACACACAGGGATGTCACAGTACAGAGATAATACACACAGTGATGTCACAGTACAGAGATAATACACACAGTGATGTCACAGTACAGGGATAATACACACAGTGATGTCACAGTACAAAGATAATACACACAGTGATGTCACAGTACAGGGATAATACACACAGTGACGTCACAGTACAGGGATAATACACACAGTGATGTCACAGTACAGGGATAATACACACAGTGATGTCACAGTACAGGGATAATAAACACAGTGATGCCACAGTACAGACATAATACACACAGCGATGTCACAGTACAGGGATAATACACACAGTGATGTCACAGTACAGGCATAATACACACAGCGATGTCACATTACAGGGATAATACACACAGTGATGTCACAGTACAGGGATAATACACACAGGGATGTCACAGTACAGAGATAATACACACAGTGATGTCACAGTACAGAGATAATACACACAGTGATGTCACAGTACAGGGATAATACACACAGTGATGTCACAGTACAAAGATAATACACACAGTGATGTCACAGTACAGGGATAATACACACAGTGATGTCACAGTACAGGGATAATACACACAGTGATGTCACAGTACAGGCATAATACACACAGCGATATCACAGTACAGGGATAATACACACAGTGATGTCACAGTACAGAGATAATACACACAGTGATGTGACAGTACAGGGATAATACACACAGTGATGTCACAGTACAGAGATAATACACACAGTGATGTCACAGTACAGGCATAATACACACAGCGATGTCACAGTACAGGGATAATACACACAGTCATGTCACAGTACAGAGATAATACACACAGTGATGTGACAGTACAGGGATAATACACACAGTGATGTCACAGTACAGAGATAATACACACAGTGATGTCACAGTACAGAGATAATACACACGGTGATGTCACGGTACAGGGATAATACACACACTGATGTCACAGTACAGGGATAATACACACAGTGATGCCACAGTACAGGGATAATACACACAGCGATGTCACAGTACAGGGATAATACACACAGTGATGCCACAGTACAGGGATAATACACACAGTGATGTCACGGTACAAGGATAATACACACAGTGATGCCACAGTAAAGACATAATACACACAGTGATGCCACAGTACAGACATAATACACACAGAGATGCCACAGTACAGACATAATACACACAGTGATGCCACAGTACAGACATAATACACACAGAGATGCCACAGTACAGACATAATACACATAGGGATGTCACAGTACAGGGATAATACACACAGTGATGTCACAGTACAGGGATAATACAAACAGTGATGTCACGGTACAGGGATAATACACACAGTGATGCCACAGTAAAGACATAATACACACAGTGATGCCACAGTACAGACATAATACACACAGTCATGTCACAGTACAGAGATAATACACACAGTCATGTCACAGTACAGGGATAATACACACAGTGATGTCACAGTACAGAGATAATACACACAGTGATGTCACAGTACAGAGATAATACACACGGTGATGTCACGGTACAGGGATCATACACACTCTGATGTCACAGTACAGGGATAATACACACAGTGATGCCACAGTACAGGGATAATACACACAGTGATGTCACGGTACAGGGATAATACACACAGTGATGCCACAGTAAAGACATAATACACACAGTGATGCCACAGTACAGACATAATACACACAGAGATGCCACAGTACAGACATAATACACATAGTGATGTCACAGTACAGGGATAATACACACAGTGATGTCACAGTACAGGGATAATACACACAGTGATGCCACAGTACAGGGATAATACACACAGTGATGCCACAGTACAGGGATAATACAAACAGTGATGTCACGGTACAGGGATAATACACACAGTGATGCCACAGTAAAGACATAATACACACAGTGATGCCACAGTAAAGACATAATACACACAGTGATGTCACAGTACAGGGATAATACACACAGTTATGTCACAGTACAGGTATAATATACACAGTGATTTCACAGTACAGGGATAATATACACAGTGATGTCACAGCACAGGGATAATACACACAGTGATGTCACAGTACAGGTATAATACCAACAGCGATGTCACAGTACAGGGATAATACACACAGTGATGTCACAGTACAGGGATAATGCACACAGTGATGTTACAGTACATGGATAATACACACAGTGATGTCACAGTACAGGGATAATACACACAGTGATGTCACAGTACAGGGATAATACACACAGTGATGCCACAGTAAAGACATAATACACACAGTGATGCCACAGTACAGACATAATACACACAGAGATGCCACAGTACAAACATAATACACACAGTGATGTCACAGTACAGGGATAATACACACAATGATGTCACAGTACAGGGATAATACAAACAGTGATGTCACAGTACAGGGATAATACACACAATGATGCCACAGTACAGGGATAATACACACAGTGATGCCACAGTAAAGACATAATACACACAGTGATGCCACAGTACAGACATAATACACACAGTGATGCCACAGTAAAGACATAATACATACAGTGATGCCACAGTACAGACATAATACACACAGAGATGCCACAGTACAGACATAATACACACAGAGATGCCACAGTACAGACATAATACACACAGTGATGTCACAGTACAGGGATAATACACACAGTGATGTCACAGTACAGGGATAATACACACAGTGATGTCTCAGTACAGGGATAATACACACAGCAATGTCACAGTACAGGGATAATACACACAGTGATGTCACAGTACAGGTATAATATACACAGTGATGTCACAGTACAGGGATAATACACACAGTGATGTCACAGTAGAGGGATAATGCACACAGTGATGTCACAGTACAGGTATAATATACACAGTGATGTCACAGTACAGGGATAATACACACAGTGATGTCACAGTACAGGGATAATGCACACAGTGATGTCACAGTACATGGATAATACACACAGTGATGTCACAGTACAGGGATAATACACACAGTGATGCAACAGTGAAGACATAATACACACAGTGATGTCACAGTACAGGGATAATACACACAGTGATGCCACAGTACAGACATAGTACACACCGTGATGTCACAGTACAGGGATAATACACACAGTGATGTCACAGTACAGGGATAATACACACAGTGATGCCACAGTACAGACATAATACATACAATGATGTCACAGTACAGGGATAATACAAACAGTGATGTCACAGTACAGGGATAATACACACAGTGATGCCACAGTACAGGGATAATACACACAGTGATGCCACAGTAAAGACATAATACACACAGTGATGCCACAGTACAGACATAATACACACAGTGATGCCACAGTAAAGACATAATACACACAGTGATGCCACAGTACAGACATAATACACACAGAGATGCCACAGTACAGACATAATACACACAGAGATGCCACAGTACAGACATAATACACACAGTGATGTCACATTACAGGGATAATACACACAGTGATGTCACAGTACAGGGATAATACACACAGTGATGTCACAGTACAGGGATAATACACACAGTGATGTCACAGTACAGGGATAATACACACAGTGATGTCACAGTACAGGGATAATACACACAGTGATGTCACAGTACAGGGATAATACACACAGTGATGCCACAGTACAGACATAATACACACAGTGATGTCACAGTACAGGGATAATACACACAGTGATGTCACAGTACAGGTATAATATACACAGTGATGTCACATTACAGGGATAATACACACAGTGATGTCACAGTACAGGGATAATGCACACAGTGATGTCACAGTACATGGATAATACACACAGTGATGTCACAGTACAGGGATAATACACACAGTGATGTCACAGTACAGGGATAATACACACAGTGGTGCCACAGTAAAGACATAATACACACAGTGATGTCACAGTACAGGGATAATACACACAGTGATGCCACAGTACAGACATAATACACACAGTGATGTCACAGTACAGGGATAATACACACAGTGATGTCACAGTACAGGGATAATACACACAGTGATGCCACAGTAAAGACATAATACACACAGTGATGCCACAGTGCAGACATAATACACACAGAGATGTCACAGTACAGACATAATACACACAGCAATGTCACAGTACAGAGATAATACACACAGTGATGTCACAGTACAGGGATAATACACACAGTGATGTCACAGTACAGGGATAATACACACAGTGATGTCACAGTACAGGGGATAATACACACAGTGATGCCACAGTAAAGACATAATACACACAGTGATGCCACAGTGCAGACATAATACACACAGAGATGCCACAGTACAGACATAATACACACAGCAATGTCACAGTACAGGGATAATACACACAGTGATGTCACAGTACAGGGATAATACACACAGTGATGTCACAGTACAGAGATAATACACACAGTGATGTCACAGTACAGGGATAATACACACAGTGATGTCACAGTACATGGATAATACACACAGTGATGTCACAGTACAGGGATAATACACACAGTGATGTTACAGTACAGGGATAATGACAGTACAGTACAGGGATAATGATGTTATAGTGACAGTGATGTCACATTACAGAACTGTTAAAGCACAAGAACTTTATATAACGAGTAGTGTCACAGTGCAGGGAAATTAAATAATATGATGTCATAGAGGTGATATTACAGAGTCAGGACATTCCGTGTATAATTGTTAGAGCTGGAGAATAATGTAGTGATGTCACAGTACAGGGATATTATATCACTAAAATCAGAGCATAACCTTTCGCTCAGTTTAGGGTCCGGCACCCCTGGAAGCTTCCGTCGGTGTTCCTGTTTCTCTGTCTGCAATCTTCGTGGCTCGGCCTTCTTGTATGAATAATAAAATCAGTTCTTTGCAGAATCCGTGTAATTGTTCAGTTTCATGTCACTGATTGCCGTGCAGGAGGGTTTCCTGGGGCCAGTTACATAATTGAGAAAGCTCGGAGTTTCCCATGTTTACACTTAGTGCCCGCTGCCATCTCTGCCGTATGACGCCCAAAATACCAGATGCGGCTCCGTGTGATCCTGAGGAGACGGCGATGACTTCCCGATGGGGGGCGATGCCTTTCACTTGTGCCCAGCAGTTGGTTCCTCACTAATACAACTCCTCATCATGGGATACATTGTAGATGCCATTTGCCAGATACATCTGTATAATGTTCGTCTTCACAAACCCCGGGTGACTGAGAGAAAAGCAGCAAAACATCCAATTTGCCTAAAATGGGGATGTAATGGGGTGAAGTTTGTCATTTGGCCCCGGATTGTGATATCACAACATGTAATGATGATGAGGTCCTCCCGACGTGCCATCAAGTACTCCGTCCTTCAGATACCAGGGAAGCGGCAAACATCTTCTCCTTCTGTGTATCTGGACGTCTGATCCCATAATTGTTACTAAATAAGTAGAATTTCCTTCTGTTCTTCGTACAATGAGTTCAATGCGGCCGCTCCGTCCTTAGCTGGAATTTGGAATCTTTACTTTTCATTATAGACTTTCTCCTTCTTAGTCCATTTTATATTATACTTTGATTCCGTGTATTTTGACATTAAATTGACTTGACTCTAATTTGACTTGAGACGACCCCCAAAGGTCCTGTGTATGTGGCCCCTTGTATACACCCTTTAACCACAGTCCATTTACCTGGACTTCATTGCAGGGAACCACCAGGTTTCTACCTGATTATTAGTCTTAGTCTTGTGATGTCAATTGATCAAAGGTCTTAAACAGAAAAGCAAAACAAGCTGGAATTATGGAGGGAGGGCGGTATTCTGGGTATTCTGTGGTTACACTGGCAGTGGCCGGGGAGGGTGTAACAGGTTGGTATATGGGAAAATAGGCAGAAGTTGGAAATCTGACGAATGAACAAACATATAACTTTGCAGAAACACAGGGAACATTACTGCTCAGGCACAGTAACGTAGAGGAGGTGCATTAACAACTTGGATGCAATAGGGTTAACTAATGCTAAATGTTACAAGTGTAAGAGGCAATTAATTAAACCACTCAAAAAAAACAAGAAATACTCACCTGCATCTTAATCTTGATCCCAGCGCTGTCCGTTGCTAGTCTTGACACACCGGGATCACCTAAAAAATTTATAATTAGCAGCACGGAGAGCGTGGACAAGATGTTAGGTGCTACGGGATGCTAACTTTGCACCCGCAACTCCCTCTCCCCTGCTGGGAGCATTAGAGAGCGAGGTGACGTCACACGAAATGGACAGCCCTGGATTCAAAATGAAGAGGAGCGGAGGTGAGTATTTCTAGGTTTTTTTTGTGTTTATTGAGTGGTTGATTTCCTGTAATGTGTCTGTGACATCCAAATATAACCGGCAGTAATACCCTAAGAACCATATGCAGACGAAGGAAGGTCAGTGTCTTCTTGGAAACTGAATGTACCTAATTCCAGCAGCTTTTCTTTGATGGTGCCAACAACATCTGTGACCACTGCGTTAGACATACATGGCTGAAGAATCATATATCTGATACACTGGGGGGAATCCATAAATACTGGCATTTAGAACGCCCCAGCGGTGGTCCTGCAATCGTATTCACTAAGACTGTAGATCAGATCAGAACTGGGTGAGAGTTTTTTAGTTTTTTATGCTACAGTCTCTGATGGTTTTTATATAGAGACTATAGTAAATGTGGCAGCCATAGTGATGTGCGGGTCGGAGAAAGCCAAAAACTGGAGGAAGATTCAGTCATGTGCCTTCTGCACCAGAAAACTGCCTGAGATTAATTTTCCATCAAAAGTTGAAAAATACATACACCCTTGTATTAAGGAAGTTCCTCCATCCAGTGATGGCTGCAGAGAATAGTGTAAGGAGCTGTCCCCTCGCAGTGCACTGTCCATGGTGCTGAAACGCAACATCTAGTAATGAAGACGTAGATGAAGTCAAACCAAGTCCCTCGTATTGATGTAGAGAGTGTGAAGAGACGGCTCCTCCTCATCTTCTATGGACTGAGAACTTATATTCACATCTTTCTTTGACTTGAAAGAGAATTGACTGTGAAGACAATCAGCAGGAGCAGTCATAGAAGCCGATGGTCGTGACCTTGTGGATATTGACCGATGCCCTTAACAAGGCAACACCCTCAATCTACATTGTGCATCCATCAGGCGCAGAGGAGCATTGACCGACTCTCACTCTATGATTCTGTGCCACAGATGCAATTATCTTAAGTAATATCTATAAGTTTCTGAGTATCTGTAAATAAGTCTTACAGTACAGAGTTTGTGCTTAAAACTGATTTATTAAGATATACCGATCTACCGTGATATATTCAAATATGTTTCTTGGTAGATATTTCTGCTTTCAATTTTGCAATTTTTGTATTTTCTTTACAGATAGTTATAAAATCTCAAATGCTGTTAACATATTACAATTTTTTTTTATCCGCATTGTAGTTATTGTTTGTTGTTGTCCCTCATTTTTATTCATTAGTCATTATGTAAAGGAATTTAGGACATTGATGGATTCCGGTGATGTATCATGTAACCATGGAAGTAATTCCCAATTCTAAGGTCCCAGGTCAAGGTATTTCTTGTTGCCATCTCTAGTTTTCTGCTTTTCTTTGATTGGGTGAGCCGGAGCCTATAGCATGAAGGACGTTTCCTGCTTCTTCCCAAATCCTCAAATGTTAACGGAAAAAACAATCCAGGAATATCACTTGCGTCCCCTCACTGTTTGAGGGCCCCTGATCTCTGGGGCCCAAAGCCATTGAATGGGTTGTGTTATGGATAAGATAGTACAGAACAAACAATGGTCAAGCAAGAAATGTATAGAGCCGAGCACCTATCTATAGAATTGTGTACAGTATGAAACATATTTAATATTAAAATATTGTAAAAACATTATATTTCAGATTTACACCGAATAACATTGACATATGACATAAATGTACAGAATATACAATATGTTGTAGATCTCAGGCTGGGCTAAAAAAGAGGGGTAAGAAAAGCACTATAGGGCCCAAGTGCACGATTCTTCCCAAAAAATGTATTTAAAAAAGTAAAAATATATATACAGGCGGTCCCCTACTTAAGAACACTCAATTTACATACGACCCCTAGTTACAAACGGACCTCTGGGTGTTGGTAATTTACTGTACTTTAGTCTTAGGCTACAATGATCAGCTGTTACAGTTATCACTGTGTCTGTAATGAAGCTTTAGTGTTAATCCCGGTTCTTATGACAACCCAACATTTTTAAAATCCAATTGTCACAGAGACCAAAAAAGTTCTGGCTGGGGTTACAATGATAAAATATACAGTTCCGACTTACATACAAATTCAACTTAAGAACAAACCTACAGACCCTATCTTGAATGTAACCCGGGGACTGCCTGTATATATATATATATACACGACAAATGAAGGTATATCCGTGGAGGACGCCGAAGAAAGGTAGATGGACAATTGGCAGTATAGTTGTGAATGTCCAGATGTGGAAAAAATGATGACAATCTATGGGGCAGATTTACTTACCCGGTCCATTCGCGATCCAGCGGCGTGTTCTGTGCGGTGGATTCGGGTCTGGCCGGGACTCACTAAGGTAGTTCCTCCGACGTCCACCAGGTGGCGCTCAAGTTCACCGGCCTATTCCTAGTGAAGGTAAGTGCAAGTTTTGCAACCCTTTTTTTTTTTAAAAGCGGCGTTTTTTCCCGAATCCGTCGGGTTTTCGTTCGGCCACGCCCCCGATTTCCGGCGCATGCATACCAGCGCCGATGCGCCACAGTCCGATCGTGTGCGCCAAAATCAATGGGCAATACAGGGTAAATCAGCGCAAAACGGAAATATTTGGGTAACACGTCGGGAAAACGCGAATCGTGCCCTTAGTAAATGACCCCCAGTATATGTTATAAAAGTGGCGACTGGTAGTAGAAAATTAGCGCAAGCTTATATAGCGTGTGGAGTCAATACGGTGTATTGGTGTAGCACTTGGTTTTTATCATAGATTGTGCTTGCTGCTGACAAGTAAACGTGGGATATTGCACTCACGGTTTCACCCCGCAATTATTAAGGGGTTCTTGAAGCTAGCCGTCACGGCTAGGAGGACACCCAAGTACTTATAGGACTTCACTGCCTCAATGTCCATCCCCTGGATGACCACTGGTTGAGAAGGAGGACGACGCTTATGAAGTCCACCACCATCTCCTTGGTCTTCCCAGCATTAATCCTAAGGTGGTTTTTTTGGCACCAATCAACAAATTTCCGGATCAATTCTTTGTACTCCCTGTCGTTCTCACCTGTAATGAGGCCTCCTATAGCAGAGTCATCAGAGAACTTCTGGAGGTAGCAGCTACATGAATTGTACCTGAAGTCTGCTGTGTACAATGTGGAGAGGACGGGAGCCAGAACCGTGCACCTGTACTGCTCATGACCAGGATAGGGCTGAGTCGTAGGACCGGCTCACAGAGCAGAAAAAGGAACCCTCCTTAACCAATACTAAATAAAACACACACATTTTTGTTGTTGGAAAAATGCTGGTCACAGCTTTATTTATTCTTTGAAAATCTGTAAAATATAAACTTATTAAACATATATTAACAATTGCCAAATATAAAAATACGTTAAACATCAATTTTCTTAGTGGCCGAGTACTTGACAACAGAGCAGAAAACTTGTTTGTCCCTTTTTAGACAACCAACTAAGTCCGGTGTAACCATTAAGTAAAATATAATTGCTCATAACTCACGCTCAGCGTGTAAACAACCACACCTACCAATCCACAAGCCGCACACCAACCTGGCGAGTGACGAGGGCAGAATGTGGCAAATATCAAATGAATCCAGCTCCTGAGGTCAAACTCTCAAGGAGACTGCAATTCAATTCACCAAATTCCCGGACTTTATCCCAAATGATGCAATTAATTTACCAAAATATAAATTATCTGTTGCCAAGCACCCGCCCACTTCACAATCAAACGGCCTCAACTCCCTAAGCTATGCCTACCCCTTCCTGACAAATAAATCTCATCTACTTGTATCCCTCCTCCCCAATAAACACACAATGTGACCCTAATACAAGATAAACTAACAAGGGGAGGGTGGGTGGGACAATTTTCTGGAGCCAAAAGATGGCGTGCCCTTCCTGGCACCCCTTATAAACCCCCTTAAAGTCTCCACCCCCCAAACTAGCCCACCTATCACCTCACATAAAGTTCCACCCCCAACTCTAAAAACCCACCTTTTCCTGCCCTCCCAGCCCATCCTGTCATGGCCGCATTCCGCCCACTTGCAGCTATCTCCATGCTAACATGACCAGGATAGGGCTGAGTCGTAGGACCGGCTCACAGAGCAGAAAAAGGAACCCTCCTTAACCAATACTAAATAAAACACACACATTTTTGTTGTTGGAAAAATGCTGGTCACAGCTTTATTTATTCTTTGAAAATCTGTAAAATATAAACTTATTAAACATATATTAACAATTGCCAAATATAAAAATACGTTAAACATCAATTTTCTTAGTGGCCGAGTACTTGACAACAGAGCAGAAAACTTGTTTGTCCCTTTTTAGACAACCAACTTAGTCCGGTGTAACCATTAAGTAAAATATAATTGCTCATAACTCACGCTCAGCGTGTAAACAACCACACCTACCAATCCACAAGCCGCACACCAACCTGGCGAGTGACGAGGGCAGAATGTGGCAAATATCAAATGAATCCAGCTCCTGAGGTCAAACTCTCAAGGAGACTGCAATTCAATTCACCAAATTCCCGGACTTTATCCCAAATGATGCAATTAATTTACCAAAATATAAATTATCTGTTGCCAAGCACCCGCCACCGCACAGCGTCTTGACCCCTCAAGACGCCGTGCACCGCCACACCCTCCAACCAAAACCAACCACCTCAGACAATCCGTAATTAAAAACATCCAACCCAAGGTCCGTCAAGTGCACACCATCCTTACTCGTGTAACTGCGATCAGCCTCCAACAAACCATGTCGCACCACCAAACCACCATTCAAACGGATAAATTTACCAAAACACTTATTGATCTTCACCCGAGACCGATTCAGTGCCGCCACTGAAACTGCATTCCTCCATCTCTCCCTTCTCACCATCTCAGACCAAATCAACAACACATCCGGATACTCACTCATAATCCACAACACATCCCTCTTCATCGCCTTAATCAATTGACGCATAGGAAAACTCCCGATGTCGTTGCCCCCAGCATGGATCAACAAAACATCCGGAGCACCCCATCTCTCAATTGCCATTCGCAACTTTGCACGCACTGCTTCCCACTGAAGCCCCCTATAGCCCAGCCAACGCACACTTACCAAGTTTCCATCGAGCCCAAGAAACCTACCACCCAAACGAAGCTGAGCCCTCTTTTCTGCCCAATGAATAAAGGAGTGCCCGAAAATCCAGATGACACACCTTCTAATACCTATCAAGAAATAAACAATCGTAACATCCAACAACGCACCCATCCCCCTTTTTAATGTTCCAATCTATGAAGCCGAACATACGAACGAAACCGCCTAGACTCCCACCGCCCAATTTTCTTGATATCCGCCTCTGGTAGACCCCACCTAGCTGCCTCAGTTGCAGCTCCAATGCGAAACGAGTGTGAACAGTATTCCTTCGCGTTCAACCCCAACAAATTCAAACACTTCCTGAAAACTGCCACAAACTGAAACCTGGACAAGGCCTTCCCATTCTGGTGAACCAATAACGCCTCCCCCGATGCTGAACGAACCGACAAAAAGGACTCAAGGCACTCTACCGGACAACCCACGAACCCCGGCACCCGCCGTAAGCGCACCAAAAACCCCCGACCCGCGCTATCCGTTTTAGTATTTGTCAACACAATCCTAACCTCACCATCCACACACTGCACGTGCCGCATCTGAATACCCCCGCTGCGCAAGCAGCTGCCACTCACCAGTTCACTAATCCTAAATGCCCCAAAAAATGCCCACGAGTATGCCAAGGTAAACAAGCGACCCTCGTAATCAGACACACATACCTCCCGAACCTTTCCTACCAGGTCCCTCAACAAGTCAAAAGATACAGGTCTCCTACAGTCCTCCCTATAACGGCCCTTCCTGTAACCCTTCACCGCTTGCTTCACTAAAAAACCCTGAGTCGAATCCTCTCCACCTATCAACTTAAACAAAAAGGCTAACGCCGCTACTGCTCTCTGAACTACCGCCACCGAAGCCCCCCTTTCAAAATAGCGTATCAACATACAAAACAGGACAGATTCTCTACTAGGCACCTCCCCGACTGCACACCACTCATCCAACAATAAGAACCAATCACGCCATACCTTCTTGTAAGAGTCCCATGTCGAAGGGGCCAAAGACAACTGAACCCAAGGGAATAAATTCAACGCAGCATCTCCCACAAATGCTCCGGACACCGCACCGGCCGTAACGCCGCCCCCGGCACCAACTCCCGGAACCTGACCAGCTGCAATCGAGACAGAGCATCCGCCACTTCATTATCTACTCCTGGAACATGTACTGACCGAAAATACACATTCAAACGCAGGCACAGCAACACCAGATGCCGCAACAACACGATAACTGGGGGAGAGCTCGACGTCTGTTTATTAATCACATTAACCACTGACATATTGTCACAATGGAAAACCACGCTTCTGTTCGCCAACTGGCTACCCCACAATTCCAAAGACACCACAATCGGAAATAATTCCAGCAGGCACAAGTTAGCCGTCAGCTTCTGTTCCTGCCACCACTCGGGCCAAGACCCTACACTCCATTCCCCTTGAAAGAATGCCCCATAACCTATAGCGCCTGCAGCATCCGTGAACAAATGAAGCTCCATGTTTGAAACAGGCTCCGCCAGCCACAACGTCTTCCCATTGTAAGTGACCAAAAATTCGTCCCAAACTCGCAAGTCCGCTCTATGCTCCTTTCTTAGCCGTACAAAGTGCTCCGGCCGCTTAACCCCAGCCGTCGCCTGTGCCAACCTCCGACAGAAAACCCGCCCCATGGGCATAATCCGACAAGCGAAGTTTAATCTCCCCAACAAAGACTGCACCTGCCGCAATGTCAACTTTGACTTCACTATCGCCTCGCCAACGCAAGAGCGCAACTCCCCCAACTTTTTCTCTGGCAAACGACACTCCATGTCGATCGAATCCAATTCTATTCCCAAGAAAGACAGCTTTGTGGTTGGGCCTTCCGTCTTATCAACCGCCAATGGCACCCCGAAACTCTCAAATGTTTCGGACAACGTAGACAACAAAACCTGGCACCTATAACTCCCTGCCGGGCCAACACACAGAAAATCGTCTAAATAATGAATGACCCCAGCCCCACCTGACAACTCCCTAACCACCCATTCCAGAAACGTACTAAACGCCTCAAAGTAGGCACAAGAAATAGAACACCCCATCGGCAGGCAGCCATCCACATAGTAACCCCCTTCAAAATAACACCCCAACAAATGCATCGATTCAGGATGCACCGGTAACAAACGAAAAGCAGCCTCAATGTCCACTTTTGCCATCAAAGCCCCACTACCAGCTGCCCTCACCAGGCTCACAGCCTCATCAAATGAAGTATAGCAAACTGAACTCATAGCCGGATCTATCACATCATTCACCGAACCCCCCCGCGGGTAAGACAAATGATGAATCAGGCGAAACTTCCCTTCCTCCTTTTTAGGAACTACCCCCAATGGTGAAACCCGCAAATTTCCCACCGGAGGATTAACAAAGGGTCCCAACATACGACCCAACTTGACCTCCTTCCGCAACTTCTCCCTAACTACCTCCGGGGATTCCTCCGCAGACTTCAAATTCCTTGCAAAACAACCCGGCTCCCCCTCCTTAAAAGGGATCCGAAACCCCTCTTGAAATCCCTGAATCAACAAACAAGCCTTCTCCTTATTTGGATATCTCCCGAGCCACGGCATCATTACGCCGAGCCTCACCGGAGTCACCCCCTTTTTGAGCACCATCGCCCGCCCGCTGTCCTTGTCCTTTTCTCCTGAAGCAGCGAGACAAGGGGTGGTTGACACCCCCGCAACCAGAGCATTCGTGCCTGAAGGTACAGGAGGATCCCCAAGTACAGTTGCCCTCGTTGTACCTCCAACAGACTCCCTTTTTCCCACTGCCCGACGGGGTCGCAGCTTTGGCTCCGTCGGGCCCCGGCTGAAAGGGTGAACCAGCCACCGCCACCCCCCCAAAGGATGAACTCTTCGGCGCCGGCTTTGGTGCCGTCATCAACCTCATCCACAGCCCAATATCCCTATGCCCCCATTCCAGGGACGGCCTCACGGCCATTCTCTGACGAAACTGCTCGTCATATCTAAGCCACGCTATCCCCCCATATGTCTTGTACGCTTCCCATATAGTTTCCTGATGACAAAACAACCCCGAGCACCATTCAGGCTGTTTTTCCCCAATTACACTACCCAAAATGGAAAAAGCATGCAACCAATTCCCAAAATTACGAGGAATCAGCCGATAACGGCGCCTCTCCTCGTCCTCCTCCTTACGATGCTCCTTCCCCTTCTCCCAACGTTCGACACTAAAACGCTCCAAAGGCAACAAAGTAAAAATATCCAGATTCTCCCTTTTCCATATTTTATCCTTCACTTCTTGTTTCAAATGACCCCCAAGGGGCCCGTCAAAACAAATGTACAAGTTACCCAATGCCGCGTCCGACACTGGCAACAACTTGGACGCCTCAGCTGACTTAACAGCCGGGGCCTTGTCCCCACTCACTGCCACCACAGCGCTCTCTGACCCCTGTTCTGCCACTGACTCCGCGCTAACCGACCTCACCGAATTCTCCCTTACCCCTGCGCTAACTACCCCTGTCACCACGGGCGACACCGCCACTAGTGCGTTAGACGTCTCGGCCACCCCAGTATTAGATGACCCTGCCGCCCCAGCGCCCCATGCCGATGTTGGCCCCCCATGCTGTGACCCCATAGCCCTCTCAAAAACTGACATCAAACGCTGCATCCCCTGCATAAACTCCTGAAGAGGCCCCACTCTAGCAACAGCCCCTGCATCAGGTGTATTAAAGGCTACCCCCACTGGAGTGTTATGTGTGTTTGTAGGTAGATGTGCTTGCGTAGCTGTGATCGCACCTGTAATTGTGACGCCGCTGCCTCCTGGCGTCTGCTCTGCTCCGCCTGGACCTGCCACGACCCCCTGACCCGATGGCACAGCTCCTCCTGATGCGATCACTCCTGGAGCCATGATCGGCACCGCAACCGCTGGTCCTGCTGACGGCGACACCACGGGACCCCCTCCAGTCGCGGCCAGTCCTAGCGCGCAACGCACTGTGTCCAGCATAGCCGCCTCAGCGCCACTCTGCATCTGGTAAGGAAAGAAGACAGAAGAAACACCACGGACACAACCACCATCGCCCAACCACTGCGTTCCCTGTGCCATCCCTCCGATCATGCTGCTATCAGGAGGCCCCATGACGTGCTGCCTCCCCTCACCAGGCCTATCACCAGCCCCGCTGGCCCAGGCGCCACCACCACTACTCCTGGATGGAGGATTCACGCCTCCATCCGCTGCCCCATGCTGCCGACGCCCCCCACCACATGACCTGGGTGAAGGGGGGACCCGACCCCCCCCACCCGCTACCGCCGTGCCCGCTGCCACGTCCAGCGCCCCGACCGCGGCCTCCTCCCCCTCACTCACAGCGCTGCCTGGGCTGCTGGGGGCGTCCTCCTCCCCAGCCCCCGCTCCCCCACGGCTGCTAGCCGCCGCCGCTCCACCTGGCGGACGGCAAACACTCACCGCACGCCTGGAATCCCGGTGAGTATCTCGTCCGTGCTGGCTCCTCCTCTCGGCTCCCGTCGACCCCCGACTTCCGGTTCCGGACTTCCGGCCACCACCGCTCCGCCCTCCTGCAGGACCGCCCGCCATCTTGGATCCACCGCGTGTCGCCGCCATCTTCCGCCTCGCACCACCGGAGGACCTCGAGCTCCGCACTCCAGCCCCCACATCATCATCCGAGGACGCCACCGACATCCTCCGACTCCTCTTCCTACCGGAACCACGGACCGCGGCCTCTCCCGAACCTCCAGGTAAGTCCCCATTATCGCTCCTCGCGGCCCTCGCAGGTGACCCAGAAGGGCTCAAACGCTCAGGAGGCCTGGCCCTGGACGACCTGGCCGACCGCCGGGTCCCGCAGTCCTCGCCTGCTGTCAGATTGGCCACCTGCTCCTTCATCCATTCGGCCCCCCTTGCCTCCGCCTGAGCCCGCATCTGCTCCAAAAAGGCCTCCAAATCCGCCATCACAGCCCTGGCTCAAACCGAACCGCCGCAAAAACGCCAAAAACGACGAGAAAGTACCGGCAAAACGGACCGGCACAACCTCTCCGCACAATTTTCTGGAGCCAAAAGATGGCGTGCCCTTCCTGGCACCCCTTATAAACCCCCTTAAAGTCTCCACCCCCCAAACTAGCCCACCTATCACCTCACATAAAGTTCCACCCCCAACTCTAAAAACCCACCTTTTCCTGCCCTCCCAGCCCATCCTGTCATGGCCGCATTCCGCCCACTTGCAGCTATCTCCATGCTAACATCACAGTGTCCGGCACACAGTCCTGGGCTCACATACTGAGGTCGGTTTGTGAGGTCATCTAGGATCCAACTAGAGAGATGGTGGTCCACCCCAGCCAAATCCAGTTTGTCCCTTAGTAGCCCTGGCTGTATGGTATTGAAAGCACTGGAGAAATCAAAGAACATTATTCTCACAGTGTTCCCAGGTTTCTCCAGTTGAGAAAGAGTTCGATGTAGTAGGTGGATGATGGCATCATCTACACCAATGCCTGGCCGATAAGCAAACTGTAGGGTGTCCATAGATGAGCTCACTAGAGGGCGGAGATGTGTGAGAACCAACCTCTCGAAGACCTTCATCACATGGGATGTTAATGCTACCGGTCTGTAGCTGTTGAGGTCCGAGGGGTGAAGTGTCCACCTCTGCATCTGTAACTCCCCCCCTACACTCTCACCTTTTCAGATTTCTTTCCAAAATATACCAATATTTGGGTAAACTAGACATAAGTGAAGCATTCAAGATGGGACATACTGAAGTTTCATAAAGAATCAGTTTGGGTCTGAATACAATTGGTTCTAACTGATACGGGTCCATTCATTAGTGATAACAGGACCCGTATTCTCGTGATAGTTAGTGGTAATTACTACAACCTATTCAGTGGATAGAGGAGAACAATAAAAATTGGCACAGTCCCATTGTGAACATTAGACATTGTGAATCAAACATATCCGGAGACTGCTGTAGCTACACTGATGCAGAAACATATCTTGTTTAATCCCTGATCTGAGTGGTTTTAATGAAAAAACAATTATAAAATTATGATAATGAGGCTCAGTCGCTCCTGTGGCTGCCCCAGTGCTTTTCCTCTTACCCGAATTATGCTCCAGCCTTGTCCTGCCCAGCAGAAGCCAAGAATAGGTCATCACTGTGCTGTGCCTGACAGGCAGAAGTAATCAATCACTGCAGCATCCCCCAGCTGCTGTGTATGAGTCATCCAGCTCTGGTTGATTAGTCCTGTCTTGATAGTTCAGGGAGCGCTGTGTAATGTGTTTATGTAGGCATCCAGCTTTTCCAAGGTCCTGAATTTTATAATTGTTTTTTGAGAAAAACCACTCAGTTCAGGGATTAAACAAGATATGTTTCTGCATCTGTGTAGCTACAGCATTCTCAAGGTATGTTTGGTTCATAATGCATGAAAACAAATAGTAGGTTTCCTTTAATGGGACTGTGCCGCGTTTTATTGTTATCCTCTATCCACTGAATAGGTTATAATAATCACCATCAACTATCACAAGAATCCGGGTCCTGTAATCACTAATAAATGGAGCTCTCACCAACCGTCATCGAGTGATAGTTATAGAGATATCCGAGCGCTGTGTTCTTCATTTTCCAAAGTGATAAATGGAGCATCAGGACGCCCGGTTCTCCAGCCACTCCATCAATTAGAAAGCGATAGTCGTTCTTATAATCGGGGAGGGTTCCAGTGGTTGGGCGTCCATGACCACATTGTTATTTTATGTTCTGTGAAAAGTTGGATAACAATAAAGCTTCAATGTCTCAAAAACATAACAAAAAACAAAATAATTGTGTTACAGGATTTACTCTTCTACATTCAGTAGGTGTTTCAGGGGCCGGTAATAATCTTCCACCTTGCTGACTATATTGTGTAGAGGACCGGATAACCCTGGCTCTCCTCCATGAAGACAGGACGTCTACCGCAGCCTCGGCTTCTGTAATTGCTTTTTAGTCAGTCTTGATGGATCGGTACCAGCGCCTCATTTTCTGTGTTCTTTTCCTTGGAAGGACTAGAATAGCATCTTAAATAAAAAAAAACAACATGTTTTACCTGAAACAAACTAATCAGTCCTGTCCCTAAATACATTTCCTGGAAGTGCAGTATTTAAGCATAGAATAAGAGTGATCGTATGTATAACACCTGGGACAGCGATACGTGAGAAAAATGCCTCCAGAAACAAAGAAAAGGCACAAAAGGGAGAAAGAAGGAGCCTCTCCTAGAGTAACAACAACATTTTATAAACCTGAGACTGTTCTCACTTCTCATTGTGCATGTAGTAATAATGGGGCTCATTTACTAAGGGTCCGTCTGATGCATTTTCATTGGGTTTCCCTTTGTGCGCTGAATTGCCCCCGGGATTTTGGCGCACACAATTAGATTTTTGTGCAATGTTACCAAAAAAACAGTTTGTAAACTTATATACAACTCACCTGATGTGACTCCAATGCTATGAATAGAGTCCTGCATATCAAATGTTACTGGCATTGCCCCGCCTCCTTGTTCCTGATTGACAGGTCTCACTGCTAGGACATGTTGCTGTGTGGAACATTGATAGAGAGCTCTGTTACATCATTGGGCTCTGTTTATTCATTTACATTCACAACATCTACCCCATGTATGTATCTGATGACATGAAATCACAGCATCCATGGATTTCTATTTCCCTTTATTACAGAGAGTAAACAGTGCATCTGTGTGACATCACATGACCAGGGACAGATTTCTATCCACTGGAAGTAACACAAAAGGTCTCTATAGCAGAACAGCAAGCAGAGATCTAGAAAACTGCGATGAATTGATAGAGAAAGCAGAAAGTGAAAAATTGAATACATTTTCCTTACATAAATCATATTAATTATTTGCTGAAAGTGGACAACCCCTTTAACTTGGACCGTCTCTTGTGTCCTCTCAGAGTCCAGATCTTTCTACGTGAAAGGGTAGGGTGGAAAGTTATTGAGATAGTTGGGCCCGGTCTGTGGTAACTGTGAGTCCAAAATGACGTTAGTTTAGAGGCGAGTTTTTCTTGGTAACCACATTACAAATGATTCCTGGGAAATAATAACCGTGAAGAAACATGGAGCAAATGCATTAACGTCACTTTATGTCACATTAAAATGGTGCAAATGACGGAGAAATGCAAAAACAGGGAACTAAAAGAACCTCAACTCATTGTTCTAAGTGTAATCTCTAAGAAAAACCCTTTTTGGGTAATAACATCAAAATGGCAGCTGGGAAGAAGCTCTCAAACCTTAATGGAAAAGTTAAGGGAGGAGGTTGAAGTATCTAAGTAGGGTTTTAATAGCTATGACTTTTTGTGCTTTTTTTGGTGTATTTTTAGACGGCTGTCGATTATGTTTTAAGGTTATCTTCACCTTTGTCTATGGAACTATTGATCCAAGTTGGAGCCGTAAGAGGTTTTTAATAACAATCTCTTCTTTCACTTCATAACTCTATGACAATGATGTTCTGCTTCAGCCACACAGGAGGACGGGTCACCAGGGCCGATGGCCTCGCTTTGCTCCAGCGGCTTCATGAAGAGAGAAGATGGAAGGGTCCTGAGTTACCTACATAACTACTTACACCTCAAAATCTAAGGTCATGGGAACTTGTGCTCAACCCAAAATGGAATCCAAGAAGACCTCGGATAGGGGGCCCCGGGACTACAGTAGATAAACCCAACTATTTAAGCCGGGTCTAAGGTCGTGGGAACTTGTGCTCAAACCCAAGTGGTAATAAAGTTGGAGAAGGACAAAAAAAAGAACCAAAGCGCAAAGAGGCAAATTTTTGAATGTTATTAGTGGCCAAGTTGTTCACCATCGGATCACATTGTGAGAACCTCCTTTCAAACTCTGTAAAGACACCGGGGAACCAAATGAGGAAACCAGAACAGGTATTTTACAAAAGTTATTTGTTTTTTTAACAAAAGCTGCAGTGTGAGGGTCAGATTTTTTGATTTTGGATCTCATTTGCAGTTTCTACAAATATAAATACCAATTATCCAAGAAGACCTTGGTAGAGTGGCCCTGGGACTACAGTAATAAACCCAACTACATAAGCCGGACCCACTGATCATCTTATGTGTATAGGGGGGTCCCCTGATGGCAGATATCAGGTTATAAGAAGGATCAAGCATATTGGATTTCAACATGCCTGATTATTTTGTTGTATGGAGAGCACACATCTGATACATATATTACACAGGTATAGCACACAGGTACGCTCCAGCATGGCCGCCAGCATCAGGTCCCTCTCCTTCTGACAAATGACGGAGGGCAGAGCCGGGTCCTCCCCAGGGCCCTCTGCCTCCTCCTCCGGGTACCCCTCTCCCCCTGCTACTATCAGCTCCAGGTGTCCACACTCCGGCTCCGGCAGTTTAGGCCGCTCTGGTGAGGACATAGAAAGGCGGCTGACAGGGAGATCCATGGGGCGCTGTCTGGGGCAGCTGGTGCTGATCCTGAGTGTGATTCCCGGACTGTGGCCACTAAAGTGGGATGATACACATTGCACTGTTATACCTCCAGGGCTCTGGGCCTGATTTTCTTGGTACAGCGCTGTAGACCAGGTGGACTATTCTGTGATGCCAGCACATGCACATTGCTGCTGGTGGGGGCCCCTGAAGGAGCAAAGTGGTGGAGGCCCCAGGGTGTACGCCCTAGGAGCCCTCCACATAATCCGGATGTGGACAGATAGATAGATAGAAAAAAACAATAAAATTTCAATAAAATCTGAGCTAAATTAAAAATCCATTAAAATAATAAAAAAAATTATAAACTAATAGTAATAATAAGGATATTGTTCTTCTCCAGCAGATAATTACCGTGCAGTGCAATTAATCACATCTTCTCTCGTGCATCAGCTATTGTACATTCCTGCATTTCAGAAAGATCGCACAGTAAGTAGAATTTACTCATTATGGTGAAATATTCTAAAAATATGAACTTGCCCATCTGTAATGCATATAATTGTCTCCCGTATTGTCCTGGATGTTTACATTTTATCCAGAATAGAAATGGTGAAAGTGGTTCCGCTCGGCGCCCGGCGCATTAGTAAGACACGTGTAGCAGTGATTTGATACGTTTGCAATGATGTACAATGTCTAGGGATATGAACTAACAATTTACTCTGGATTATTAAAGGTCATGCAAGAGCGGGAAACAGCGGAACAGATGTGCGTGAAATCTGGGAGATAAGAAATATTTCATTGTTAGCTCCATAGAGTGAAGGTCAAGTCAAGTCTCCTAATGGACTCTTATCCGGAGCGCACGTCCCGGAAGGGGGAGATACGCAACTTATTAAGCAGCAATTGAACTTCATTATGTATTATGTATATGTATCAGTCATGTAAATGCGCTTCATTGTGTCAGGTTCTAGAGACGCAAAGGAATGTGTATAGAAAAGGCGATGATAGCAGGCGGTCACCTGCAGTGGCAATTACCCACCACCCAGAGCACCTAATACACACACCGGGCCGTGTTCTCGCTTCCTTCTGACTGCTTCATTACAGGCCGGCGACATTCAGCACCTGCCCAATAGATCCCTTTATCCTGAGGCCGGAGGAACAAGGAAGCTACTGTGCAGGTCAGCGGCTTTCAATGCCCGTGCTTGCAGTAGCAGTCAGAAGGAAACTAAACCTACACGGCCGAACATCCCATGTAGTTGTGGTAGTACTAGTGGATGGACACTACTACTAAGCCTACACAGCCGGACATCCCTTGTTGTTGCGGTAGTACTAATGGAAGGACACCCAGTACTAAGCCTACACAGCTGGACATCTCCTGTAGTTGCAGTAGTACCAATGGATGGACACTACTATTAAGCCTACACAGCCGGACATCACCTGTAGTTGTGGTAGTACTAATGGATGGACACTACTACTAAGCCTACACAGCCGGACATCCCATGTAGTTGTGGTAGTACTAGTGGATGGACACTACTACTGAGCCTACACAGCCGGACATCCCCTGTAGTTGTGGTAGTACTAATGGATGGACACTACTACTAAGCCTACACAGCCGGACATCCCCTGTAGTTGTGGTAGTACTAATGGATGGACACCTAGTACTAAGCCTACACAGCCGGACATCTCCTGTAGTTGTGGTAGTACTAATGGATGGACACTACTACTAAGCCTACACGGCCGGACATCTCCTGTAGTTGCGGTAGTACTAATGGATGGACACTACTACTAAGCCTACACAGCCGGACATCCCCTGTAGTTGTGGTAGTACTAATGGATGGACACTACTACAAAGCCTACACAGCCGGACATCCCCTGTAGTTGCGGTAGTACTAATGGATGGACCCTACTACTAAGCCTACACAGCCGGACATCTCCTGTAGTTGTGGTAGTACTAATGGATGGACACTACTACTAAGCCTACACGGCCGGACATCTCCTGTAGTTGCGGTAGTACTAATGGATGGACACTACTACTAAGCCTACACAGCCGGACATCCCCTGTAGTTGCGGTAGTACTAATGGATGGACATCTACTACTAAGCCTACACAGCCGGACATCTCCTGTAGTTGTGGTAGTACTAATGGATGGACACAACTACTAAGCCTACACAGCCGGACATCCCCTGTAGTTGTGGTAGTACTAATGGATGGACACTACTACTAAGCCTACACAGCCGGACATCCCCTGTAGTTGCGGTAGTACTAATGGATGGACCCTACTACTAAGCCTACACAGCCGGACATCTCCTGTAGTTGTGGTAGTACTAATGGATGGACACTACTACTAAGCCTACACGGCCGGACATCTCCTGTAGTTGCGGTAGTACTAATGGATGGACACTACTACTAAGCCTACACAGCCGGACATCCCCTGTAGTTGCGGTAGTACTAATGGATGGACATCTACTACTAAGCCTACACAACGGACATCTCCTGTAGTTGTGGTAGTACTAATGGATGGACACTACTACTAAGCCTACACAGCCGGACATCCCCTGTAGTTGTGGTAGTACTAATGGATGGACACTACTACTAAGCCTACACAGCCGGACATCCCCTATAGTTGTGGTAGTACTAATGGATGGACACCCACTACTAAGCCTACACAGCCAGACATCCCCTGTTGTTGCGGTAGTACTAATGGAAGGACACCCAGTACTAAGCCTACACAGCTGGACATCTCCTGTAGTTGCAGTAGTACCAATGGATGGACACTACTACTAAGCCTACACAGCCGGACATCACCTGTAGTTGTAGTAGTACTAATGGATGGACACCCAGTACTAAGCCTACACAGCCGGACATCACCTGTAGTTGTGGTAGTACTAATGGATGGACACTACTAATAAGCCTACACGGCCGGACATCTCCTGTGGTTGTGGTAGTACTAATGGATGGACACCCAGTACTAAGCCTACACAGCCGGACATCCCCTGTAGTTGCAGTAGTACCAATGGATGGACACTACTACTAAGCCTACACAGCCGGACATCACCTGTAGTTGTGGTAGTACCAATGGATGGACACTACTACTGAGCCTACACAGCTGGACATCCGCTGTAATTGTGGTAGTACCAATGGATGGACACTACTACTAAGCCTACACAGCTTGACATCACCTGTAGTTGTGGTAGTACTAATGGATGGACACTACTAATAAGCCTACACGGCCGGACATCTCCTGTAGTTGCGGTAGTACTAATGGATGTGCACTACTACTAAGCCTACACAGCTGGACATCCCCTGTAGTTGTGGTAGTACTAATGGATGGACACCCAGTACTAAGCCTACACAGCTGGACATTCCCTGTAGTTGTGGTTGTACTAATGGATGGACACTACTACTAAGCCTACACAGCCAGACTTCCCCTGTAGTTTCAGTAGTACTAATGGATGGACACTACTACTAAGCCTACACAGCCGGACATCTCCTGTAGTTGTGGTATTACTAATGGATGGACACTACTACTAAGCCTACACAGCCGGACATCCCCTGTAGTTGCGATGGTACTAATGGATGGACATCTACTACTAAGCCTACACAGCCAGGCATCTTCTGTAGTTCCGGTAGTACTAATGGATGGACACTACTACTAAGCCTACACAGCCGGACATCTCCTGTAGTTGTGGTAGTACTAATGGATGGACACTACTACTAAGCCTACACAGCCGGACATCCCCTGTAGTTGTGGTAGTACTAATGGATGGACACCCACTACTAAGCCTACACAGCCAGACATCCCTTGTTGTTGCGGTAGTACTAATGGAAGGACACCCAGTACTAAGCCTACACAGCTGGACATCTCCTGTAGTTGCAGTAGTACCAATGGATGGACACTACTACTAAGCCTACACAGCCGGACATCACCTGTAGTTGTAGTAGTACTAATGGATGGACAACCAGTACTAAGCCTACACAGCCGGACATCCCCTGTAGTTTCAGTAGTACCAATGGATGGACACTACTACTAAGTCTACACAGCCGGACATCACCTGTAGTTGTGGTAGTACTAATGGATGGACACTACTACTAAGCCTACACGGCCGGACATCTCCTGTAGTTGTGGTAGTACTAATGGATGTGCACTACTACTAAGCCTACACAGCTGGACATCCCCTGTAGTTGTGGTAGTACTAATGGATGGACACTACTACTGAGCCTACACAGCCGGACATCACCTGTAGTTGTAGTAGTACCAATGGATGGACACCCAGTACTAAGCCTACACAGCCGGACATCACCTGTAGTTGTGGTAGTACTAATGGATGGACACTACTAATAAGCCTACACGGCCGGACATCTCCTGTAGTTGCGGTAGTACTAATGGATGGACACTACTAATCAGCCTACACGGCCGGCCATCCCCTGTGGTTGTGGTAGTACTAATGGATGGACACTACTACTAAGCCTACACAGCTGGACATCCCCTGTAGTTGTGGTAGTACTAATAGATGTACACTACTACTAAGCCTACACAGCTGGACATCTCCTGTAGTTGTGGAAGTACTAATGGATGGACACTACTACCAAGCCTACACAGCCGGACATCCCCTGTAGTTGTAGTAGTACTAATGGATGGACACCCAGTACTAAGCCTACACAGCCGGACATCCCCTGTAGTTGTGGTAGTACTAATGGATGGACACTACTACTAAGCCTACACAGCCGGACATCCCCTGTAGTTGTGGTAGTACTAATAGATGTACACTACTACTAAGCCTACACAGCTGGACATCTCCTGTAGTTGTGGTAGTACTAATGGATGGACAGTACTACTAAGCCTACACAGCTGGACATCCCCTGTTGTTGCAGTAGTACTAATAGATGGACACCCAGTACTAAGCCTACACAGCCGGACATCCCCTGTTGTTGCAGTAGTACTAATAGATGGACACTACTACTAAGCCTACACGGCCGGCCATCCCCTGTAGTTGTGGTAGTACTAATGGATGGACACTACTACTAAGTCTACACAGCTGGACATCCCCTGTAGTTGTGGTAGTACTAATGGATGGACACCCAGTACTAAGCCTACACAGCTGGACATCCCCTGTAGTTGTGGTAGTACTAATGGATGGACACTACTACTAAGCCTACACAGCTGGACATCCCCTGTAGTTGTGGTAGTACTAATGGATGGACACTACTACTAAGCCTACACAGCCGGACATCTCCTGTAGTTGCGGTAGTACTAATGGATGGACACTACTACTAAGCCTACACAGCCGGACATCCCCTGCAGTTCCGGTAGTACTAATGGATGGACCCTACTACTAAGCCTACACAGCTGGACATCTCCTGTAGTTGTGGTAGTACTAATGGATGGACATCTACTACTAAGCCTACACAGCCGGACATCTCCTATAGTTGTGGTAGTACTAATGGATGGACACCCAGTACTAAGCCTACACAGCTGGACATCCCCTGTAGTTGTGGTAGTACTAATGGATGGACACTACTACTAAGCCTACACAGCTGGACATCCCCTGTAGTTGTGGTAGTACTAATGGATGGACACTACTACTAAGCCTACACAGCCGGACATCTCCTGTAGTTGCGGTAGTACTAATGGATGGACACTACTACTAAGAGTACACAGCCGGACATCCCCTGCAGTTCCGGTAGTACTAATGGATGGACCCTACTACTAAGCCTACACAGCTGGACATCTCCTGAAGTTCCGGTAGTACTAATGGATGGACACTACTACTAAGCCTACACAGCTGGACATCTCCTGTAGTTGTGGTAGTACTAATGGATGGACATCTACTACTAAGCCTACACAGCCGGACATCTCCTATAGTTGTGGTAGTACTAATGGATGGACACCCAGTACTAAGCCTACACAGCCGGCCATCCCCTGTAGTTCCGGTAGTACTAATGGATGGACACTACTACTAAGCCTACACAGCCGGCCATCCCCTGTAGTTGTGGTTGTACTAATGGATGGACACTACTACTAAGCCTACGCAGCTGGATATCCCCTGTAGTTGTGGTAGTACTAATAGATGTACACTACTACTAAGCCTACACAGCTGGACATCTCCTGTAGTTGTGGTAGTACTAATGGATGGACAGTACTACTAAGCCTACACAGCTGGACATCCCCTGTTGTTGCAGTAGTACTAATAGATGGACACCCATTACTAAGCCTACACAGCCGGACATCCCCTGTTGTTGCAGTAGTACTAATAGATGGACACTACTACTAAGCCTACACGGCCAGCCATCCCCTGTAGTTGTGGTAGTACTAATGGATGGACACTACTACTAAGTCTACACAGCTGGACATCCCCTGTAGTTGTGGTAGTACTAATGGATGGACACCCAGTACTAAGCCTACACAGCTGGACATCCCCTGTAGTTGTGGTAGTACTAATGGATGGACACTACTACTAAGCCTACACAGCTGGACATCCCCTGTAGTTGTGTTAGTACTAATGGATGGACACTACTACTAAGCCTACACAGCCGGACATCTCCTGTAGTTGCGGTAGTACTAATGGATGGACACTACTACTAAGCCTACACAGCCGGACATCCCTTGTTGTTGCGGTAGTACTAATGGAAGGACACCCAGTACTAAGCCTACACAGCTGGACATCTCCTGTAGTTGCAGTAGTACCAATGGATGGACACTACTACTAAGCCTACACAGCCGGACATCACCTGTAGTTGTAGTAGTACTAATGGATGGACAACCAGTACTAAGCCTACACAGCCGGACATCCCCTGTAGTTTCAGTAGTACCAATGGATGGACACTACTACTAAGTCTACACAGCCGGACATCACCTGTAGTTGTGGTAGTACTAATGGATGGACACTACTACTAAGCCTACACGGCCGGACATCTCCTGTAGTTGTGGTAGTACTAATGGATGTGCACTACTACTAAGCCTACACAGCTGGACATCCCCTGTAGTTGTGGTAGTACTAATGGATGGACACTACTACTGAGCCTACACAGCCGGACATCACCTGTAGTTGTAGTAGTACCAATGGATGGACACCCAGTACTAAGCCTACACAGCCGGACATCACCTGTAGTTGTGGTAGTACTAATGGATGGACACTACTAATAAGCCTACACAGCCGGACATCTCCTGTAGTTGCGGTAGTACTAATGGATGGACACTACTAATCAGCCTACACGGCCGGCCATCCCCTGTGGTTGTGGTAGTACTAATGGATGGACACTACTACTAAGCCTACACAGCTGGACATCCCCTGTAGTTGTGGTAGTACTAATAGATGTACACTACTACTAAGCCTACACAGCTGGACATCTCCTGTAGTTGTGGAAGTACTAATGGATGGACACTACTACCAAGCCTACACAGCCGGACATCCCCTGTAGTTGTAGTAGTACTAATGGATGGACACCCAGTACTAAGCCTACACAGCCGGACATCCTCTGTAGTTGTGGTAGTACTAATGGATGGACACTACTACTAAGCCTACACAGCCGGACATCCCCTGTAGTTGTGGTAGTACTAATAGATGTACACTACTACTAAGCCTACACAGCTGGACATCTCCTGTAGTTGTGGTAGTACTAATGGATGGACAGTACTACTAAGCCTACACAGCTGGACATCCCCTGTTGTTGCAGTAGTACTAATAGATGGACACCCAGTACTAAGCCTACACAGCCGGACATCCCCTGTTGTTGCAGTAGTACTAATAGATGGACACTACTACTAAGCCTACACGGCTGGCCATCCCCTGTAGTTGTGGTAGTACTAATGGATGGACACTACTACTAAGTCTACACAGCTGGACATCCCCTGTAGTTGTGGTAGTACTAATGGATGGACACCCAGTACTAAGCCTACACAGCTGGACATCCCCTGTAGTTGTGGTAGTACTAATGGATGGACACTACTACTAAGCCTACACAGCTGGACATCCCCTGTAGTTGTGGTAGTACTAATGGATGGACACTACTACTAAGCCTACACAGCCGGACATCTCCTGTAGTTGCGGTAGTACTAATGGATGGACACTACTACTAAGCCTACACAGCCGGACATCCCCTGCAGTTCCGGTAGTACTAATGGATGGACCCTACTACTAAGCCTACACAGCTGGACATCTCCTGTAGTTGTGGTAGTACTAATGGATGGACATCTACTACTAAGCCTACACAGCCGGACATCTCCTATAGTTGTGGTAGTACTAATGGATGGACACCCAGTACTAAGCCTACACAGCTGGACATCCCCTGTAGTTGTGGTAGTACTAATGGATGGACACTACTACTAAGCCTACACAGCTGGACATCCCCTGTAGTTGTGGTAGTACTAATGGATGGACACTACTACTAAGCCTACACAGCCGGACATCTCCTGTATTTGCGGTAGTACTAATGGATGGACACTACTACTAAGCCTACACAGCCGGACATCCCCTGCAGTTCCGGTAGTACTAATGGATGGACCCTACTACTAAGCCTACACAGCTGGACATCTCCTGAAGTTCCGGTAGTACTAATGGATGGACACTACTACTAAGCCTACACAGCTGGACATCTCCTGTAGTTGTGGTAGTACTAATGGATGGACATCTACTACTAAGCCTACACAGCCGGACATCTCCTATAGTTGTGGTAGTACTAATGGATGGACACCCAGTACTAAGCCTACACAGCCGGCCATCCCCTGTAGTTCCGGTAGTACTAATGGATGGACACTACTACTAAGCCTACACAGCCGGCCATCCCCTGTAGTTGTGGTTGTACTAATGGATGGACACTACTTCTAAGCCTACGCAGCTGGATATCCCCTGTAGTTGTGGTAGTACTAATAGATGTACACTACTACTAAGCCTACACAGCTGGACATCTCCTGTAGTTGTGGTAGTACTAATGGATGGACAGTACTACTAAGCCTACACAGCTGGACATCCCCTGTTGTTGCAGTAGTACTAATAGATGGACACCCAGTACTAAGCCTACACAGCCGGACATCCCCTGTTGTTGCAGTAGTACTAATAGATGGACACTACTACTAAGCCTACACGGCCGGCCATCCCCTGTAGTTGTGGTAGTACTAATGGATGGACACTACTACTAAGTCTACACAGCTGGACATCCCCTGTAGTTGTGTTAGTACTAATGGATGGACACCCAGTACTAAGCCTACACAGCTGGACATCCCCTGTAGTTGTGGTAGTACTAATGGATGGACACTACTACTAAGCCTACACAGCTGGACATCCCCTGTAGTTGTGGTAGTACTAATGGATGGACACTACTACTAAGCCTACACAGCCGGACATCTCCTGTAGTTGCGGTAGTACTAATGGATGGACACTACTACTAAGCCTACACAGCCGGACATCCCCTGCAGTTCCGGTAGTACTAATGGATGGACCCTACTACTAAGCCTACACAGCTGGACATCTCCTGAAGTTCCGGTAGTACTAATGGATGGACACTACTACTAAGCCTACACAGCTGGACATCTCCTGTAGTTGTGGTAGTACTAATGGATGGACATCTACTACTAAGCCTACACAGCCGGACATCTCCTATAGTTGTGGTAGTACTAATGGATGGACACCCAGTACTAAGCCTACACAGCCGGCCATCCCCTGTAGTTCCGGTAGTACTAATGGATGGACACTACTACTAAGCCTACACAGCCGGCCATCCCCTGTAGTTGTGGTTGTACTAATGGATGGACACTACTACTAAGCCTACGCAGCTGGATATCCCCTGTAGTTGTGGTAGTATTAATGGATGGACACTACTACTAAGCCTACACAGCCGGACATCCCCTGTAGTTCCGGTAGTACTAATGGATGGACACCCAGTACTAAGCCTACACAGCCGGACATCTCCTGTTGTTGTGGTAGTACTAATGGATGGACACTACTACTAAGCCTACACAGCCGGACATCCCCTGTAGTTCCGGTAGTACTAATGGATGGACACCCAGTACTAAGCCTACACAGCCGGACATCACCTGTAGTTGTGGTTGTACTAATGGATGGACACTACTACTAAGCCTACACAGCCAGACATCCCCTGTAGTTGTGGTAGTACTAATGGATGGACACTACTACTAAGCCTACACAGCCGGACATCCCCTGTAGTTCCGGTAGTACTAATGGATGGACACCCAGTACTAAGCCTACACAGCCGGACATCTCCTGTTGTTGTGGTAGTACTAATGGATGGACACTACTACTAAGCCTACACAGCCGGACATCCCCTGTAGTTCCGGTAGTACTAATGGATGGACACCCAGTACTAAGTCTACACAGCCGGACATCCCCTGTAGTTGTGGTTGTACTAATGGATGGACACTACTACTAAGCCTACACAGCCAGACATCCCCTGTAGTTGTGGTAGTACTAATGGATGGACACTACTACTAAGCCTACACAGCCGGACATCCGCTATAGTTCCGGTAGTACTAATGGATGGACACCCAGTACTAAGCCTACACAGCCGGACATCACCTGTAGTTGTGGTTGTACTAATGGATGGACACTACTACTAAGCCTACACAGCCAGACATCCCCTGTAGTTGTGGTAGTACTAATGAATGGACACTACTACTAAGCCTACACAGCCGGACATCCGCTATAGTTCCGGTAGTACTAATGGATGGACACTACTACTAAGCCTACACAGCCGGACATCCCCTGTAGTTCCGGTATTACTAATGGATGGACACCCAGTACTAAGCCTACACAGCCGGTCATCACCTGTAGTTGTGGTTGTACTAATGGATGGACACTACTACTAAGCCTACACAGCCAGACATCTCCTGTAGTTCTGGTAGTACTAATGGATGGACACCCACTACTAAGTCTACACAGCCGGACATCACCTGTAGTTGTGGTAGTACTAATGGATGGACACCAAGTACTAAGCCTACACAGCCGGACATCCCCTGTAGTTGTGGTAGTACTAATGGATGGACACCAAGTACTAAGCCTACACAGCCGGACATCCCCTGTAGTTGTGGTTGTACTAATGGATGGACACTACTGCTAAGCCTACACAGCCGGTCATCTCCTGTAGTTGCGGTAGTACTAATGGATGGACACTACTACTAAGCCTACACAGCCGGTCATCTCCTGTAGTGGTTGTACTAATGGATGGACACTACTACTAAGCCTACACAGCGGGACATCCCCTGTAGTTGCACATGTACTAAGGGTCCGAACAGCGCATTTTCGTTGGGTTTCCCGACTTTTTACCATTTCCCCCTGAATTGCCCCATGTGATCGGATTGTGGTGCATCGGCACCGGCTTGCATGCGACACAAATCGGGGGGCGTGGACTTCGGACAACCCGACTGATTCGGACAAACCGCGAAATTTAAAAACTAAAGTGTGTCAGAAGAAGAAGATGGTGAACTCTGGCGGACCTCACTGGGGGAAGCGACGGATGCAGGAAATTGGGGGTACGAGCTACGTGAATCACGAAAGATCTGAATCCTTGTCGGACAACACACAGCGGGAATCACGACGGGATGGGTAAGTAAATGTGCCCCTATGGGTGGAATAGAATAAAGCAATGTGGAAAAGTTTTTGCTTCCTATGAGAATTACTTTTTAATGTGAGAACCAGTGAATATATTTACAATGCAAACTAATAAAGTTCTACAAACCCAATTACATGCCCCCCCCCCCCATCCCTTCTAGTTTCTACATAAATTCCTATGGCACATGGCGCTGGATTCTTTCACAGCAGTTTTGAATCAATATCCAAAACCAACAGAGAATAACAATTAAGAAATATTTTCCTGCACCAAAAAAAATCTGTTTTTTCTTTTTTTTTTTTTGTTCCTCCAGAACGAGAACTTTTTCTGGCAAATTTAGACAATAAGAAATCCCCGGCGCCTCAAAAATATATTCAATGTTTTGTTGACCTTTGAATTGTGTCAATTAATAACATGTATTTTATAGACTTTTCTTTAACTATTATAGAATTTGTTGTTTTGGGTCTTTTTGGATAAATGGACTTGAAGAAAGAGTGAAAAAATCCCCATGGAGACGGAGGAATAAGGGCAGTAATGAAATAGTCAGGAAAATCGCTCACATCAAAGAGCACAGAGAAATGATTCCGTCTACAGCAATTTCTTTAGCATAACAAACACTCAGCGATTGTGTATTTATGGGGATCTCGGGGAGATTTACTCTATTTATTATTACAGGAAAAATATCATACTTTCAGATCCATACGTGGCCACATATACAACCAAAGGGCCCCCCCTGTAACATCCATTATAGAGGCCCAAACATACTCCATGCACAGACCTAATACCAGGAATAATCATGTGGCCACCATTCAGTTCTCTTCCCGGCCTTCCATTGGACTGTTCTTGTCCCTGGGGGCTTGCCAGTATCCTGCTGACAGTCTCCTGATGACAGTCTCCTGCTGACAGTATCCTGCTGACAGTCTCCTGCTGACAGTCTCCTGCTGACAGTCTCTTGCTGACAGCCTCCTGCTGACATTCTTCTGCTGACAGTATCCTGCTGACAGTATCCTGCTGAAAGTCTCCTGCTGACAGCCTCCTGCTGACAATCTCCTGCTGACAGTCTCCTGCTGACAGTCTCCTGCTGACAGTATCCTGCTGACAGTATCCTGCTGAGAGTCTCCTGCTGACAGTCTCTTGCTGACAGCCTCCTGCTGACATTCTCCTGCTGACAGTATCCTGCTGAAAGTCTCCTGCTGACAGCCTCCTGCTGACAGCCTCCTGCTGACAATCTCCTGCTGACATTCTTCTGCTGACAGTATCCTGCTGACAGTCTCCTGCTGACAGTCTCCTGCCCTACATTATGCAGGTATCACCGCGTCCCAAAATGTCCGGCTTATCAAAATAAAATGACGGTTATTCACAGTGTTTGACCCCGTAACGGAAACGTTTACGCTTTTTTTTGCAACAACAATGTTACAAAAAGTTTTCAAGAGATCATACAGTCTTCAAAATGGTAGCAATGAGAACCGCAGCACATCTTGCAAAAAAAATGACCCCTCCCCCAGCTCCGTACAATGAAGATGGCGACAAGAACATATTTTTTTTGTAGACAAGGTTTTCATTTTTTAAAACTTATTAAAACACAATAATATAAGCAGGAGCCCCGTGATTGCACCGAACAAAGGAATGAAGTATCGGTGTTATTTGGGGCGCACAGTGAAAGTCGTAAAAACCGAGGCCACAAGAAAATGGTGCAAATGCGCTTTTTCACTGATTTCACTGCTTTCGATTTTCCACTTTCCAGTCCAAGGCTTAGAATAATAATTACCATCAGTGCAAAGTGCAATATTATACACAGAAATAAAACCTCATCCAGCTCCGTACACAGAAAAATTAGAAAAAGTGATAGAATTTTGAAGGTGAGGAGTGAAAAATGAAAAGCTATGATAGATTAACAATATAAAGTATCATAATATGATACCCTTTCTATCCTGTCCCTCCCCCTATCTGAACACATCTGTCACTCAGCAGGAGGGAGGTCCCCAGAGATTTCAGTCTCCATATAAGGGCAATGACCTCACTAGGAAACCACCAAATACATTGGCAACAGCCAATCACTGTCCTCTGCTGGGGATGACTCCTCCCCCTGCATTCAGGCAGCAGCAATGTATCGCCCTCTATATGCAGACAGTGATGCGTCAGTGATATACAGTGTAAGGACACGTTGCTGAGCCCCACAAGTTCTCCTTATGATGTATGTGATAAAGGAGCCGCACCAGGTACAGGACACAAAGGGACAGGACGTCTCTATATACAAAGATTATCTATAAACAGGGAGAAAATTATTACAATTTAGACATAAAATTACATCCAATTTTTGATTTTTATATTTAAAAAAAATAAATCCACCCCTTAAAAAAACTGTTAGTCTGAAGAATGTTCCTAAATGTTACTTGATTGCATGTTGTCATCAGACAAAAAGTTGCAAAAATATTTAAAAAATCTAAGCAAATTTTCACATTAGACAAGTGCGGCGCAAAATAGAGACATTTTAGGTGCAAAAACATGCAAAAAATTAAGATAATTCTACCCCATTATCTATCTCCAATATATCCATCTTATTATCCAATACTCCCTCAGATGATTTAGAAACAACCATAATTATCGATCTATTATGTATAGAGATGAGCGAGCACAAAAATGCTCGGGTACTCGTTATTCGAGACGAACTTTTCCCGATGCTCGAGTGCTCGTAACGAATAACGAGCCCCATTGAAGTCGATGGGAGACTCTAGCATTTTTCAAGGGGACCAAGGTTCTGCACAGGGAAGCTTGGCCAAACACCTGGGAACCTCAGAAAAGGATGGAAACACCACGGAAATGGACAGGAAACAGCAGGGGCAGCATGCATGGATGCCTCTGAGGCTGCTTAATCGCACCATTATGCCAAAATTATGGGCAACAGCATGGCCATGACAGAGTGACCGAATGAGGCTAGATAGCATCTAAAACATCCAATAATTGACCCTGACACTATAGGGGACAGCATGCAGAGGCAGCGGCAGCAGTGGCAGGCTAGAGAGTCTCATGGCGACATACCCTAAATGGACTCAGGCTTCACCAAAGGAGGTGAAATGATTTCCTATGTGAACAAAAGGTTGACGGTATATTTAGTCGATAACACAGCATGGTGGCGACATAGTGACCAAGTTCCATAACGTATCTGGTGAAACACCCGAAAAATGAGACTGACACAGCTCTTTTGATAAGGGGACGACATGTGGAGGCAGCCATGGAGACAACTTCCATGATTAAGAGCGACAGTATGGGGCATCCATATTGCGCTGCTATGATTGCAACTTCAGGTCTCCAGCATGGCGGCGACAGATGGGCGCACAACAGTCGGTGAGCGGGCAGTTGGAGGCGGTGCTGCGCTGCCCTGAGAGTGGCAGCATCTGTGCTGGACTTCCTGAAATGCGCACAGATGCGGCGCACCTTTGTGAGCAAATCAGACAGATTGGGGTATGTCTTGAGGAAACGCTGAACTATGAGATTTAACACATGGGCCAGGCATGGCACATGTGTCAGTCTGCCGAGTTGCAGAGCCGCCACCAGGTTACGGCCGTTGTCACACACAACCATGCCTGGCTTCAGGTTCAGCGGTGCTAGCCACAGTTCAGTCTGCGCCGTGATGCCCTGTAATAGCTCTTGGGCGGTGTGCCTTTTATCGCCTAGGCTCAGCAGTTTGAGCACCGCCTGCTGTCGCTTAGCAATGGCACTGCTGCTGTGCCTAGAGCTACCGACTGATGGCGCCATGCCCACGGATGGTAATTCGGAGGAGGAAGAGGTGGAGGAGGGGTGGGAGGAGGAGGAGGCATAGTAGGCCTTTGAGACCTGGACCGAGGTAGGCCCCGCAATCCTCGGCGTTGGCAGTATATGAGCAGCCCCAGGGTCAGACTCGGTCCCAGTCTCCACCAAGTTAACCCAATGTGCCGATATATAGTGGCCCTGCCCGGCAGCACTCGTCCACGTGTCCATGGTCAGGTGGACCTTGTCAGAAACGGCGTTGGTCAGGGCACGGATGATGTTCTCTGACACGTGCTTGTGCAGGGCTGGGACGGAACATCGGGAAAAGTAGTGGCGGCTGGGGACCGAATACCGAGGGGCGGCCGCTGCCATGAGGTTTCGAAAGGCCTCGGTCTCTACCAGCCTATAGGGCAGCATCTCCAGGCTAAGCAACTTGGAGATGTGGACGTTGAGGGCTTGGGCGTGCGGGTGGGTTGCGCTATACTTCCTTTTGCGCTCCAGCGTCTGGGGTATGGAGGTGAACGGGCTTGGTGCCATTGAGTGGGGTGTTTAGCATTCATACGCCTGCGCATACTGGTGGTAGTTAAGCTAGTAGTGGTGGAACCCCTGCTGATCCTGGTTTGGCAAAGGTTGCACACCACAGTCCGTCGGTCATCCGGTGTTTCTTTAAAGAACCTCCAGACTTCTGAAAATCTAGCCCTCGCCACGGGAGCTTGACTACGGGCAACATTTGGCGCTGATGCACCAGCTCTGGCCCTGCCTCTCCGTCTGGCCCCACCACTGCCTCTTCCAACCTGTTCGGCTATAGGACTCGCCTCCGTCTCAGAAGCACTGTGTTCACCCGGCCTATAAACCCAGCTTGGGTCTGTCACCTCATCATCCTCCGATCCCTCAGTCTGCTCCCCCCTCGGACTTCTTGCCCTGACAACAACTTCCCCACTGTCTGACAACCGTGTCTCCTCATCGTCCGACACCTCTTTACACACTTCTTCCACTACGACAATAATGTCATCATCACCCACAGACTGCGACTGGTGGAAAACCTGGGCATCGGAAAATTGCTCAGCAGCAACCGGACAAGTGGTTTGTGACTGTGGGAAGGGTCCAGAAAACAGTTCCTCAGAGTATGCCGGTTCAAATGCAAAATTTTGCTGTGAGGGGGCAGACTGGGGGGGAGGAGGCTGAGGTGCAGGAGCTGGAGGAGTGCCGATTTCGGTGACATGGGTGGACTGCGTGGAAGACTGACTGGTGGACAAATGGCTAGAAGCATTGTCCGCAATCCACGACATCACCTCTTCGCACTGTTCTGGCCTCAACAGTGCTCTACCACGAGTCCCAGTAACTTCAGACATGAACCTAGGGAGTGTAGCTCTGCGGCGTTCCCCTGCTCCCTCATCAGCAGGTGGTGTCTCACCCCGCCCAGGACCACGGCCTCTGACCCCTGCAGTAGTTGGACACCCACGTCCCCGCCCTCGTCCTCTACCCCTAGCCCTCGGGTTAAACATTTTCCAAATTAAAGTGTAAACTTTAAAAAATTTTTTTTTTGTGTGTTTATTATTTTTTTTTTTTTATTTTTTTTTTAACAAAGCGATGCTATCCTATTGCTATGGCTAGTTTCTAACCTACACTGACAGCACACAACTGGATTTTGTGCTTTGCTAGATGAGTATGAGCTATAAAATGAAATAAAGGTAAAAAAAAAAAATAAATCAGCAGACTCTGCCTAATTCTACTCAAACCCCTAATAAATTGTCCCACTTTGGTGTTTGAGGTGGATATGCGTGTCACTAAGAGCTAAACACAACGGTCGCAGGTTTCCCAGCAAATTCCTCACAATATGGTACTAGCTGCACTACTAGTGCCAGCAAGCCCAGCCACAAGCAAACAAAAAAAAAGGAAAATATAACGCTATTGTAGGCCTAAGTAAGCCGTTGGGGTTCTCCTATGGCTATTTTGTAGCCTACAATGAGAGCACACTGCTTTGCAAGATGAGTTTGAGCTATAAAATGAAATAAAGGTAAAAAAAAAAAAATCTGCAGACTCTGCCTAATTCTACTCAAACCCCTAATAAATTGTCCCACTTTGGTGTTTGAGGTGGATATCCCCCTGCAAATTCTTCACAATATGGTACTAGCTGCACTACTAGTGCCAGCAAGCCCAGCCACAAGCAAACAAAAAAAAAAAAAAAGTATAACGTTGGGTTCTTGTAGAATCACTTCTGCCTAACACTATTCTAATAGAACAGCCTAACGCTTTCCCTGACCAGCAGCAGCTCTCTCCCTAGCGGCATCCAGACACAGAATGATCCGAGCAGCGCGGGCAGCGGCTAGTCTATCCCAGGGTCACCTGATCAGGCCAGCCAACCACTGCTATCTACGTGTAAGGGTACCACGTCATGCTGGGTGGAGTGCAGAGTCTCCTGGCTTGTGATTGGCTCTGTTTCTGGCCGCCAAAAAGCAAAACGGCGGGAGCTGCCATTTTCTCGAGCGGGCGAAGTATTCGTCCGAGCAACGAGCAGTTTCGAGTACGCTAATGCTCGAACGAGCATCAAGCTCGGACGAGTATGTTCGCTCATCTCTAATTATGTATCTTTCTCTATCTCAATTCTCTATCTCTATCTATTATGTATCTTTCTCTATCTCTATCTATTCTGTATCTTTCTCTATCTCTATCTATATGTATCTTCCTCTATCTCTATCTATTATGTATCTTTCTCTATCTCTATCTATATGTATCTTTCTATATCTTTTATGTCTCTTTCTCTATCTCTATCTATTATTTATCTTTCTCTATCTCTATCTATTATGTACAGCATCTTCCTCTCTCTCTATCTATTATGTATCTTCCTCTCTCTCTATTTATTATGTATCTTCCTCTATCTCTATCTATTATGTCTCTTCCTCTATCTCTATCTATTTTTTATCTTTCTCTATCTCTATCTATTCTGTATCTTCCTTTATCTCTATCTATTTTTTATCTTTCTCTATCTCTATCTATTCTGTATCTTCCTCTATCTCTATCTATTTTTTATCTTTCTCTATCTCTATCTATTCTGTATCTTCCTCTATCTCTATCTATTCTGTATCTTCCTCTATCTCTATCTATTCTGTATCTTCCTCTATCTCTATCTATTATTTATCTTTCTCTATCTCTATCTATTATGTACAGTATCTTCCTCTCTCCCTATCTATTATGTATCTTTCTCTATCTCTATCTATATGTATATTTCTCTATCTCTATCTATTATGTACAGTATCTTCCTCTCTCTCTCTATCTATTATGTATCTTCCTCTATCTCTATCTATTATGTATCTCTCTCACGTCTGATTCCGGACCATACATGTGTGTGGTGTAATCTCTGCTCCTGCTGTAGATGGGACGCGGGTGAATACACGGTAAGTGCAGGTAAGTATCACATAGTTCACTACTAGAGATGAGCGAACACTAAAATGCTCGGGTACTCGTTATTCGAGACGAACTTTTCCCGATGCTCGAGTGCTCGTCTCGAATAACGAACCCCATTGAAGTCAATGGGAGACTCGAGCATTTTTCAAGGGGACCAAGGCTCTGCACAGGGAAGCTTGGCCAAACACCTGGGAACCTCAGAAAAGGATGGAAACACCACGGAAATGGACAGGAAACAGCAGGGGCAGCATGCATGGATGCCTCTGAGGCTGCATAATCGCACCATTATGCCAAAATTATGGGCAACAGCATGGCCATGACAGAGTGACAGAATGAAGCTAGATAGCATCTAAAACATCCAATAATTGACCCTGACACTATAGGGGACGGCATGCAGAGGCAGCGGCAGGCTAGAGAGTGTCATGGCGACATACCCTAAATGGACTCAGGCTTCAAACCAATGGGTGGCAGAGAGGAACCAAAGGAGGTGAGCAAGAAGCGCTCAAATAATATCGGTACATGATAAAAGTTTGCCAGTATATTTTGTGGATTACACAGCAGGGTGGCGACAAAGTTAACATGGAAGCCATGAAAACAACCCAAAATTCTGCCTGACACAGCTCGTTTGATAAGGGGACGATGTATGGAGGCAGTGAACTAGTAGTAGATTAAAGGTGCTGCAGTTAAAACTATGTTAGTTGGATCTTGGCATGGAGCTGGCGCTCCGCTGCCAGGCGAGCTTTCGCCAATCCAAGCCCCTGTCTATAGGCTACTCCCCAAACAGCACTTCTAAGAACCTTTTGTATAAGATCAAGTGTAGTAGCGTTCTTATAAGTTTAGGATATGGCGGGTGAGGGGAATGTAAACAGATGCGCAAGAAGCGCTGAAATAATATCCCTAAATGGTAAAAGTTTGCAAGTATATTTTGGGGATTACACAGCAGGGTGGCGACAAAGTTAACAACTTTGATGTGGAATGCCCTGTAATAGCTCTTGGGCGGTGTGCCTTTTATCGCCTAGGCTCAGCAGTTTCAGCACCGCCTGCTGTCGCTTAGCGACGGCACTGCTGCTGTGCCTAGAGCTACCGACTGATGGCGCCATGCCCACGGATGGTAATTCGGAGGAGGAGGAGGTGGAGGAGGGGTGGGAGGAGGTATAGTAGGCCTTTGAGACCTGGACCGAGGTAGGCCCCGCAATTCTCTGCGTCGGCAGTATATGACCAGCCCCAGGGTCAGACTCGGTCCCAGCCTGCACCAAGTTAAGTGTAGTAGCGTTCTCATAAGTTTGGGATATGGCGGGTGAGGGGAATGTAAACAGATGCGCAAGAAGCGCATGATGCGCATGGAGCTGGCGTTCCGCTGCCAGGCGAGCTTTCGCCAATCCAAGCCCCTGTCTCTAGGCTACTCCCCAAACAGCACTTCTAAGAACCTTTTGTATAAGATCAAGTGTAGTAGCGTTCTTATAAGTTTAGGATATGCCGGGTGAGGGGAATGTAAACAGATGCGCAAGAAGCGCTGAAATAATATCCCTAAATGGTAAAAGTTTGCCAGTATATTTTGTGGATAACACAGCAGGGTGGCGACAAAGTTAACAACTTTGATGTGGAATCCATGAAAACAACCCAAATTTCTGCCTGACACAGCTCGTTTGATAAAGGGACGATGTATGGAGGCAGCTATATGGACGACTTTTGGAGGTAGCAATGGAGACAACGTGTGGAGGCTGCTATGGAGACAATTTAATTTGGATAGTGCCTGTATGTGGCAGTCCCAAACATTTTTCAAACCAGAGGAGCAGGTAGGTGGCCCTCCAGTAAAATGGGATAGATTGAGTGCCTGTATGTGGCAGTCCCAAAAATGTTTCAAACCAGAGGAGCAGGTAGGTGGCCCTGCAGTAAAATGGAATAGATTGAGTGCCTGTATGTGGCAGTCCCAAAAATGTTTCAAACCAGAGGAGCAGGTAGGTGGCCCTGCAGTAAAATGGAATAGATTGAGTGCCTGTATGTGGCAGTCCCAAAAATTGTTCAAACCAGAGGAGCAGGTAGGTGGCCCTGCAGTAAAATGGAATAGATTGAGTGCCTGTATGTGGCAGTCCCAAAAATTGTTCAAACCAGAGGAGCAGGTAGGTGGCCCTGCAGTAAAATGGAATAGATTGAGTGCCTGTATGTGGCAGTCCCAAAAATGTTTCAAACCAGAGGAGCAGGTAGGTGGCCCTGCAGTAAAATGGAATAGATTGAGTGCCTGTATGTGGCAGTCCCAAAAATGTTTCAAACCAGAGGAGCAGGTAGGTGGCCCTGCAGTAAAATGGAATAGATTGAGTGCCTGTATGTGGCAGTCCCAAAAATTGTTCAAACCAGAGGAGCAGGTAGGTGGCCCTGCAGTAAAATGGAATAGATTGAGTGCCTGTATGTGGCAGTCCCAAAAATGTTTCAAACCAGAGGAGCAGGTAGGTGGCCCTGCAGTAAAATGGAATAGATTGAGTGCCTGTATGTGGCAGTCCCAAAAATGTTTCAAACCAGAGGAGCAGGTAGGTGGCCCTGCAGTAAAATGGAATAGATTGAGTGCCTGTATGTGGCAGTCCCAAAAATTGTTCAAACCAGAGGAGCAGGTAGGTGGCCCTGCAGTAAAATGGAATAGATTGAGTGCCTGTATGTGGCAGTCCCAAAAATTGTTCAAACCAGAGGAGCAGGTAGGTGGCCCTGCAGTAAAATGGAATAGATTGAGTGCCTGTATGTGGCAGTCCCAAAAATTGTTCAAACCAGAGGAGCAGGTAGGTGGCCCTGCAGTAAAATGGAATAGATTGAGTGCCTGTATGTGGCACTCACAAAAATTGTTTCAAACAGAGGACCGGGTAGGTGGCCCTCCAGAAAAATTAAATGCATGAAGTACTATAGCAAGAGCCAGTGGGCCCTGTCAAAAAATAGCCAGTTTCCTCTGCTTTACTGTACAAAGAGGAGGAGAAGGAGGAAAATGAGGAGGAGGAGGAGGAGTGGATCAATTATTCAGGTTGAGCTTCCTTCACCTGGTGGAGATTGGAAATTCTGAGAAATCCAGCCTTTATTCATTTTAATAAGCGTCAGCCTGTCAGCGCTGTCAGTCGACAGGCGTGTACGCTTATCGGTGATGATGCCACCAGCTGCACTGAAAACCCGCTCGGACAAGACGCTAGCGGCAGGGCAGGCAAGAACCTCCAAGGCGTAGAGCGCCAGTTCGTGCCACATGTCCAGCTTTGAAACCCAGTAGTTGTAGGGAGCTGTGTGATCATTTAGGACGATGGTATGGTCAGCTACGTACTCCCTCACCATCTTTCTGTAAAGATCAGCCCTACTCTGCCGAGACTGGGGACAGGTGACAGTGTCTTGCTGGGGTGACATAAAGCTGGCAAAAGCCTTGTAAAGCGTACCCTTGCCAGTGCTGGACAAGCTGCCTGCTCGCCTACTCTCCCTCGCTACTTGTCCCGCAGAACTACGCACTCTGCCGCTAGCGCTGTCAGAAGGGAAATACTGTTTCAGCTTGTGAACCAGGGCCTGCTGGTATTCATGCATTCTCACACTCCTTTCCTCTCCAGGGATGAGAGTGGGAAGATTTTGCTTGTACCGTGGGTCCAGGAGAGTGAACACCCAGTAATCGGTGCTGGAATAAATTCTTTGAACGCGAGGGTCACGGGATAGGCAGCCTAGCATGAAATCTGCCATATGCGCCAGAGTACCAACGCGTAAGAATTCACTCCCCTCACTGGCCTGACTGTCCATTTCCTCCTCCTCCAACTCCTCCAACTCCTCTTCTTCTGCCCATACACGCTGAACAGTGAAGGACTCAACAATGGTCCCCTCTTGTGTCTCGCCAACATTCTCCTCCTCTTCCTCCTCATCCTCCTCCACCTCCACCTCCTCCGATATGCGCTGAGAAACAGACCTCAGGGTGCTTTGGCTATCAACAAGGGAATATTCTTCCCCCGTCTCTTGTGACGAGCGCAAAGCTTCCGACTTCATGCTGACCAGAGAGTTTTTCAACAGGCCAAGCAGCGGGATGGTGAGGCTGATGATGGCGGCATCGCCACTGACCATCTGTGTTGACTCCTCAAAGTTACTCAGCACCTGACAGATATCAGACATCCACGTCCACTCCTCATTGTAGACTTGAGGAAGCTGACTGACCTGACTACCAGTTCTGGTGGAAGTTGACATCTGGCAGTCTACAATCGCTCTGCGCTGCTGGTAAACTCTGGATAACATGGTCAGTGTTGAATTCCACCTCGTGGGCACGTCGCACAACAGTCGGTGAGCGGGCAGTTGGAGGCGGCGCTGCGCTGCCCTGAGAGTGGCAGCATCTGGGCTGGACTTCCTGAAATGCGCACAGATGCGGCGCACCTTCGTGAGCAAATCAGACAGATTGGGGTATGTCTTGAGGAAACGCTGCACTATCAGATTTAACACATGGGCCAGGCATGGCACATGTGTCAGTCTGCCGAGTTGCAGAGCCGCCACCAGGTTACGGCCGTTGTCACACACAACCATTCCCGGCTTGAGGTTCAGCGGTGCCAGCCACAGATCAGTCTGCGCCGTGATGCCCTGTAATAGCTCTTGGGCGGTGTGCCTTTTGTCGCCTAGGCTCAGCAGTTTGAGCACCGCCTGCTGTCGCTTAGCGACGGCACTGCTGCTGTGCCTAGAGCTACCGACTGATGGCGCCGTGCCCACGGATGGTAGTTCGGAGGAGGAGGTGGAGGAGGGGTGGGAGGAGGAGGAGGCATAGTAGGCCTGAAACACCTGGACCGAGGTAGGCCCCGCAATCCTCGGCGTCGGCAGTATATGAGCAGCCCCAGGGTCAGACTCGGTCCCAGCCTCCACCAAGTTAACCCAATGTGCCGTCAGCGATATATAGTGGCCCTGCCCGGCAGCACTCGTCCACGTGTCCGTGGTCAGGTGGACCTTGTCAGAAACGGCGTTGGTCAGGGCACGGATGATGTTGTCTGACACGTGCTGGTGCAGGGCTGGGACGGCACATCGGGAAAAGTAGTGGCGGCTGGGGACCGAATACCGAGTTGCGGCCGCCGCCATGAGGTTGCGAAAGGCCTCGGTCTCTACTAGCCTATAGGGCAGCATCTCCAGGCTAAGCAATCTGGAGATGTGCACATTAAGGGCTTGGGCGTGCGGGTGGGTTGCACTATATTTGCGTTTCCGCTCCAGCGTCTGGGGTATGGAGAGCTGAACGCTGGTGGATGCTGTGGAGGATCGTGGAGGCGACGATGGGGTTTTTGTGCCAGGGTCCTGGGCAGGGGGCTGACTAGCAGCTGACACAGGGGAAGGAGCAGTGGTGTGCACGGCCGGAGGTGAACGGGCTTGTTGCCACTGAGTGGGGTGCTTAGCATTCATATGCCTGCGCATACTGGTGGTAGTTAAGCTAGTAGTGGTGGAACCCCTGCTGAGCCTGGTTTGGCAAATGTTGCACACCACAGTCCGTCGGTCATCCGGTGTTTCCTTAAAGAACCTCCACACTTCTGAAGATCTAGCCCTCGCCGCAAGAGCCCTCACCACGGGAGCTTCACTAGTTGACAGTGGCGCTGATGCACCAGCTCTGGCCCTGCCTCTCCGTCTGGCCCCACCACTGCCTCTTCCAACCTGTTCAGGTCGAGGACTCTCCTCCGTCTCAGAAGCACTGTGTTCACCCGGCCTCTCAACCCAGCTTGGGTCTGTCACCTCATCATCCTCCGATCCCTCAGTCTGCTCCCCCCTCGGACTTCCTGCCCTGACAACAACTTCCCCACTGTCTGACAACCGTGTCTCCTCATCGTCGGACACCTCTTTACACACTTCCACTACGTCAAGAAGGTCATCATCACCCACAGACTGTGACTGGTGGAAAACCTGGGCATCGGAAAATTGCTCAGCAGCAACCGGACAAGTGGTTTGTGACTGTGGGAAGGGTCCAGAAAACAGTTCCTCAGAGTATGCCGGTTCAAATGCCAAATTTTCCTGGGAGGGGGCAGACTGGGGGGGAGGAGGCTGAGGTGCAGGAGCTGGAGGAGTGGGGATTTCGGTGACATGGGTGGACTGCGTGGAAGACTGACTGGTGGTGGACAAATTGCTCGAAGCATTGTCAGCAATCCACGACATCACCTGTTCGCACTGTTCTGGCCTCAACAGTGCTCTACCACGAGTCCCAGTAACTTCAGACATGAACCTAGGGAGTGTAGCTCTGCGGCGTTCCCCTGCTCCCTCATCAGCAGGTGGTGTCTCACCCCGCCCAGGACCACGGCCTCTGACCCCTGCAGTAGTTGGACGCCCACGTCCCCGCCCTCGTCCTCTACCCCTAGCCCTCGGGTTAAACATTTTTAAAATGAGAGTTATAACTTTTTTTTTTTTTTTACTTCTTTTTGTTTTTTTTGGTGTTTTTTTGTGTTTTTTTTTTTTTTTTTGTGTTTTTTTTTGAGTTTTTAAAACCAAACAATCCTATCCTATTGCTATGGCTATTTTCTAGCCAAGTATCAAAGGAAGCACACTACTATGCCAGATGAGATGACACTGAGTTATTGCCTAATAGAAATCCAACCCCTACTGAATTTTGCCACTTCGGCCTTTGCTATGGATATGTGCGCCACTAAGCGCAGAACACAGCGGTCGCAAGTCTCACTACAAATTGCTCAGAATTGGCAAGTACATGCACTGCAGAAACTACAGCCACCAGCAGATCAACCAGAAATCAAATATATAGAACGCTACTGTAGGCTTCAAGAAGCTGTTTGTATTCTCCTATGGCTATTTTCTAGCCAAGTATCAAAGGAAGCACACTACTATGCCAGATGAGATGACACTGAGTTATTGCCTAATAGAAATCCAACCCCTACTGAATTTTCCCACTTCGGCCTTTGCTATGGATATGTGCGCCACTAAGCGCAGAACACAGCGGTCGCAAGTCTCACTACAAATTGCTCAGAATTGGCAAGTACATGCACTGCAGAAACTACAGCCACCAGCAGATCAACCAGAAATCAAATATATAGAACGCTACTGTAGGCTTCAAGAAGCTGTTTGTATTCTCCTATGGCTATTTTCTAGCCAAGTATCAAAGGAAGCACACTACTATGCCAGATGAGATGACACTGAGTTATTGCCTAATAGAAATCCAACCCCTACTGAATTTTGCCACTTCGGCCTTTGCTATGGATATGTGCGCCACTAAGCGCAGAACACAGCGGTCGCAAGTCTCACTACAAATTGCTCAGAATTGGCAAGTACAGGCAGTCCCCGGGTTACATACAAGATAGGGTCTGGAGGTTTGTTCTTAAGTTGAATTTGTATGTAAGTCGAAACTGTATATTTTATAATGGAAGTTTTAGACAATTTTTTTTCTTTTGCCCCAGTGACAATTGGAGTTTCAAAATTTTTGGTGTAATTGGACCAAGAATTATCAATAAAGCTTCATTACAGACACCTTACAGCTGATCATTGCAGTCTGGGACTATAGTAAAGCATCCAGTGAGCTTCACCAGAGGTCACATGGGGCAGAGGGGTCCGTCTGTAACTATGGGTTGTCTGTAAGTCGGGTGTCCTTAAGTAGGGGACCGCCTGTACATGCACTGCAGAAACTACAGCCACCAGCAGATCAACCAGAAATCAAATATATAGAACGCTACTGTAGGCTTCAAGAAGCTGTTTGTATTCTCCTATGGCTATTTTCTAGCCAAGTATCAAAGGAAGCACACTACTATGCCAGATGAGATGACACTGAGTTATTGCCTAATAGAAATCCAACCCCTACTGAATTTTGCCACTTCGGTCTTTGCTATGGATATGTGTGCCACTAAGAGCTAAACACAACGGTAGCAAGTCCCCCTGCTAATTCCTCACAAAATGGTAAAAGATGCAAATTAAAATAAAAAAAGTAGAACGTTATTGTAGCCCTAAGAAGGGCTGTTGGGTTCTTGTAGAATCACTCCTGCCTAACAGTAAGCTAATAGAACAGCCTAACGCTTTCCCTGACCAGCAGCAGCTCTCTCCCTAGCGGCATCCAGAGACAGAATGATCCGAGCAGCGCGGCCAGCGGCTAGTCTATCCCAGGGTCACCTGATCTGGCCAGCCAACCACTGCTATCGACGTGTAAGGGTACCACGTCATGCTGGGTGGAGTGCAGAGTCTCCTGGCTTGTGATTGGCTCTGTTTCTGGCCGCCAAAAAGCAAAACGGCGGGAGCTGCCATTTTCTCGAGCGGGCGAAGTATTCGTCCGAGTAACGAGCAGTTTCGAGTACCCTAATGCTCGACCGAGCATCAAGCTCGGACGAGCATGTTCGCTCATCTCTATTCACTACCTCAAGTATCTGAGTCACGGAATAAACCCTCAGATTTCCCTTTGTTTCTTTTGTATCGGTTATTACTAAGTAAAATAGAAATGTGTTAACATGGAGTTGAACATTTGCCCTGGAGCCGGTGATTCTTAGTAATGTGCAGTCCGATGCTTCACTGTAATGTACTGAATGTTCTCTCAGGGTCAGGACAGAGTCTTACAGATCATCTGTCCTCACAATAGATATTATGAAGTTATACATTACAGGGGAGATTCATAGGAACATCAAAGCAGGTGCACTATCACTGGTCATGTGATGTCACACAGGTGCACTGTATAATATATCACTGGTCATGAGATGTCACACAGGTGCACGGCTCGTTATATCCCTGGTCATGTGATGTCACACAGGTGCACGGCTCGTTATACCCCTGGTCATGTGATGTCACACAGGTGCACAGCTCCTTATATATCCCTGGTCATGTGAGGTCACACAGGTGCACTGTATAATATATCCCTGGTCATGTGATGTCATACAGGTGCACGGCTCCTTAAATCCCTGGTCATGTGATGTCATACAGGTGCACGACTCCTTATATCACTGGTCATGTGATGTCACACAGGTGCACGGCTCGTTATATCCCCGGTCATGTGATGTCACACAGGTGCATGGCTCGTTATATCAATGGTCATGTGATGTCACACAGGTGCATGGTACATTGTATACCCCTGGTTCTGTGATGTCACAAAGGTGCATGGCAAATTATATTACTGGTCATATGATGTCACACAGTTGCACGGCTTCTTATATCCCTGGTCAGAATTGATGTCATACAGCTGCACAGCTCGTTATATCCCTGGTAATGTGATGTCACACAGATGCATGGTACATTATATCCCTGGTCATGTGATGTCACAGAGCATAGTGCACCTGTGTGACATCACACGACCAGGGAAATATAACGATCTGTGCACCTGTGTGACACCATAGAGAATTGATACAGAAACTATATTGGAAAATTGTATAACTTTTCATTGCACAAACATTATCAATTAGTTTCTAGAATTTGCTTAAACTGGTCAACACCTTAAAGGATGAAAAAAATGGTTTCTAGATGCAAAACTTTCATGTCTTGTAGCCGTGCTGAGACCTTTATGCGCTGACACAGCCGGTTCTGATACAATGGGGCAGACTTACTTACCCGGTCCTGTCGCAATTCAGAGTTCACTGAAGTTCACCGTCCTACGTTGGTTGCAGGGAAGCGCGTGTCAAGTGACACATTGGGGGTCATTTACTAAGGGCCCGATTCGCGTTTTCCCGATGTGTTACCCGAATATTTGCGCCGATTATACCTGAATTGCCCCGGGTTTTTGGCGCACACGATGGGAATTTGGCGCATCGGCGCCGGTATGCACGCGACGGAAATCGGGGGGGGCGTGGCCGAACGAAAACCCGACGTATTCGGAAAAACCGCCGCATTTAAAAAAAATTGTGTCGCGAAAATTTCACTCACCTTCATCCTGGATAGGCCGGTGTATTTCGAGGCATTCCAGCGGACTTCAGCGCAGCAGCGCCACCTGGTGGACGTCGGAGGAACTGCTTTGATGAATCCCGGCCGGACCCGAATCCAGTGCAGAGAACGCGCCGCTGGATCGCGAACGGACCGGGTAAGTAAATCTGCCCCATTTTCTTTTTAAATGCGGCGTTTTTTCCGAATCCGTTGGGTTTTCTTACGACCACGCCCCCCAATTCCGTCGCGTGCATGCCGGCGCCAATGCGGCACAATCCGATCACGTGCACCAAAATCAAGGTGCAATTCAGGGAAAATCGGCGCAAAATGGTAATATTTGGGTAACCCGACAGAAAAACGTGATTCGGCCCCTTAGTAAATGACCCCCATCGTCTCCACCTGCCATTGGCCGCCAGGAAATCTCCTCGTCCTCTGATCTACACCGGAGCTACTCACTCATTACCTCATTATCTGCCCCCATATACAGGTATCCGTCACTCACATCCTTATACCGAGGCGTCGCACAACCCCTGTCCTTAATGTGAACTCGGCTAATAAGTAGGAGACGGACAAACAATCTGCTCCCCCGGAATATAGTAACAAAAAGCCTCTATGTGTAATCAGTCTTCATCAGCGCAGAGCAGGAGGTCATGGATTGTCCGACCCCTATTACCCAAATCCCATTCACAGCTTCTGAATATTTAGATTTTGTGAAGGAACCTGAAACATGACCAGTTTCTTAAATATTCTTTTTGAAATGTAAGGTGGGGTTTGTGTAGGACTTGGGTGTTTTTTGTCTTTGGGGAGTTACAAGACACCTGTAGCCAAGATAACATATACACTCACTGGCCACTTTATTAGGTCCACCATGCTAGTAACGGGTTGGACCCCCTTTTGCCTTCAGAACTGCCTCAATTCTTCGTGGCATAGATACAACAAGGTGCTGGAAGCTCCTCAGAGATTTGGGTCCATATTGACATGATGGCATCACACAGTTGCCGCAGATTTGTCGGCTGCACATCCATGATGCGAATCTCCCGTTCCACCACATCCCAAAGATGCTCTATTGGATTGAGATCTGGTGACTGTGGAGGCCATTTGAGTCCAGTGAACTCATTGTCATGTTCAAGAAACCAGTCTGAGATGCTTCCAGCTTTATGGCATGGCGCATTATCCTGCTGAAAGTAGCCATCAGATGTTACAGGGTACATTGTGCTCATAAAGGGATGGACATGGGCAGCAACAATACTCAGGTAGGCTGTGGCGTTGTACCAAGGGGCCCAAAGACACCATGACACCACCACCACCAGCCTGACCCGCTGATACAAGGCAGGATGGATCCATGCTTTCATGTTGTTGTACCAAATTCTGACCCTACCATCCGAATGTCGCAGCAGAAATCGAGACTCATCAGACCAGGCAACGTTTTTCCAATCTTCTACTGTCCAATTTCGATGAGCTTGTGCAAATTGTATCCTCAGTTTCCTGTTCTTAGCTGAAAGGAGTGGCACCCGGTGTGGTCTTCTGCTGCTGTAGCCCATCTGCCTCAAAGTTCGACGTACTGTTCATTCAGAGATGCTCTTCTGCCTACCTTGGTTGTAACGGGTGGCGATTTGAGTCACTGTTGCCTTTCTATCAGCTCGAACCAGTCTGCCCATTCTCCTATGACCTCTGGCATCAACAAGGCATTTCCGCCCACAGAACTGCCGCTCACTGGATGTTTTTTCTTTTTCGGCCCATTCTCTGTAAACCCTAGAGATGGTTGTGCGTGAAAATCCCAGTAGATCAGCAGTTTCTGAAATACTCAGACCAGCCCTTCTGGCACCAACAACCATGCCACGTTCAAAGGCCTCAAATCACCTTTCTTCCCCATACTGATGCTCGGTTTGAACTGCAGGAGATTGTCTTGACCATGTCTACATGCCTAAATGCACTGAGTTGCCGCCATGTGATTGGCTGATTAGAAATTAAGTGTTAGCGAGCAGATGGACAGGTGTACCTAATAAAGTGGCCGGTGAGTGTATACAGATGTGTCCGTCCTTGCTGCAATGGGGGCATCTCTCTACCCCCGAGCTACTCTTCCATGTATATCATTCCCCTCCTTCTCGGGAGCTGCCCTATATCTAAAGGGTCATTGATGTCCCCTGCCTAGTGCCAGAGCAAGTTGGGTCCGGACCAGGTTTGGATCCTGCAATGATGTTTTTGTCTATGTTTTCCTTTGGAAGTTTTTAGATCTTAATTTTGTGCCACCTGGCCTGATGTCCGATTATGCATGATGTTCACCTGTCTAGATGACCTAAGTTACACTCACTAGATCCACCTGGGTGACAGATGTCAGCAACAAAAGAGGAAGTGACCTGGTAGTCCTTTCACAAAGTACAGATCCCCGTCTAGGGGCTGAAGGTCTAAATCTATCAAGATCACTTAGACATCACTTTAAAGGGAACCTGTCACCAGGGACCTCATTTTCACTACAGACAGGTTGCAGAAGCCCATCACACCTGCAGTGCACATCTGCCTTTCTGCCTTTTCTAAGCATTTGCTTTACAATATAATTGTGTGTTATAACTTACTCTTGCTCACTGACAACATCCTGGGGTAGTCACAGGGGTTGGGCTTCAGTTTGAATGCATTTCAAAAAACAACATGTGACTTTTCCGTGTTACTCACTCCTCAGATATTGGCTCCCACCTTTGTGCTCCTGCACAGCTCCTCCTCCTGCTCCTTCTCACAGGTCACAGCCTGGTCAGCCTGACATCAGTAGGGGTGGGAGAAGCTGTACAGGAGCACAAAGATGGAGGCAGCCTGCAGCTCAGACAAGTCACATGTTTGTTTTTTTTTAAATGCATCCAAACCAAAGGTTTGATCCAAAGACAAAATAGTTAGGTGACACGAAAGGCCCCGGCCTAATATATTTTACATTTGGTTTGACATATCCAGACATCATGAGAAAAAATTGTTCATGATATGTTTTTTTTATTTAGTTGGAATGCGGACCCTCTGGTCAGCAAGTTCTCTAAAACTGGTTGAGGCATGGTGACCTCCCATCAAAGTTCATCCACAGGTTATCTCCTCCTAACTCCTGCAATATCAATTAAATACGCTGTACTGTGAAGAAGCCGCCCCCCCCCCCCCCCCATCCTCCAGAAAGTTACCCAGAGACCCTCTATTAATATGGATCTTGATTGTTCCTTGATATTTATTTATTTTCCTAATATTCCTCTATCCAGTAAAACCTTTAGAGTCCATTTACTTCTCCAAAAAAAGTGATTCTTAAAATATTTCTAATTCTATAGCCTTGCATTATCTGTTTGGTGATGTGACCTCCTGTGTGACCTCCATTCATGTTGTGCCGTTACTTTAGGGATATATAAATGGAGCCCAAGAAAATATTTTTTGTGCAAAATTGAACTTCAAAAAGGTTCTTCTTCACATAAGTCTCAAACAGTCACATGGAATAGGAAAAAGCTCATTTTAAAGAAGAATTGGCTCCTGTACTTGAAAATTGTGATCTAAACAATCCAAAACAAACAGAAAGTTTAGAATGTGGCCCCTCCGGGACTCGGCCTATTTTGGCCTCTAGGACGCGGTGTAATTTTTCAAATCTGCCCTGTGTCCCTATAAGTGGTTGTAGCTTTGGACGCTATAAGATATCCAGGGGGATTTTGAGATTGTTTTCTTTTGACGCATTGGGGCTTATTTACTAGGGGTCCCGCGGCCGCATTTCCGTTGGGTTTTCCAAGGTTTTCGGGGATCGCACCGCTGGAACAGGCATTTAGTAGGCAATTGTGTCGTGCGTGATCGGATTTTGGCGCAGCGGCGTCGGCTTTCATGCGACACAAATCCAACGGATTCGGACAAACCGCGGGATTTAACTTAAAAATTGTGTTGCAAAACAATGCACTTACATGCACCAAGAAGAAGAAGGTGAACTCCAGGGACCTGAGCGGGGAAGCGACACATGCAGGATATCAGGTGCCGGATCTTAGTGACTCCCCGCCCAGCGCATTATACACGAACAATGCACTTACATGCACCAGGAAGAAGAAGGTGAACTCCAGGGACCTTAGCAAGGAAGTGACACATGCAGGATATCGGGCGCAGGATCTTAGTGACTCCCTGCACAGCGCATTATACACGGACAATGCACTTACGTGGACCAGGAAGAAGAAGGTGAACTCCGGGGACCTGAGCGGGGAAGCGACACATGCAGGATATCGGGCGCAAAATCTTAGTGACTCCCTGCACAGCGCATTATACACGGACAATGCACTTACGTGGACCAGGAAGAAGAAGGTGAACTCCGGGGATCTGAGCGGGGAAGCGACACATGCAGAATATCGGGTGCACGATCTTAGTGACTCCCCGCACAGCACATTATACACAGACAATGCACTTACATGCACCAAGAAGAAGAAGGTGAACTCCAGGGACCTGAGCGGGGAAGCGACACATGCAGGATATCAGGTGCCGGATCTTAGTGACTCCCTGCACAGCGCATTATACACAGACAATGCACTTACATGCACCAGGAAGAAGAAGGTGAACTCCAGGGACCTTAGCAAGGAAGTGACACATGCAGGATATCGGGCGCAGGATCTTAGTGACTCCCTGCACAGCGCATTATACACGGACAATGCACTTACGTGGACCAGGAAGAAGAAGGTGAACTCCGGGGACCTGAGCGGGGAAGCGACACATGCAGGATATCGGGTGCACGATCTTAGTGACTCCCCGCACAGCGCATTATACACGGACAATGCCCTTACATGCTCCAGGAAGAAGAAGGTGAACTCCGGGGACCTGAGCGGGGAAGCAACACATGCAGGATATCAGGTGCCGGATCTTAGTGACTCCCTGCACAGCGCATTATACACAGTCAATGCACTTACATGCACCAGGAAGAAGAAGGTGAACTCCAGGGACCTTAGCAAGGAAGTGACACATGCAGGATATCGGGCGCAGGATCTTAGTGACTCCCTGCACAGCGCATTATACACGGACAATGCACTTACGTGGACCAGGAAGAAGAAGGTGAACTCCGGGGATCTGAGCGGGGAAGCGACACATGCAGAATATCGGGTGCACGATCTTAGTGACTCCCCGCACAGTGCATTATACACGGACAATGCACTTACATGCACCAGGAAGAAGAAGGAGAACTCCAGGGACCTGAGCGGGGAAGCGACACATGCAGGATATCGGGTGCACGATCTTAGTGACTCCCCGCACAGCGCATTATACACAGACAATGCACTTACATGCACCAAGAAGAAGAAGGTGAACTCCAGGGACCTGAGCGGGGAAGCGATACATGCAGGATATCAGGTGCAGGATCTTAGTGACTCCCCGCACAGCGCATTATACACGGACAATGCACTTACATGCACCAGGAAGAAGAAGGTGAACTCCAGGGACCTTAGCAAGTAAGTGACACATGCAGGATATCGGGAGCAGGATCTTAGTGACTCCCCGTACAGCGCATTATACACAGACAATGCACTTACATGCACCAGGAAGAAGAAGGTGAACTCCGGGGACCTGAGCGGGGAAGCAACACATTCAGCAAATCAGGCTCACTTTCGGGGTCTTCTCAGTGCCCCACTGTACTTCAAATCAGTTTCAAAATTTGATGATATCTTTTGTGTATAGTTATGAAAAAAATGGGAATTTTGGCAAAAATTTGGAAAACATTGTTAATTTTCAAAGTTCTAAATTCTCTACTTTTGAAGCAGATAAACTTACATTTCCCAAATGTCTGTTTTATGTTGGATGTTTTTTTTAAGATTCCAAATATTTTACTAGAATGTTATGAGGCTCAGAATTTGGGGCCATTTTTTATTTTTTTTGTAAAACCCGTATTTAGATGGACCTACTCAACTTCTAATTGACTGTGAGAGGCCTAAATAATAGCCAGACTCATAAATTACCCCATTATGGAAACTACACCCCTCAACGTATGAAAAACCACGTTTAAGAAGTTTGTTAACCCTTTAGGTGTTTTATAGGGGTTAAAACAAAATGGAGGTGCGGTCTACAAATTTTTTTGACAATACATTCATTTTGGGTGGAAAATTAAACATTGGAAATGGATTCAATGACAAAAGGCTCCACAAAATCTGATCCCCAAGTGCCGATCCCCCATATGTGGTGGTACCTGCTGTATGGGCACACGGCCGGGCATAGAATGGGAGGAGACATCCACAGCAGATCTGCATTGTCAAATTGTACAGGCTATCATTTTTTATTTATGTGGACCTAAAGGGGCTTATTTTTTGGCCACATGAGATGCACTTTTCTGGTACATAATTTTTGGGCATCTATAGCTGATTGGTATAGCTATGGTAATACTGAAATGACACTGCAGAGGAGACAGCGTATCGTCAGGAATCAGAATCCAGAGAGTAACTACAGCAGAAAATGTATTCAGACAAAAAGCCAAAGAAGAGCAGTTACTAAACCTGACTACAAAAGGAGACTGTAGTCAGGATTCTCAAGTTCACTAAATTATTGAATGCAACTTCCCTGCTGCTGAAGAGCATGAAAATTGCGTGTGCAAGACTAAGTAGAGCAGATTACAGGCTGATATATGGAGTGTGTGCCTGTGCCAAGGCTTAGAAGCTAGTTGTAAATCTATAGTGCATCTCCAGACCTTCCATACCCAGGAGACACCACAGCAGCAGGATATTTGTATCTGTAGTAGTCTGAGCCATCGGCCAGGGATCACCTACACAGCAAACCTGATAGATGCCCACAACATCCAGAAGACTCTCAGATTCAGCCACAGATTTATGTGAGTCATGAGGGAAGTCAGAAGGCAAAACAACACAGGTCCTACAAGCGAAAGACAAGCTACTACTGATCCTGACTACAAAGGAAACTGTTTGTAGTCAGGGTCTAAGAGATAACCACAATGTATTGTACAACAGCAGCAAATACAACTAAAAGCAGTCAGAGATGAGCTACTACTGAACCTGACTACAAAGCAGACTGTTTGTAGTCAGGATGCACAGGATAAAGCATATGCATTTATATACCAGCAGCAAATACACCTGGGAATGGAACAACACGAGGGATTCAAATACAAAATGTTACAAAGTAGTAATTAGTTATTGGCCTTAATGCGCAGGATATTCTGCCTCAACGTAATCTTATTCGTTTCATATTGATTGCAATAAATTATTGTATTGTGTAATTAAAAATAATAAAAAACGAAAACTTTGTTTTTAAAAAAATTCATATATTGTTTAGATGAAGAAATGTACGAGACTGAAATTCAATGTTTTACCACTCGCCCATCACCAGTCGAGTGTTTGCAGTGTGGAGCAATCTGTTTTCTCCCTGTGTCATACATTAAAAAGACTTAATTGAACAACTAGGCGCAGCGGGCAGGTAATTGATTTCATGTAATCCGGAGACTTAAAATAAAAGGCTTTGAACACTAAGATTTCCAATCTGTGCAAACACATACAGACCATAGGAGACTCCTGATGACTCCATGGAAGTTATATATTTATATTTTATATATATATATATATATATATATATATATATTAAAAATGTTTACACTTGAGGCGCAAAAAAACTCTAATTCACAGTGTGGCAATAGGATTAGAAAAAGCCGAGACGTGTGGTTTTATGTGCAGTTTTCATCTAATTTATATCATAGAAAGGATTATAATGCAGTATTACATCTCTATAGAAACCATCATGACATCACAATAAATGATGTCACAGCTTATCTCCTCCCCCTCCCTGTACAATGACCTCTATATAGATAACACTGACCCATCATTACATCACTACTGACAATAGATGATGTCACAGCTTATCTCCTCCCCCTCCCTGTACAATGACCTCTATATAGATAACACTGACCCATCATTACATCACTACTGACAATAGATGATGTCACAGCTTATCTCCTCCCCCTCCCTGTACAATGACCTCTATATAGATAACACTGACCCATCATTACATCACTACTGACAATAGATGATGTCACAGCTTATCTCCTCCCCCTCCCTGTACAATGACCTCTATATAGATAACACTGACCCATCATTACATCACTACTGACAATAGATGATGTCACAGCTTATCTCCTCCCCCTCCCTGTACAATGACCTCTATATAGATAACACTGACCCATCATTACATCACTACTGACAATAGATGATGTCACAGCTTATCCCCTCCTCCTCCCTGTATAATGACCTCTATATAGATAACACTGACCCATCATTACATTACTACTGACAATCGATGATGTCAAAGCTTATCTCCTCCCCCTCCCTGTACAATGACCTCTATATAGATAACACTGACCCATCATTACATGACTACTGACAATAGATGATGTCACAGCTTATCTCCTCCTCCCTGTACAATGACCTCTATATAGATAACACTGACCCATCATTACATCACTACTGACAATAGATGATGTCACAGCTTATCTCCTCCCCCCTCCTGTACAATGTCCTCTATATAGATAACACTGACCCATCATTACATCACTACTGACAATAGATGATGTCACAGCATATCTCCTCCCCCTCCCTGTACAATGTCCTCTATATAGATAACACTGACCCATCATTACATCACTACTGACAATAAATGATGTCACAGCTTATCTCCTCCCCCTCCCTGTACAATGACCTCTATATAGATAACACTGACCCATCATTACATCACTACTGACAATAGATGATGTCACAGCTTATCTCCTCCCCCTCCCTATACAATGACCTCTATATAGATAACACTGACCCATCATTACATCACTACTGACAATAGATGATGTCACAGCTTATCTCCTCCCCCCTCCTGTACAATGTCCTCTATATAGATAACACTGACCCATCATTACATCACTACTGACAATAGATGATGTCACAGCTTATCTCCTTCCCCTCCCTGTACAATGACCTCTATATAGATAACACTGACCCATCATTACATCACAACTGACAATAGATGTCACAGCTTATCTCCTCCCCCTCCCTGTACAATGACCTCTATATAGATAACACTGACCCATCATTACATCACTACCGACAATAGATGATGTCACAGCTTATTTCCTCCCCCTCCCTGTACAATGACCACTATATAGATAACACTGACCCATCATTACATCACTACTGACAATAGATGATGTCACAGCTTATCTCCTCCTCCTCCCTGTACAATGACCTCTATATAGATAACACTGACCCATCATTACATCACTACTGACAATAGATGATGTCACAGCTTATCTCCTCCCCCTCTCTGTACAATGACCTCTATATAGATAACACTGACCCATCATTACATCACTACTGACAATAGATGATGTCACAGCTTATCTTTTCCCCCTTCCTGCACAATGACCTCTATATAGATAACACTGACCCATTATTACATCACTACTGACAATAGATGATGTCACAGCTTATCTCCTCCCCTCCCTGTACAATGACTTCTATATAGATAACACTGACCCATCATTACATCACTACTGACAATAGATAATGTCAAAGCTTATCTCCTCCCCCTCCCTGTACAATGTCCTCTATATAGATAACACTGACCCATCATTACATCACTACTGACAATAGATGATGTCACAGCTTATCTCCTTCCCCTCCCTGTACAATGACCTCTAAATAGATACCACTGACCCATCATTACATCACTACTGACAATAGATGATGTCACAGCTTATCTCCTCCTCCCTGTACAATGTCCTCTATATAGATAACACTGACCCATCATTACATCACTACTGACAATAGATGATGTCACAGCTTATCTCCTCCCCCTCCCTGTACAATGACCTCTAAATAGATACCACTGACCCATCATTACATCAGTACAGGCAATAGATGATGTCACAGCTTATCTCCTCCCCCTCCCTGTACAATGAACTCTATATAGATAACACTGACCCATCATTACATCTCTACTGACAATAGATGATGTCACAGCTTATCTCCTCCTCCGCCCTGTACAATGACCTCTATATACATAACACTGACCCATCATTACATCACTACTGACAATGGATGATGTCACAGCTTATCCCCTCCCCCTCCCTGTACAATGAACTCTACAAAATAGAAAAACAAAAGTTATAGTCTGCTCACCGAATGTCACATGTAGACGTCCTAGCCGTGCTGTAGGTCCACTCCTGGACAGGGAGATCTTGCTGAAGACTGTTTGCTCAAAATCGGACCCAGCTACAGGATTTCAGACATCAGTATTCATAAGTAAAAAACTTCATGACTTTATTATTGGACCTTGGTCACACAAATACAAAAAGTTATTTCCAGTGTGATTGTTTAAAAATACATCAGCAACGCGTTTCAAACGCACAATGCGTCCTTCCTCATGGCTCTTCGAGTGTACACTCTTGGACACATTGTAACATGCATCTAGTATTACATATACTATAATATTGTTTTTTTCAAGGGGATCATGGTGCTGGATTTTTTCAGTTATTTTTCTATATTTGCCGTGTCGGCATCTATTGCCATGAGAAGCTATTTAATATGATATTGTCAGTGTACACAATTATATGATGTTGAAATCATTGCCCACCGAAGGATTCAGCAAGAGACTAGTTGTCTACATCCAATTGTTTGTCTATTCACAGTTTCCCCTTCACACATAGGTTCTGCGCCTTTGGAGAGGTACTATTGCGCATGCGCACTTGATCTTTTCCTTTCAGCTGTTAGTCCGAGGCGATTGTTGGGATATTCACGCAGGTACCGGAGGATTTAGGACTGTGTACACACTTAGAGGTGACGATATAGTTAAGCTAGGAGGTTGCATATGTATTGTTATGCTTTATGTAGAACCGGGATTAGCGCATCCTATACGAGTGTAGGGTGTTTTTTCTACCGCACATGTTTCGGCATAATGTGGATTGCAATTTTTCCAGATTGATTGGTTTGTATCTCTAGAATTAGTCCAAAAGAAACCGAGTAGTTGATTTAGCTTATGTCTATGCTTTCTTTTAATATATTTAATGTGTATATATTTGTTTTTTACATTTTCACTTATGCATCGCATTCAGCCAAAGCATGATAATAGCATAAGGGGAGGAAAGGGTGTGAAAGGGCAACAGGTGGGTGTAATTCAATCACAGCCCACTCCCCTCCTCCCCCTTTAAGTTTGTAAGCTTGCAGTCTGTACATCATACAGCCATGAGGAAGGACGCATTGTGCGTTTGAAACGCGTTGCTGATGTATTTTTAAACAATCACACTGGAAATAACTTTTTGTATTTGTGTGACCAAGGTCCAATAATAAAGTCATGAAGTTTTTTACTTATGAATACTGATGTCTGAAATCCTGTAGCTGGGTCCGATTTTGAGCAAACAGTCTTCAGCAAGATCTCCCTGTCCAGGAGTGGACCTACAGCACGGCTAGGACGTCTACATGTGACATTCGGTGAGCAGACTATAACTTTTGTTTTTCTATTTTGTACGATTTGGACTTTAGTCGATGCTCCCGATTAGGACCTATTTTTATATTTTCCGGTGAAATTTCGGTTCTGGTTTTCTGGTGTATTGTTTATAGACCCCTTGACACATCTAAATATGGAGCTACCTACCAATAGGGAAGCAAAAGCAGCAAGTGTGTTTGAAGATCCCGCAACCCTGAATACCACAAATATTGACACATTGTCTAAATGCAAAATGTGGGAAAATCTCCTAAGAGAGGAGTGTAAAATCTGGTGGGACTGCACAACGCTGCAAAAATATAAAGCCAAAATGATGATACCAAGGGGCCTAAGGATTAAAAAGATACCAACTTTTATCTACTCGGAGGACTTTACTAATACCTGGAATGCGATTCTCTCTGAATGCTCACTGAAATTGATGGACCTAATAATACAATATGAGACTGCAAAATTAGAGGATCTCAAAAAGAATATTGAAACGACCACTCAGGAGCTCAAGACAAAACTAACAGAGGATATTTTTTCTGACAAGTCTAATAAATTTGGAGAGAACATTAACCAGTTGGAAAATGAGATCATGGAGGTTAAAAAAGCAAAATTCCAACGTGATCTGTATGACTATGCGAATCATCAAGTATATGAATGGAACAGAAGAGAAATAGACAGCACTACTCCAAGATCTATTTTGAAAAAACGTACATACAAAAAGAAGAAGCATGGGTCTAAGAAAGTGGGCTTCAGCTCATCGGAGGCTGAAACCTCAGATGTGAACACGGATTTATCTGACAGTGAGTCCACTAGACCAAGAAGCAACAATAAAACCAACCAGCACTATAATAGATCCTCAAAAAACCCCAGGAGCCAAAACACAAACGGACCCGGCGGGGAAACAGAAAAAGGAGAGGAGGGAACTCCAAACAGAAAACTCAGGAGTCAAAAGAAGACATCGTAAACATGGGTCTAGATGTGTTAAATCTGTCTGATTTTATGTTAAGTCCGGAGCAAATAGAAGTTTTAACACTGGGTCTTAACTTCACACCTACAAAAAAGTTTGACCTTTTCTCGACATTGAAGGACATTAATAAATTTATGAGAGGTCTCACTATAAAAAGACATTTTTTAGGGGAAATAGTGTCTGACCCCGAAACAGTTCCAATTGAAATGTTTACTTCTACTAATGATTTTTCGGGACTCAATTATCGTGATCAGCTGTCCCTTCTGTTTTTACAGGATTTGGATGAGGACAATGTAACTACAGTTAAAGAATTGCCTTGGCACCAGAAAAATCCTAACTTCTACCCTAAAGACTCACGGGTCGAAGCCATGGACAGATTCCAAATTACCATAGAAAGGGAATTGAAAAAGCTTTATGATGCCAACATCAATAACAAACATAATTTAACTAAGAGTCAGAGGAATGCCCTTGATAATCTGCAGAATAATCAAGACATTGTAATACGAATGGCAGACAAGGGAGGCACTATTGTAGTTATGTCCAAGTCTATGTATTATTCACAGATTGATGAGCTACTAAATGATACAAATACCTATAGATGCTTACCCGGTAATCCACTGATGGGTTTTATGAAACAGCTTAAGATACTAGTTGAAGAAGGTAACAGCATGGGTATCTTTACGGAAAAACAAGCAGAATATCTAATTAAATCTAACCCAGTGACACCCATATTACATGCACTCCCAAAGGTACACAAGGGGATTATTCCCCCTCCGATGCGCCCGATAGTCTCGGGAATAGGTTCTTTAAATGAGACACTAAGCGAATGGCTAGATTCTCAACTACAGCCGTTAGTACGCAGGACACCGGGATATTTGCAGGATACTGGAGACGTTTTGAGAAATATGAGTGGCATCACGTGGATGTCAAACTATGTCTGGCTGACATGTGATGTCACCTCTCTATATACCTCCATCCCACAGCAAGTAGCGATGGAGGCAGTCGCATATCATCTTAGCAAATATAGCGGGTATGATACAGATAGACAGAATTTCATCAAGGAAACACTGTGGTATCTATTAAATCATAATTATTTTTTATTTGATAATAGGTATTATTTGCAGATATCCGGAGTTTCTATGGGGGCCAAGTTCTCACCATCCTTGGCCAATTTGGTCATGGCATGGTGGGAAGAAGACACCATATATTCAGCATGTAACCCATTTGTGGGGGACATCTTCTGGTACGGCAGGTACATCGACGACATACTGATTGTGTGGTCGGGCGGTGTGCCTGCCGTGCCGGAATTTGTCTCCTATATCAACAATAACAATATCAATTTAAAATTTACCCATTCAGTGTCCCATGATAAAATTGTATTTTTGGACTTATTATTACAAGCACAAGAGAATGAAACTATTAGAACCAGTACACATAGGAAAAGTACGGCTGGTAATACTATACTCCATGCTGGTAGTTCTCATCCAAAACATACCATTCGTGCTATTCCAGTTGGAGAATTAATGAGATCTAAAAGAAACTGTACACGTATAGAAGACTATAGAAAGGAAGCCTTGGAAATCAGACAGAGATTGCGAAAAAGGGGTTATTCGAGAGGTTTACTCAATAGAGCTGAATCAATTGTTGAGCATAAAAACAGAGAGGAAATGCTAATTAAAAAACCCCCTAAGAATAAAAACACAACTAGTGCCAATAGCACGCCATACTTAGTACTAGATTATAGCAACCAATTTACACAAATTAAAACATTAGTGCAAAAGTGCATACCCATTTTATGGGAAGATGAAAAGTTGCGACAGATCTTAAATGAAGGTTGCAAGATAGTATCTAGACGCTCTACCACTATAGGGAATCGTATCTCTCCGAGTTACATTACATCTCAAAACAAATCTAGGTCTTGGTTGCATCAAAATGGTTTCTTTAGATGTGGGGGTCATCCTTGCAGAACTTGCAGGTATGCGAGGGTTACCCGCACATTTCAGAATACAGACAGTACACTTTCATTCAACATCAAGAGATTTATAAACTGCAATAGCACTTTTGTGGTATATGTAATCAAGTGCACGACATGTAATAAAATGTACATAGGTAGCACTATCAGACAACTTAAGAAAAGATTTCTGGAACACTTAAATGACATCAATTACTTAAAAAGAAAAAGTGCAGATTTAAATCAGCCAACAAAAGCGGTATCTAATGTGGCAAGACATGTCTTCGAACATCATGAGGGCAACTCCAATAGTCTAGAAGTATATGCCATTGAACAAATAGTCATGAACGCCAGAGGCGGAGATAAGGAAAGGATTTTAAGAGATAGAGAATTTTTTTGGATTTTTCATCTCAATACCAGATTCCCTGCGGGACTCAATTTTAAGAATGAAATGATGTTTCATTATTAATATGGTTATCACACTGGTTATTGCAGGTACCTTGATTAGGGACCTCTGGAGGTTGCATTTCGTTATCTCATTTTGATTTGAGAACTTCTGCTCTTCGAGTGTACACTCTTGGACACATTGTAACATGCATCTAGTATTACATATACTATAATATTGTTTTTTTCAAGGGGATCATGGTGCTGGATTTTTTCAGTTATTTTTCTATATTTGCCGTGTCGGCATCTATTGCCATGAGAAGCTATTTAATATGATATTGTCAGTGTACACAATTATATGATGTTGAAATCATTGCCCACCGAAGGATTCAGCAAGAGACTAGTTGTCTACATCCAATTGTTTGTCTATTCACAGTTTCCCCTTCACACATAGGTTCTGCGCCTTTGGAGAGGTACTATTGCGCATGCGCACTTGATCTTTTCCTTTCAGCTGTTAGTCCGAGGCGATTGTTGGGATATTCACGCAGGTACCGGAGGATTTAGGACTGTGTACACACTTAGAGGTGACGATATAGTTAAGCTAGGAGGTTGCATATGTATTGTTATGCTTTATGTAGAACCGGGATTAGCGCATCCTATACGAGTGTAGGGTGTTTTTTCTACCGCACATGTTTCGGCATAATGTGGATTGCAATTTTTCCAGATTGATTGGTTTGTATCTCTAGAATTAGTCCAAAAGAAACCGAGTAGTTGATTTAGCTTATGTCTATGCTTTCTTTTAATATATTTAATGTGTATATATTTGTTTTTTACATTTTCACTTATGCATCGCATTCAGCCAAAGCATGATAATAGCATAAGGGGAGGAAAGGGTGTGAAAGGGCAACAGGTGGGTGTAATTCAATCACAGCCCACTCCCCTCCTCCCCCTTTAAGTTTGTAAGCTTGCAGTCTGTACATCATACAGCCATGAGGAAGGACGCATTGTGCGTTTGAAACGCGTTGCTGATGTATTTTTAAACAATCACACTGGAAATAACTTTTTGTATTTGTGTGACCAAGGTCCAATAATAAAGTCATGAAGTTTTTTACTTATGAATACTGATGTCTGAAATCCTGTAGCTGGGTCCGATTTTGAGCAAACAATGAACTCTATATAGATAACACTGACCCATCATTACATCACTACTGACAATAGATGATGTCACAGCTTATCTCTTCCCCCCCCTGTACAATGACCTCTATATAGATAACACTGACCCATCATTACATCACTACTGACAATAGATGATGTCACAGCTTATCTCCTCCCCCTCCCTGTACAATGACCTCTATATACATAACACTGACCCAACATCACATCACTACTGACAATAGATGATGTCACAGCTTATCCCCTCCCCCTCCCTGTACAATGACCTCTATATAGATAACACTGACCCATCATTACATCACTACTGACAATAGATGATGTCACAGCTTATCTCCTCCCCCTCCCTGTACAATGAACTCTATATAGATAACACTGACCCATCATTACATCACTACTGACAATAGATGATGTCACAGCTTATCTCCTCCCCCTCCCTGTACAATGACTTCAGTAGAGATAATACTGACCCATCATTACATCACTAGTGACAATAGATGATGTCACAGCTTATCCCCTCCCCCTCCCTGTACAATGACCTCTATATAGATAACACTGACCCATCATTACATCACTACTGACAATAGATGATGTCACAGCTTATCCCCCCCCCTGTACGATGACCTCTATATAGATAACACTGACCCATTATTACATCACTACTGACAATAGATGATGTCACAGCTTATCTCCTCCTCCCTGTACAATGGCCTCTATATAGATAACACTGACCCATCATTACATCACTACTGACAATAGATGATGTCACAGGTTATCTCCTCCTCCTCCCTGTACAATGACCTCTATATAGATAACACTGACCCATTATTACATCACTACTGACAATAGATGATGTCACAGCTTATCTCCTCCCCTCCCTGTACAATGACCTCTATATAGATAACACTGACCCATCATTACATCACTACTGACAATAGATGATGTCACAGCTTATCTCCTCCACCTCTCTGTACAATGACCTCTATATAGATAACACTGACCCAACATTACATCACTACTGACAATAGATGATGTCACAGTGTATCTCCTCCCCAATGTACAATGACCAGTATATAGATAACACTGACCCATCATTACATCCCTACTGACAATAGATGATGTCACAGCTTATCTCCTCCTCCCTGTACAATGACCAGTATATAGATAACACTGTTACATCATTACATCACTACTGACAAATGATGTCACAGCTTATCCCTTCCCCCTCCCTGTACAGTGAACTCTATATAGATAACACTGACCCATCATTACATCACTACTGACAATAGATGATGACAAAGCTTATCTCCTCCCTCTCCCTGTACAATGACTTCATTAAAGATAACATTGACCCATCATTACATCACTACTGACAATCGATGATGTCACAGCTTATCTCCACCCCCTCCCGGTACAATGACCTCTATATACATAACACTGACCCATCATTACATCACTACTGACAATACATGATGTCACAGCTTATCTCCTCCCCCTCCCTGTACAATGATCTGTATATAGATAACAAGGACCCATAATTACATCACTACTGACAATAGATGATGTCACAGCTTATCTCCACCCCCTCCCGGTACAATGACCTCTATATAGATAACACTGACCCATCATTACATCACTACTGACAATAGATGATGTCACAGCTTATCCCCTCCCCCTCCCTATACAATGACCTCTATATAGATAACACTGACCCATCATTACATCACTACTGACAATACATGATGTCACAGCTTATCTCCTCCCCCTCCCTGCACAATGACTTCTATATAGATAACACTGACCAATCATTACATCACTACTGACAATAGATGATGTCACAGCTTATCTCCTCCCCTCCCTGTACAATGACTTCTATATAGATAACACTGACCCATCATTACATCACTACTGACAATAGATGATGTCACAGCTTATCCCCTCCCCCTCCCTGTACAATGACCTCTATATAGATAACACTGACCCATTATTACATCACTACTGACAATAGATGATGTCACAGCTTATCTTCTCCCCCTCCCTGTACAATGACCTCTATATAGATAACACTGACCCATCATTATATCACTACTGACAATAGATGATGTCACAGCTTATCTCCTCCTCCTCCCTGTACAATGACCTCTATATAGATAACACTGACCCATCATTACATCACTTCTGACAATAGATGATGTCACAGCTTATCCCCTCCCCCTCCCTGTACAATGACCTCTATATAGATAACATTGACCCATTATTACATCACTACTGACAATAGATGATGTCACAGCTTATCTCCTCCCCCTCCCTGTACAATGACCTCTATATAGATAACACTGACCCATCATTACATCACTACTGACAATAGATGATGTCAAAGCTTATCCCCTCCCCCTCCCTGTACAATGTCCTCTATATAGATAACACTGACCCATCATTACATCACTACTGACAATAGATGATGTCACAGCTTATCTCCTCCCCCTCCCTGTACAATGATCTCTATATAGATAACAAGGACCCATCATTACATCACTACTGACAATAGATGATGTCACAGCTTATCCCCTCCCCCTCCCTGTACAATGACCTCTATATAGATAACACTGACCCATCATTACATCACTATTGACAATAGATGATGTCACAGCGTATCTCTTCCCCCTCCCTGTACAATGACCTCTATATAGATAACACTGACCTATCATTACATCACTACTGACAATAGATGATGTCACAGCTTATCTCCTTCCCCTCCCTGTACAATGACCTCTATATAGATAACACTGACCCCTCATTACATCACTACTGACAATAGATGATGTCACAGTTTATCTCCTCCCCCTCCCTGTACCTCTATATAGATAACACTGACCCATCATTACATCACTACTGACAATAGATGATGTCACAGCTTATCTCCTCCCCCTCCCTGTACAATGACCTCTATATAGATAACACTGACCCATAATCACATCACTACTGACAATAGATGATGTCACAGCTTTTCTCCTCCTCCCTGTACAATGACCTAGATATAGATAACACTGACCCATCATTACATCACTACTGACAATAGATGATGTCACAGCTTATCTCCTCCCCCTCCCTGTACAATGACCTCTATATAGATAACACTGACCCATCATTACATCAATACTGACAATAGATATCACTATTGACAATAGATGATGTCACAGCGTATCTCTTCCCCCTCCCTGTACAATGACCTCTATATAGATAACACTGACCTATCATTACATCACTACTGACAATAGATGATGTCACAGCTTATCTCCTTCCCCTCCCTGTACAATGACCTCTATATAGATAACACTGACCCCTCATTACATCACTACTGACAATAGATGATGTCACAGTTTATCTCCTCCCCCTCCCTGTACCTCTATATAGATAACACTGACCCATCATTACATCACTACTGACAATAGATGATGTCACAGCTTATCTCCTCCCCCTCCCTGTACAATGACCTCTATATAGATAACACTGACCCATAATCACATCACTACTGACAATAGATGATGTCACAGCTTATCTCCTCCTCCCTGTACAATGACCTAGATATAGATAACACTGACCCATCATTACATCACTACTGACAATAGATGATGTCACAGCGTATCTCCTCCCCCTCCCTGTACAATGACCTCTATATAGATATCACTGACCCATCATTACATCACTACTGACAATAGATGATGTCACAGCTTATCTCCTCCCCTCCCTGTACAATGACCTCTATATAGATAACACTGACCCATCATTACATCACTACTGACAATAGATGATGTCACAGCTTATCCCCTCCCCCTCCCTGTACAATGACCTCTATATAGATAACACTGACCCATCATTACATCACTACTGACAATACATGATGTCACAGCTTATCTCCTCCCCCTCCCTGTACAATGATCTCTATATAGATAACAAGGACCCAACATTACATCACTACTAACAATAGATGATGTCACAGCTTATCCCCTCCCCCTCCCTGTACAATGACCTCTATATAGATAACACTGACCCATCATTACATCACAACTGACAATAGATGATGTCACAGCTTATCCCCTCCCCCCTCCCTGTACAATGACCTCTATATAGATAACACTGACCCATCATTACATCACTACTGACAATAGATGATGTCACAGCTTATCCCCTCCCCCTCCCTGTACAATGACCTCTATATAGATAACACTGACCCATCATTACATCACTACTGACAATAGATGATGTCACAGCTTTTCCCCTCCCCCTCCCTGTACAATGACCTCTATATAGATAACACTGACCCATCATTACATCACTACTGACAATAGATGATGTCACAGCTTATCCCCTCCCCCTCCCTGTACAATGACCTCTATATAGATAACACTGACCCATCATTACATCACTACTGACAATAGATGATGTCACAGCTTATCTCCTCCCCCTCCCTGTACAATGACCTCTATATAGATAACACTGACCCATCATTACATCACTACTGACAATACATGATGTCACAGCTTATCTCCTCCCCCTCCCTGTACAATGACCTCTATATAGCTAACACTGACCCATCATTACATCACTACTGACAATAGATGATGTCACAGCTTATCTCCTTCCCCTCCCTGTACAATGACCTCTATATAGATAACACTGACCCATCATTACATCACTACTGACAATAGATGATGTCACAGCTTATCTCCTTCCCCTCCCTGTACAATGACCTCTATATAGCTAACACTGACCCATCATTACATCACTACTGGCAATAGATGATGTCATAGCTTATCTCCTCCCCCTCCCTGTACAATGACCTCTATATAGATAACACTGACCCATCATTACATCACTAATGACAATAGATGATGTCATAGCTTATCTCCTCCCCCTCCCTGTACAATGACCTCTATATAGATAACACTGACCCATCATTACATCACTACTGACAATAGATGATGTCACAGCTTATCTCCTTCCCCTCCCTGTACAATGACCTCTATATAGCTAACACTGACCCATCATTACATCACTACTGACAATAGATGATGTCATAGCTTATCTCCTCCCCCTCCCTGTACAATGACCTCTATATAGATAACACTGACCCATCATTACATCACTACTGACAATAGATGATGTCACAGCTTATCTCCTCCCCCTCCCTGTACAATGACCTGTATATAGATAACACTGACCCATCATTACATCACTACTGACAATAGATGATGTCACAGCTTATCTCTTCCCCCTCCCTGTACAATGACCTCTATATAGATAACACTGACCCATCATTACATCACTACTGACAATAGATGATGTCACAGCTTATCTCCTTCCCCTCCCTGTACAATGACCTCTATATAGATAACACTGACCCATCATTACATCACTACTGACAACAGATGATGTCACAGCTTATCCCCTCCCCCTCCCTGTACAATGACCTCTATATAGATAACACTGACCCATCATTACATCACTACTGACAATAGATGATGTCACAGCTTATCTCCTCCCCCTCCCTGTACAATGACCTCTATATAGCTAACACTGACCCATCATTACATCACTACTGACAATAGATGATGTCACAGCTTATCTCCTCCCCCTCCCTGTACAATGACCTCTATATAGATAACACTGACCCATCATTACATCACTACTGACAATAGATGATGTCACAGCTTATCTCTTCCCCCTCCCTGTACAATGACCTCTATATAGATAACACTGACCCATCATTACATCACTACTGACAATAGATGATGTCACAGCTTATTTGTTCTTCCTTACCTGCAAAGAGTGTGACCTCAAGATCTTGGAGTCAGACCATTGACCATGGGGCTACTGTAGAGAATATCCCTAATTTCTGTTACTAGATAGTCACCCCTATAATCAGGGCCAGAAAATAGAATAAAGCAACTTCAATCACAAAATAGGAAAACACCATTTACTTTGTTATTTAATTTAATTGAATCAAAGCAAAAAAATTGCAACAAAAACCTTAGAAAGAACAGCTATATCCTAAAGACTGGAGATAATGATAGACCATCGCTGTAATATTGTGACAAATGCAAAGCTATAAATATAAAAATACCAAATACAGTAATAAGATGGAAATTACAGGAAATGCCTAAAACCTGCAGCACTAAATATGAAGGATATGTAAATATGTAAATGTGTATCCCGGGTTCTGCATCGTCTATGGAGGTTACCGGGATCGGCAATTATGTTTCGTCAATTAAAATGTTCTTTGTTGATAACCTTGCAATCCATCAGTGACTGACAAAACGCGCGGCCTACACGAGAAACGGGAAAATTAATTGTCTGGATTGTTTACGCCGTTCATTGGAACTTTCACCTGCAGATCGGAAATACCATGTTTGTCTTCATATCGCGGAGGAGCGTCCCCGACCGAGCCAGAAAATGGTTCTCAATGGTTATTATTTAATAAGACAGGTCCTGCATAATAATGACAAGGGGGAGGGGCCACATTATAATAGTAATAAAATCTATGTGTATCCCCATTGAAAAAAATCAGACCTGACACCAGTGTAAAATAACATACATGAAGGATGTAGCCTGCAGGAATTTATGGAAATGCTTAGGTAATTAATATGAAAGGAGTTTATTAGACACGGAGAGATTTATCAAAACTGGCGTTTCCTGTGCCTAAGGGTCCGTAAATGGCTCTAATATGTGTATCGAGAGCAGGAACAGATGTGCGAGGATTTCATGGGTGAAGGTCCTTCTTAGTATAATATTTGGTGGGTGGTTTGGGTGGTCAAGGGCCCCATTAGAAGGCTTGAGCCCCTGGGCCACCCCTTAATCCGCCTGTATTATAATCCACTACATATGATACATAGTTGGGCACATTTACTAAGGGTCCACGGACCGCAATTCCATTGGGTTTTCCCGAATATTACCGTTTTGCGCCGAATTGCCCCAGGTTTTTGGCGCACACAATCAGGTTGTGGTGCATCGGCACCGGCTTGCACAAGTCAGAAATGGGGGGCATGGCCGTCGGACAACCCGACGGATTCGGAAGAACCGTGGAATTTAAAAAGCGAAATGTGTCGCAAGATCAGCACGTACATGCACCAGGAAGAAGAAGGTGAACTCCGGCGGACATCGGCGCAGCAGCGACACTTGCTGGATATCGGGCGCACGACCTTAGTGAATCGCGGCAGACCCGAATCCTCGCCGGACAACGCACACCGCGGGATTGCGACTGGACTGGGTAAGTAAATGTGCCCCATTGGATTAGCAATGCCAAGCATATTATTACATTGTAGCCAGTGCTTTCCCCCTCGTCTTCTTGATGCTCCTCAGGTGCGTCCGTTGTGCTGAGTAAATGAGTAACTTGGGACCATCATCATTTTATATGGCGCAAGCCGCAGTAACTGACCGGGTTACTCGGGTCACACTCATACAATTCGTCTCATCATACGACAATCCTGCATTTCACAAAATGAATGGACATTTATTCTGTGATAACATCTCGTCCCATCCAACTCCATGAACCTAAATGTTACAATGAAACCATCCGAGAGATCCCTGGGGGCAGGTGCAAGTCTCATCAGCTGCTGCCGGCACCAAAGCGAAAGCTACAAAGTTCTTTATTCTGTATTTTATTTACTGGCATTCATTTTTTATTCATTTATACAGAATAAGCCCCAATAACCAAAAGATAAAAGATATTGCGCAATGTTATAAATAAGCATCAGATGTTTAAGCAGCTCGATAATTCAATGAAGGAAAGTGATCGCACAATGGAGGCCGCTGATTGACTAAATCCTGATGGATATATAAAGGGACTTTACTGAAATGGAAAAGTGTAGAATGAATACAGAAGAGCCGAGCGGCTTCTCCATATACAGAACATCTGCACATCCACTTTAACCGTTCCATGAACACTACAGCACTTACTAAGTCCTTCCAATTTAGGAAGCTGCAACAAACTGCTTCTACAGGAGTGTGGAGACAGCTGTCACTGACACCTAGAGCTCCTTTACTGGCCTCACCATCCTCATCATTTTATATGCTCAGCTCCTCCTGCTCTACAAAATGCTACCTGCAGATAGGACACTCTGTACAATCTGCTCAGCTCCTCCTGCTCTACAACATGCTACCTGCAGATAGGACACTATGTACAATCTACTCAGCTCCTTCTGCTCTATAATATGCTGCTTGCAGATAGGACACTATGTACAATCTGCTCAGCTCCTCCTGCTCTATAACATGCTGCCTGCAGATAGGACACTATATACAATCTGCTCAGCTCCTCCTGCTCTATGACATGCTGCCTGCAGATAGGACACTATAAACAATCTGCTCAGCTCCGCCTGCTCTATAACATGCTGCCTGCAGATAGGACACTATGTACAATCTGCTCAGCTCCGCCTGCTCTATAACATGCTGCCTGTAGATAGGACACTATGTACAATCTGCTCAGCTCCCCCTGCTCTATAACATGCTGCCTGCAGATTGGACACTATGTACAATCTACTCAGCTCCTCCTGCTCTATAACATGCTGCGAACAGATAGGACACTATATACAACCTACTCATCTCTGCGTAGAGAAGACTTGGCACTGATAAATGATTGCTGAGTTTGGCTGGATGGCCAGGTTGAGGAGGAATTGTGGTTGTCCAAATCTTTTTCCATGGAAGAATTATGGAGGCCGTTGTGCTCTTAGCTTAGCCAGATCTGTGCCTTGCCACAATTCTGTCTCTGAGCTCCTTGGGCAGTTCCTTAGACCTCATGATAAACAGGTGTGCGTCTTTCCTATTCAAGTTTAATCAGTTTAATTACACACAGCTGGAGTACAACCATCTCAAGGATCAGAAGGAAATGTGCTAAATACTTATCCCCATGTGAGATTTCAGTTTTTCTTGACTAATAAATTAGCAAAAATATCTACATTAATGTTTTACTTTCTGTCAAGATGCGGGCAGGGTGCTCATTACTGGGGGGCAGACGGCACATTACTAGGGGGGCAGGGGGCACATTACTGGGGGGCAGAGTTCACATTATTGGGGGGCAGAGTTCACATTATTGGGGGGCAAAGAGAAGATTACTGGAGGGCAGAGGGCAGATTACTGGGGGGGCAGAGTGCACATTACTGGGGGGTAGAGTGTACATTACTGGGGGTAGAGGGCACATTACTGGGGGAGCAGAGTGCACATTACCTGGGGGTAGAGTGCACATTACTGGGGGGCAGAAGGCACATTACTGGGGGGTAGAGGGCACATTACTTGGGGCAGAGGGCACATTACTGGGGGGCAGAAGGCACATTACTGGGGGGTAGAGGGCACATTACTTGGGGCAGAGGGCACATTATTGGGGGGCAGATGGCACATTACTGGGGGGGTAGAGGGCACATTACTTGGGGAAGAGTGCACATTACTGGGGGGCAGAGGGCACATTACTGGGGGGGTAGAGGGCACATTACTTGGGGAAGAGTGCACATTACTGGGGGGCAGAGGGCACATTAATGAGCAAATAAAAAGAACTTTTTTGATCTTACTAATTGGCTGCAAATAAAGAGGAAATTCGGCACAAAACAAAGAGTCTGAATACTTTCCATATCCACTGTAGAGAGTGAACAATGGATAAGACAAGAGAAGCGTCATTATACCAAATTGTTGTATTTTTTACATTTTAAGCCTCAGCCCTTTATCTCTGCGCTATGGACCCCCCCCCCCTGCTCCCTTTGAGACCATTAATAGCTGTTACCATATAATTCCAGGGCAGATAATAGCTTTCAGTCTTCTCATCTCATAAAAGCAAATGCATCTGGTAGAGGTAAAGATAAAGCGATGTTTACTTGCTCCAGTCTTACAGCACAACGGGGATTCAATATGGTCTCTTAAAAGGATTGGATGACCTAAGCTTTGCATAGAGCGGAGAATATAATGTTCTGCTGTTTATTTTACAGTTTGTGACATTTCTCCATTCATTCTTGGCTGGTGAATCTAATAGACTGGAGCGTCCCCGCGGCATTATGGGATGTCATAAACGTGTCCGGTAATGAATTCACGCCACAACCAAGTTCCCATCCCATACATTTTTAATGAAAGTGCCAATCCCGGACTATTCTCACTGAGATGGGGGACATAGTAATAGGGAGGCTTCATTCTAATATCACAAAGGAGGCTCCATGGATGTAGATGTCAAGGCCTTGGCGCTAATTATTCCACCATAAGATAAAAAATGTCCCACCCAGAAACAAACTGCAGCTTATTCCTTGTATATTCTTTCTACTTTTTCTACTTTCTGATTACGATTTCCTTACAGAGACTTTGCCAATTTAAGCCGCCTTGCAGGAGTGTGGAGATTTATAGCCATTGATGCTCCACTAGGGGATTTCTGATTAGAAATCATAAATATCTCTAAAAATCCATATAGTCCAGTGACCGAGGCCCCAAACCACAACCAAAACTAACTTATACATCACAATTCAAGTAGTAACTTATTGCTCCCTGCTCTGTTATGGTTATCAATCGTATTAGCATCTCAAGGACCCAAATACAGTAGAAAGAAAAATGATTACTCAGCATCCATCCATGGTCCCCTGAACATGAAGAATAGTGCGGTCTAGAGCAGAATCCGTCTCTGTCCACCCTCCATTCTCTGCCTATAGTCCCAGGCAGCCAAGGATGTGTTGCCGAGTCTGGCATTTCCTGGGCTGCCGGGGACTACAGGAGGAGGTACTGAATTCTATCTGGTGGACTTAGTGCTCGGTTGAAGGTCTGGGTGCCCACAGAGAGGGCTCCGACTGCTACCACCACTGGCGCCTGTGCCATAGGTTCGCCAACACTGATATAGTGTAACAGCTCAGGGATTGTGGATTAGACACATAACTGGTCAGATATATTCACCAAATCAAATCTGAATCTTTTCCAATTTGCTACAGAAAAAATCTTGTATATACAATAATAATGGAGATCCAAAGGATCGGTTCAAATTCCCATCGATTTCAATGGACTTTTAATGGTTTCCGTTATGGTCGATGTTCAGCATTTCCTTTAGGCTTCGTTAAAATAGTTTAAGGCCTTTTGTCTCTTGCTGTTCTCCGTTTCTAAGAAACCATATGAAGACATTTATGGGAAATTATCTTTATTTTTTTTTTAATAAGGTCCAGTAGAAGAAATGTATTTGTATGGCAGATGAATCAAATAAAATGTGATGCGCACCATGGTTGCCTCCAAAAATTCCACTGCCCATGAGGAAAGACCATTGAACCAAATGATAAGTGATTTGGTTGTTGTTACCCGTGCCCCTCCCTGCTGCTCCGAGTCCACAGCGATCCACTCACCAAGATCCAGCGATGACTCCGGCAGCCGTTAATTGGCGCTGGCCGGCCAGCCATACTGCTTAAATTCCAGCCCCTTCCTGTGTCCCCTGCCGGATCTTTGTGCCTCACAGCCTCAAAAAAGCGATATTCCTGCGTTCCTGTGTCTCCTGCGTTCCTGTCAGTTGCCGTGTATCTTGCGTTCCTGCTCCTGAGTTCCCGTGTCCAGCGTTCCTGTGAGTTCCCGTGTATCCTGCGTTCCTGCTCCTGAGTTCCCGTGTCCTGCGTTGTTGTGTTCCTGTGTTCACGTTCCCATCTGCCTGGACCTCCCGTTGCTGACCCTGGATTGGACTTGTCGTTTCATCGCTGCCGCCTGCCCTGACCCTGTGCCGGGACCTGACCTCGAGACTGTCTCCTGCTAAGGTACCTTGACCGTGGCTGCCACCGTGGGCTGGTCGCACCTGGGAACGACCTGGTGGTATCCTGCCGCAGCAAGACCCTCCTGCTTTGTGGCGGGCTCTGGTGATGACCGGGTGCCACTTAGACTCCAGTCCCAGTTGTCGGCTAGTACCACCTCCCGCGGTGGTCCAGTGGATCCAACCATCCCGAATCCTGACAGTTGTTGTGTTGCTGCTCCTAGTCAGGGTGCCGGCGCTTTTTATTCATCCTCTACGGCTGCTATAATTTGCCGTTGCGTTGTAAAGGAAAAAGAGAATTTGTGACATTTTTTATTATTATGGAAAATAGCAACAAAAGTGGAAAATATTGAGAAAAAATTTCCCTGAGGTTCTTAGAGTTTTCTTTTCTGCAGACACAATGCCTTATCTCGTTGCGCCCCTTGTGCCGGGGAAGTGGGGGGGGCAGGACATTATCCAATGACAGATTTTCCGGCAGAACAAATTTGTTTTTGTGGTAGAACATGCAAATCCTTGAACCATCTCCTCTCTGGCTGCAATGTATGGAATCCGCTGCGTCTCATCGCTCTCCCATTCAGGCTTCGAGGACAAGGATGTAAGTTCTGCGCTTTCCTCAGATAACGGATGGGCGCCGCTCCGGCATCTGCTACTGTAGTTGGCAGATTACAGATTCCTTTGGACAGGAGACCTGAGTGATAGACAGAAGTGATATAACGACGCGGCTCTGAACCTGCGCGATATTACACAGCAAGGTCAACAGTTCCTAGTGTGATTTTACCAAAGTGCTTTGTACCTATCACAGGTTGTATGTAAGGTAATGGTATAATGCTATAATCCTGATTACCCGCCCACACACTGTGATTGACATTGAGAATCCTGATTACCCCGCCCACACACAGCGATTGACAGTGAGACAGTCTCGTTGTTGCGCCTTAATTATCACAATCTACAACCATCTGTGATGAGTTGAGTTCCTGCCTCTTACCAATTGCTTTATTTCTAGGCTTTTAGGTGCAATATAGGCACAATGTTAGATCCGGCACTTACATGTGATCCTCCTACAAGCTCCTCTCTGCTACTCTCCCGCACCCCAGCATGAGAATGACCCCCACAGCTGCACCCAGGTGTGTGACACCCTGCACCCAGTGACCTCCTCAGCAGTGGCTTCTCCCGGACGGGATCCCCCAGTGCTGATCTCCTGTAATTCTGCTCAGTATCCTCCTCAAACACCAGTGTGGTGATCCTGCTACACGGGGACACTTCTCTGTCCTGTCTGCAAAATCCAACTCACTTCTCTTCTTTCCTGCTACACAGGGGACACTTCTCTGTCCTGTCTGCAGCTCCCACTCACTTCTCTTCTTTCCTGCTACACAGGGGACAGTTCTCTGTCCTGTCTGCAGCTCCCACTCACTTCTCGTCTATCCTGCTACACAGGGACACTTCTCTGTCCTGTCTGCAGCTCCTATTCACTTCTCTTCTCTACTGCTACATGATACACTTCTCTGTTCTGTCTGCAGCTCCCATTAACTTCTATTCTCTCCTGCTCTGAGCTGAGGCTTTTGCAGATTGTTTGTAAATATAAGGTCATAAACTGTAAACAGGGGCTGCACTTAGTGTCTATAGTGTCTGCTGAGCTCTGCTGCTTCTTGGGAAAAGCTTCTCTGCAAAAGAGCTCAGTGTTGCTTCTCAGTTTACGCCACCTTCGGGCTGGAGTGTTTTTGCGCCTAAATTGCGCCTAAATGATCAAGTTGCTAATGATGAATAATTATTAGGCGCAGCAAAACATCTGGATTTGTCGGATAAATGAGAAAAAACGTGGTTATTTTTGCTGTGTGACTAGTTTGGTGTTCAGTCGCAAAAGTGGTGCAAATACCGTGCGAGAGTATGAAAAGGCGCAAAAACAACTGAAAAAACAAGTGATACTTCTGGTCCAATGTTTATAACAAATATTGTAACCAAAATAATAATAACAATATAATGACAAATGCCCAGTCCTGAAAAAGATGGACATCTAGGTTATTTTTTGAATAATAAAGGAGAAGCGACCTCGTCTTCTAGTAGATAGGAAACGGTTAAAGATTCTTAGTGTTTTTTATTTATCAATTTACAATGTAATTTCCCACAATAAAGAAGTTTTTCTTTCATGCTATTATACACTGTAGCTATAGATACCCGGCACCTTATCTCCTGTTCTCCTGGGCAGCTGCAGAATAAAGAGATTTTCGAAGTTTTGATACATAATTGATTCTCTAGCAAAGTATAAAATAAAGCAATAAAAATCAGGAATTTTAGGCAAAATGCAATAAAATCCCATCTCAGAAAAAGGCTGATGCATGTTCTATCCCCGGAGGAGGGAGAGGTTATCACTACTCGGGATTGTTTACAGCCGCCTTTGTTCATTTATGGAGCGGCTTGTAGCACATTCTGTCTGATGTTTACCCGGCAATATCTGACAATAATCCGTATAGTGAGGAGACGCTCCGATATTTTAATCAAGTCTCCAAAAGATCTGACATTTCAGTCTAGAGCAGAAGAATGGAAGACTCAATAAACCAATATCAGATGTAATCATAGAAGGGGCCGGTGATGGCATACTGTATTTTCATGAAATATTTCTTGCTAGATAAATGATAGATAGATAGAAAGATAGATAGATAGATAGATAGATAGATAGATAGATAGATAGATAGATAGGAGATAGATAGATAGATAGGAGATAGATAGATAGATAGATAGATAGATAGATAGATAGATAGAAGATAGATAGATAGATAGATAGGAGATAGATAGATAGGAGATAGATAGGAGATAGATAGATAGATAGATAGATAGATAGATAGATAGATAGATAGGAGATAGATAGATAGATAGATAGATAGATAGATAGATAGATAGATAGATATGAGATAGATAGATAGATAGATAGATAGATAGGAGATAGATAGATAGATAGATAGATAGATAGATAGATAGATAGATAGGAGATAGATAGGAGATAGATAGATAGATAGATAGATAGATAGATAGATAGATAGATAGATAGATAGATAGGAGATAGATAGATAAGAGATAGATAGATAGATAGATAGATAGATAGATAGATAGGAGATAGATAGATAGATAGATAGATAGATAGATAGATAGATAGATAGATATGAGATAGATAGATAGATAGATATGAGATAGATAGATAAGAGATAGATAGATAGATAGATAGATAGATAGATAGATAGATAGATAGGAGATAGATAGATATGAGATAGATAGATAGATAGATAGATAGATAGGAGATAGATAGATAGGGGATAGATAGATAGATAGATAGATAGATAGATAGATAGATAGGAGATAGATAGATAGATAGATAGATAGATAGAAGATAGATAGATAGATAGATAGATAGATAGAAGATAGATAGATAGATAGATAGATAGATAGATAGATAGATAGATAGATAGATATGCTTGATAAAGGTGGATTAAACCACCGAAACGTCGCCATGGAATAAAGCTTCACCCTCACGTTTTTGACTACAACCTTGGAGTGCTGCCTATTTTTTGGACTTGTTTACAAAAGACCGCTTGCCACGGAACTTACGGCTTTGCACCACTTTATCACTTAACCAGTAGTGCTGCTCCGGACTTCTCTTTTTTTCTTTTTTTCTTCTTTTTTTCTAGATAGATAGATAGATAGGAGATAGATAGATAGATAGATAGATAGATAGATAGATAGAAGATAGATAGATAGAAGATAGTTAGGAGATAGATAGGAGATAGATAGATAGATAGATAGATAGATAGATAGATAGATAGATAGATAGATAGATAGGAGATAGATAGATAGATAGATAGATAGATAGAAGATAGATAGATAGATAGATAGATAGATAGGAGATAGATAGATAGATAGATAGGAGATAGATAGATAGGAGACAGATAGATAGATAGATAGATAGATAGATAGGAGATAGATAGATAGATAGATAGATAGATAGATAGATAGATAGATAGATAGATAGGAGATAGATAGATAGATAGATAGATAGATAGATAGATAGATAGGAGATAGATAGATAGATAGATAGATAGATAGATAGGAGATAGATAGATAGATAGATAGATAGATAGATAGATAGATAGGAGACAGATAGATAGATAGATAGATAGATAGATAGATAGGAGATAGATAGATAGATAGATAGATAGGAGATAGATAGATAGATAGATAGATAGGAGATAGATAGATAGATAGATAGATAGATAGGAGACAGATAGATAGATAGATAGATAGATAGATAGATAGATAGATAGGAGATAGATAGATAGATAGGAGACAGACAGATAGATAGATAGATAGATAGATAGATAGAGAGATAGATAGATAGATAGATAGGAGATAGATAGATAGGAGATAGATAGATAGATAGATAGATAGAAGATAGATAGATAGATAGATAGATAGGAGATAGATAGATAGATAGATATATAAACAAACAAAAATTGCAAAGCAGCACAGCCTTCAGGAAAAAAAGGTTCAGACGGGTGCTATCCCAATACTCTTACCCAAAGAGTGTAGATATAGAAGCAAAAAAGTGGCAGCACTCCAAGGAATCGTGGAAAAGAGTGTGAGGTTTATTCCACCTGAGTGAAGTTGGCCCCCCCACCTTGTTCAAATCAAACAAAATTGGTGTCAAACGTTTGTGCTATGTTTGTGCTGGTTTGTGCAGCAGAAATTTTCTTTTGTGCCGCTATCGTTTTTAAGATTTTAATGAAAGTTTCCAGAGGTCATCAGAGGTCAACCAGCCCCCCCACGTTGCCCAAATCAAACAAAACTGGGACCGAACAATTCTGCTACGTTTGTGCTGGTTTGTGCTGCTCAAATTTTTGTTTGTGCTGCTTTTGTTTTGAATATATGAACAAAAAATGAAAGTTCAAAAGTTCAGCCAGCCCCCCCACATTAACCGAATCAAACAAAACTGGTGTCAAACGTTAGTGCTACGTTTGTGCTGGTTTGTGCAGCAAAAATTTTCGCTTGTGCCGCTATCGTTTTTAATATATTCATACTTTTTGTACAGAGGTCATCAGAGTTCATTTCTTCCAAAGTACAATGTGTTTGATAGCTCCCCCTGGTGATCAAACCAGGGAAGTGTCACTAGGTTTGTTTTTTACCAGTTCATCCTAAACACCTCAAACACCTGAACATACTTTAAAAATTATAGCAGCACAAACAAAAATTTTTGCAGCACAAACCAGCACAAACGTAGCACTAACTTTTGACACCAGTTTTGTTTGATTCGGTTAATGTGGGGGGGCTGCTTGAACTTTTGAACTTTCATTTTTTGTTCATATATTCAAAACAAAAGCAGCGCAAACAAAAATTTGAGCAGCACAAACCAGCACAAACGTAGCAGAATTGTTCGGCACCAGTTTTGTTTGATTTGGGCAATGTGGGGGGGCTGGTTGACCTCTGATGACCTCTGGAAACTTTCATTAAAATCTCGAAAACGATAGCGGCACAAACAAAAATTTCTGCTGCACAAACCAGCACAAACGTAGCACAAACGTTTGACACCAATTTTGTTTGATTTGAACAAGGTGGGGGGGGGCCAACTTCACTCAGGTGTTTATTCCATCTCTAGAGATGGAATAAACCTCACACTCTTTTCCACGATTCCTTGGAGTGCTGCCACTTTTTTGCTTCTAGATAGATAGATAGATAGATAGATAGATAGATAGGAGATAGATAGATAGATAGATAGATAGGAGATATATAGATAGATAGATAGATAGATAGGAGATAGATAGATAGATAGATAGATAGATAGATAGATAGATAGATAGGAGATAGATAGATAGATAGATAGATAGATAGATAGATAGATAGATAGATAGGAGATAGATAGATAGGAGATAGATAGATAGATAGATAGATAGATAGATAGGAGACAGATAGATAGATAGAGAGGAGACAGATAGATAGATAGATAGATAGATAGATAGATAGATAGATAGATAGATAGATAGGAGATAGATATATAGATAGATAGATAGATAGATAGGAGATAGATAGATAGATAGATAGATAGATAGGAGACAGATAGATAGAGAGATAGATAGATAGATAGATAGATAGGAGATAGATAGATAGATAGATAGATAGATAGATAGATAGGAGATAGATAGATAGATAGATAGATAGGAGATAGATAGATAGATAGATAGGAGATAGATAGATAGATAGATAGATAGATAGATAGGAGATAGATAGATAGATAGATAGATAGATAGATAGGAGATAGATAGATAGATAGATAGATAGATAGATAGATAGATAGGAGATAGATAGATAGATAGATAGATAGATAGATAGGAGACAGATAGATAGATAGATAGATAGATAGAAGACAGATATGAGATGATTATAGATAATGGGCCACATTTATCACTTTTGTGCGCCTAAGTGTAGTAGTTGCGCCTAAATTCGGGCGCACTGTTTTGCCAGAATTATCACAAGCTACAGCCATCTGTGATAAGTATATTTTCTGCCTCTTATTAATCACTTTACTTTACCACAGTTTAGGCGCAGTTTAGGCACAGTTTAGGCGCAATGTTAGATTCAGGCAGTTATATGTGATCCTGCTACAAGCTCCTCTCTGCTTCTCCCACAGCCCAGAATGGAGATAACACTCACAGCAGCACCCAGGTGTGTGACACCCAGCACCCAGTGACCTCCTCAGCAGGGGCTTCTCCTGGAGGGGATCCCCCAGTGCTGGTCTCCTGCTGCACCCCTGTAATTCTGCACAGTATCCCCCTCAGACACACTGGTCATACTGTGCAGAATTACATGGGGGACACTTGTTTGTAGTATCTGCAAACTTGTGCAAACTTCTCTTGCTCTTGCTGTGAGCTCAGGTTTTGCAGAATGTTTTGTAAATAGAAGGTGATGAACTGTAAATAGAGTCTGCAGCTCCTGTCTGTAATGTATCTATTAGATGTACCAGTGTCTGCAGTGTATCTCATGTCTGTATTATATGTACTAGTGTCTGCAGTGTATCTCATGTCTGTATTATCTGTACTAGTGTCTGCAGTGTATCTAATGTATCTATTATATGTTCTAGTGTCTGTAATGTATCTAATGTATCTATTATATGTTCCAGTGTCTGCAGTGTATCTCATGTCTGTATTATCTGTACTAGTGTCTGCAGTGTATCTAATGTATCTATTATATGTTCTAGTGTCTGTAATGTATCTAATGTATCTATTATATGTTCCAGTGTCTGCAGTGTATCTAATGTATCTATTATCTGTTCTAGTGTCTGCAGTGTATCTAATGTATCTATTATATGTTCCAGTGTCTGCAGTGTATCTAATGTATCTATTATATGTTCTAGTGTCTGCAGAGTATCTAATGTATCTATTATATGTTCTAGTATCTGGCTGAGCTTTGCTGCTAGAAATGAGCTGTTCTGCAAAGGGGCTCAGTGCTTTCTTCTCAGATAACGCCACCTTCGGGCTGGAGTGTTTTTGCGCCCGTTTTTGCGCCCAAATGAAAACGTTGCAAGTGATGAATATCATTAGGTGCAGCAAAACATCTGGATTGGTAAGATAGATGAGGGAAAGGTGGTTATTTCTGCTGCGCGGCTAGTTTGGCGTTTAATCGCAAAAATGGTGCAAAAACGGTGCGCCTGAATGAAAAGGCGCAAAAACAACAGAAAAAACGAGTGATACATGTGGCCCAATATTTCCTTCTTGTTCTGATATAATTTGCTGCAGACGTCTGTCTGTGATTTTTCGGGAGAGAACCTCACGAATGTGTTAAATATAGAATAACATATGTTGTATTTTATTACATTTACAGAAAATAACCCGGTTTGGGGAATATTTGATCTCGCATCTTGTCTTACGCTTTTTCTTTGCATAATTGGGAGATGAATTTTTGCGGCGCACTGTTCCGCATAAACCTGAGTATAAGTCGCCATCTGTTCTTACTAAAGTTTATCAAAACTTTGAGAACTGTATTATTGGTCGAAATTGTCTGCTAGACATCACTCTGTTTACAGGGGTTTTCCCATCTTCACATTTATATAAATTTATTTGCCATATGTAAACATTTATTCAATTGGATGTTATTAAAATAAATGTAGTCATGTTGTCCCTTAGAAACGAAATGGCTTCCTTGGATACGACCCCTCCACACTCTGGTAGCAGTGGCCAGACATGTGCTATTGAGTCCTGCCTGACCACCAGCATTCCGCAATCATTACCACAGGACGGCTGTGGGACCTGCAGTAACTCACGGACATTTCCTATACAAAGACCTTTTGATTCTTTGTGCAATCCCTCCAGCAGAGGTGGTCGTATCCAAGGAGTCAGTCTTCAGCAGAGGTGGTCATATCCAAGGAGTCAGTGTTGTTTCTAAGGGACCATATGACTACATTTATGAGAAATTATCTTCACACAGGAACTTTTTTTAATAACATCCAATTGAAGAAATATTCATGTATGGCAGATTAATGAAACTGAATGTGAATGTCCAGACGAGAAAACCCTTTAAGGCTTGGAGCAGTTTGAGGAATAGTTAAAAACTTGGGGGCAAATTTTGCCCAATTCCCAGTACAGATGCCGGGAATCTGGACTTCCACCCTCTGTACACCAGGTGGGCGGGGAGAGGGCGGTGCTGTGCCATGTGGATACTACAGCTGCCTATAGCCCGCACTTGTTCAGACGCAGGTCATGGTATTTTTACAAAACCAGGCCAGAAAGAGGCGCTACTGGCCACCCAGAATTATCAGGAGGTCGAAGGATAGGATCACTGCCCCAATGATTGCCGCCCTATGGTCAATGCGCCCCTTCAATTCTACAGGAGATGGTGGGATGAGGGTGACATATCTGGACCCCAACCCACAACCTTGATGCTACTCTCTGCTGTTATCTGGCTCCTACTACATATTAGGTGGTTGATGGGTCTCACTGAAATCTGGGGGCTTAGCCCACTATGATATAGAGAAGCTCAGAGTATTTTAAGATTTTCATATTTTTGCAATAATTTTCTTACATCCAACAAAAAATTGGACACTTTGACACAGATCGGAGGCCGCTTGTGCAGCTTTATTCCGAGCATAGGGAACAACCAGGCAATAAATAGTTAAATCAACCACTTCAAGGAACCAAAGTCAACCATAAAAAAAAGCGTTCACAAAAAATTGGATTTCTACAACTTCAGTGATTTGTGGTCTACAAATTGAATTGTAGAGGTCAAGCTGGAATAAATTTGGACAAAATCATCTAAAACAGCCATTGAGGTGTCATAAATCCCTCGCAGTAGATGTTCTCATTTGCAGAGGACGACGGTAAGTGGTTATTTAGAAGCCATCACCGGGTCTGTGATACCGAAATTTCCAAAAAGCATCTCCCCAGTGACTTTTATATCTTCATCTTCCCAAGTCCAGGTAAGATATTTGAGTATTGTGGAAATCTTGGCATAGTTAAACATTATTAACTAGATATGAAAAGGAAGTCCTACAAATCAATATTCTAGTCTTAAATTAAAGGGGTTGTCCAGGATTAGAAAAACACATCTGTTTTTTCCACAAGCAGCACAGTTTCATCTAATTGACTTTGATGAGGCAGAGTTACAGTAGGAGACATACCCCATGGAGAGGACTGGTAGGAGACATAGCCTAGGGACAGGACTGGTAGGAGACATACCCCATGGAGAGGACTGGTAGGAGACATAGCCTAGGGACAGGACTGGTAGGAGACATACCCCATGGAGAGGACTGGTAGGAGACATAGCCTAGGGACAGGACTGGTAGGAGACATACCCTAGGGACAGGACTGGTAGGAGACATACCCTAGGGACAGGACTGGTAGGAGACATACCCTAGGGACAGGACTGGTAGGAGACATACCCTAGGGACAGGACTGGTAGGAGACATACCCTAGGGACAGGACTGGTAGGAGACATACCCTAGGGACAGGACCAGTAGGAGACATACCTTAGGGACAGGACCGGTAGGAGACATACCCTAGGGACAGGACTGATAGGAGACATACCCTAGGGCCAGGACTGGTAGGAGACATACCCTAGGGACAGGACTTGTACAAGAAATACCCCAGGGACAGGACTGGTAGGAGACATACCCTAGGGACAGGACCAGTAGGAGACATAGCCCAGGGACAGGACCGATAGGTGACATACCCTAGGGACAGGACTGGTAGGAGACATACCCCAGGGACAGGACTGGTAGGAGACATACCGCAGGGACAGGACTGGTAGGAGACATACCGCAGGGACAGGACTGGTAGGAGACATACCCTAAGGACAGGACCGGTAGGAGACATACCTTAGGGACAGGACTGGTAGGAGACATACCCTAGGGACAGGACCAATAGGAAACATACCCCAGGGACAGGACCGGTAGGAGACATACCTTAGGGACAGGACCAATAGGAGAAATACCCCAGGGACAGGACCAATAGGAGAAATACCCCAGGGACAGGACCAGTAGAAGACTGGAAGACGGATCCTCAACAAGGAGATACATGATTCGAGTCCTGTCCTTGGAGGTTTGTGAGAAGATCTCATGGAAGAAGTTAATTAGGTGAATATTTGTTAGCAAGATAAAACTGGCCATTTAAGAAACAGAGTAATTGCTAAGAAATTAGCCATAAAAAAGTGTCTTTCAGCTCATCAGAAAGAGGTCAATAACAAAGACTGAGAAATGGTGTTAAAATCACAGTGACCCAAGTGAGACCAAGTTTCATCCATTATACTGGAGGCCGGAGTCATCATGTGAGAATCAGGAAATTGTTAAAGTAGAAGGAAAATGCTATTTCTTTTAAAGTGATTGCCTGTATTCTCTGAATCGATATAACAATGAGTCCTATTAATCAAGAATTCTGATAAATAGGGTGGACACCTTCTGTGAAATTCAGATGAGATGAGTCCTGTGCTCAGTAGACTTTAAACCATCAAATGCTTCAATTGGAATATACAAGGAGGATAATATAATGTTAAAAAGGAATTGGTGGAAACTGGAGTCCTGGGTTGACAAATGGCTGGTGAGGTTTAATGTAGATAAATGTAACGTTAAGCATTTGGGTCAAGGAAATGAAAATTATAATTATGTTTTAAATGGTAAATTTCTTGGTAAAACTGATGAAAAAACAAACAAACTTGGGGGTATTGGTGGATGGTAAATTTAATTGTAGTGACCAGAGTCAGACAGCTGCTATTAAAGAAAATAAATCCCTGGTCAGACCACACATGGAATATTGTGTACAGTTTTGGGCTCCAGTGTATAAAAAAGACATAGTAGAACTGGAACGAGTGCAGAGGAGAGCAACCAAGACTATTAGGGGAATGGGGGGACTAGAATACAATTACAGATTACAAAACTTTGGGTTTTTGAAATAAAACACCAAGGGGAGACTTCATTACAATTCACAATTATGCAAATGTTCAGTAGAAAGATCTTTTTATACCTAGGCCTGTGACACCTAAAGGAGATGAGGATCTACCATCACTGTAGTCGGGGGTCATCCCCTACACCTAGAGGAGAGGAGGTTCTACCATCACCATAGACAGGGGGACATTCCCTACACCTAGAGGAGAGGGGGTTCTACCATCACCATAGACAGGGGGCACCCTCTACACCTAGAGGAGAGGAGGTTCTATCATCACCATAGACAGGGGACATCCTCTACACCTAGAGGAGAGGTGGTTCTACCATTGCCATAGACAGGGGCATCCTCTACACCTAGAGGAAAGGAGGTTCTACCATCACCATAGACAGGGGACATCCTCTACACCTAGAGGAGAGGAGGTTCTACCATCACCATAGACAGGGGGCATCCTCTACACCTAGAGGAGAGGAGGTTCTACCATCACCATAGACAGGGGGTATTCTCTACACCTAGAGGAGAGGAGGTTCTACCATCACCCTAGACAGGGTACATCCTCTATACCTAGAGAAGAGGAGGCTCTACCATCACCATAGACAGGGGATATCCTCTACACCTAGAGCAGAGGAGGTTCCACCATCACTATAGACAGGGGACATCCTCTACACCTAGAGGAGAGGAGGTTCTACCATCACCATAAACAGGGGGCATCCTCTACACCTAGAGGAGAGGAGGTTCTACCATCACCATAGACAGGGGGCATCCTCTACACCTAGAGGAGAGGAGGATCTACCATCACCATAGAGAGGGGACATCCTCTACACCTAGAGGAGAGGAGGTTCTGCCATCACCATAGACAGGGGGCATCCTCTACACCTAGAGGAGAGGAGGTTTTACCATCATTATAGACAGGGGATATCCTCTACACATAGAGGAGAGGAGGTCCTACCATCACCATAGACAGGGGGCATCCTCTACACCTAGAGGAGAGGAGGTTCTACCATCACCATAGACAGGGGGCATCCTCTACACCTAGAGGAGAGGAGGTTCTATCATCACCATAAACAGGGGGCATCCTCTACACCTAGAGGAGAGGAGGTTCTACCATCACTATAGACAGGGGACATCCTCTACACCTAGAGGAGAGGAGGTTCTACCATCACCATAGACAGGGGGCCTCCTCTACACCTAGAGGAGAGGAGGTTCTACCATTTTTATAGACAGGGGATATCCTCTACACATAGAGGAGAGGAGGTCCTACCATCACCATAGACAGGGGCATCCTCTACACCTAGAGGAGAGGAGGTTCTACCATCACCATAGACAGGGGGCATCCTCTACACCTAGAGGAGAGGAGGTTCTATCATCACCATAGACAGGGGGCATCCTATACACCTAGAGGAGAGGAGGTTCTACCATCACCATAGACAGGGGGCCTCCTCTACACCTAAAGGAGAGGTGGTTCTACCATCACCATAGACAGGGGCATCCTCTATACCTAGAGCTGAGGAGGTTCTAAGATCACCATAGACAGGGGGCCTCCTCTACACCTAAAGGAGAGGTGGTTCTACCATCACCATAGACAGGGGGCATCCTCTAAACCTAGAGCTGAGGAGGTTCTACCATCACTATAGACATGGGACATCCTCTACACCTAGAGGAGAGGAGGTTCTACCATCACCATAGACAGGGGGCCTCCTCTACACCTAGAGGAGAGGAGGTTCTACCATCACCATAGACAGGGGGCCTCCTCTACACCTAAAGGAGAGGTTGTTCTACCATCACCATAGACAGGGGCATCCTCTATACCTAGAGCTGAGGAGGTTCTAAGATCACCATAGACAGGGGGCCTCCTCTACACCTAAAGGAGAGGGGGTTCTACCATCACCATAGACAGGGGGCATCCTCTAAACCTAGAGCTGAGGAGGTTCTAAGATCACCATAGACAGGGGACATCCTCTACACCTAGATGAGAGGAGGTTCTACCATCACCATAGACAGGGAACTTCCTCTATATCTAGAGGAGAGGAGGTTCTTCCATCACCATAGACAGGGGGCATCCTCTACACCTAAAGGAGAGGAGGTTCTACCATCACCATAGACAGGGGGCATCCTCCACACCTAGAGGAGAGGAGGTTCTACCATCACCATAAACAGGGGGCATCCTCTACACCTAGAGGAGAGGAGGTTCTACCATTACCACAGACAGGGGGCATCCTCTACACCTAGATGAGAGGAGGTTCTACCATCACCATAGACAGGGGACATCCTCTACACCTAGAGGAGAGGAGGTTCTATCATCACCATAGACAGGGGGCATCCTCTACACCTAGAGAAGAGGAGGTTCTACCATCACCATAGACAGGGGACATCCTCTACACCTAGAGGAGAGAAGGTGCTATCATCACCATAGACAGGGGCATCCTCTACACCTAGAGAAGAGGAGGTTCTACCATCACCATAGACAGGGGGCATCCTCTATACCTAGAGAAGAGGAGGCTCTACCATCACCATAGACAGGGGGCATCCTCTACACCTAGAAGAGAGGAGGTTCTACTATCACCATAGACAGGGGACATCCTCTACACCTAGAGGAGAGGAGGGTCTACCATCACCATAGACAGGGGCATCCTCTACACCTAGAGGAGAGGAGGTTCTACCATCACCATAGACAGGGGGCATCCTCTACACCAAGAGGAGAGTAGGTTCTACCGTCACCATAGACAGGGGACATCCTCTACATCTAGAGGAGAGGAGGTTCTACCATCACCATAGACAGGGGGCATCCTCTACACCTAGAGGAGAGGAGGTTCTGCCATAACCATGGACAGGGGCATCCTCTACATCTAGAGGAGAGGAGGTTCTACCATCACCATAGACAGGGGGTATTCTCTACACATAGAGGAGAGGAGGTTCTACCATCACCATAGACAGGGGGTATTCTCTACACATAGAGGAGAGGAGGTTCTACCATCACCATAGACAGGGGGCATCCTCTACACCTAGATGAGAGGAGGTTCTACCATCACCATAGACAGGGGACATCCTCTACACCTAGAGGAGAGGAGGTTCTATCATCACCATAGACAGGGGGCATCCTCTACACCTAGAGAAGAGGAGGTTCTACCATCACCATAGACAGGGGACATCCTCTACACCTAGAGGAGAGAAGGTGCTATCATCACCATAGACAGGGTCATCCTCTACACCTAGAGAAGAGGAGGTTCTACCATCACCATAGACAGGGGGCATCCTCTATACCTAGAGAAGAGGAGGCTCTACCATCACCATAGACAGGGGGCATCCTCTACACCTAGAGGAGAGGAGGTTCTACCATCACCATAGACAGGGGGCATCCTCTACACCTAGAGGAGAGAAGGTCATATCATCACCATAGACAGGGGGCATCCTCTACACCTAGAAGAGAGGAGGTTCTACCATCACCATAGACAGGGGGCATCCTCTACACCTAGAGGAGAGTAGGTTCTACCATCACCATAGACAGGGGACATCCTCTACATCTAGAGGAGAGGAGGTTCTACCATCACCATAGACAGGGGGCATCCTCTACACCTAGAGGAGAGGAGGTTCTACCATCACCATAGACAGGGGCATCCTCTACATCTAGAGGAGAGGAGGTTCTACCATCACCATAGACAGGGGGTATTCTCTACACATAGAGGAGAGGAGGTTCTACCATCACCATAGACAGGGGACATCTTCTACATCTAGAGGAGAGGAGGTTCTACCCAGGGCCGGTTCTAGACAAAGTGGGGCCCTGGGCAAAACTAAAAGTGGGGCCCCAAAATAAAACTATTTATGACCAGTCACAGTCAGCAAGAGGCTCCTTTAGTATGGTAAAACAAACTGTAATATGAGAATTTTATAGGAGATAGATAAATGATAGGGAGTTTTATGGGCAGCATGGTGGCTCCGTGATTAGCACTACAGCCTTGCAGCGCTGGTCAACATCTGCAAAGATTTTGTATGTTCTCTCTGTGTCTGCGTGGGTTTCCTCCGGGTCCTCCGGTTTCCTCCCACACTCCAAAAAATTACTGGTAGGTTGATTAGACTGTGAGGCCCATTGGGGAGAGGGACCGATATTTTCTGAAAGCAGACACTTGCCCCATTTTCAAAATTGCATCAAAGAGTTTATAGACATAGGCGCCTTCATGCAATTTTGATTCAAATTGAAACATTTTATTAAAAATACTTAAAATTTGACTTTGATACAAACATGGACATTTGTAGAGTTCACAAATGTGCCCTATTGATATGTTCACATAAATAAATCCACATAATATCACTAACACTGTAATAACCAGATATCTGCTTTTCAGCTAGACATTTTTACACAACCTGCAAAATATATCAATAAAACAGAATAAACAGTAAAGGCGCCATAAAACCTATATCATTTTGAAAGCAGACAACCAGGCGATGCATTTGGCAATTAACATTCAAAATTTCCTCTAAAATATGTACAAATCCAGATACTTATATAAAGAAAATCTACTTTCCTAAAACAGTAAGATGTGAGGAGATCATACAGACCCCACACCAATATACTGGGGCAAATTTACTTACCCGGTCCATTCGCGTTCCAGCGGCGGCTTCTCCGCTCTGGATTCGGGTCCGGCCGGGATTTAATAAGGTAGTTCTTCCGCCGTCCACCAGGTGGCGCTGCTGCGCTGAAAGTAAACTCATCGCGCCGGAATGCACCGAGCTGGACCAGGTGAAGGTAAGCGGTCCTTATGCGACACATTTTCGGTTTTTAAATGCGGCGGTTTTTCCGAATACGTCGGGTTTTCGTTCGGCCACGCCCCCCGATTTCCGTCGCGCGCATGCCAGCGCCGATGCGCCACAATCCGATCGCGTGCGCCAAAATCCCGGGGCAATTTAAGTACAAGCGGCGCAAATCGGAAATATTCGGGTAACACGTCGGGAAAACGCGAATCGGGCCCTTAATAAATGACCCCCACTGTATTCACCGAAATATGCAGCAAAGGGAACTGCAGAAAATTCACACAGATGTATCATTGTCTGTTCCTTACACAATGGTAAGCCAAATAAATAACTATATATCCATAAACCTCTCTAATGAGATAATAAGTCACATTTAGATCTGCGCCAGTGTATTAGCTGCACAATAACAGATCCCTCCGCGCTTCATAAGAATGAGAGTGAGAACGTCATAACACAGGTGTAAATAATGGAGGATGATGGGAAATAAAAACTTTATTCCAGAACATGTGTGTGTTTTTGGTGTTACATATAACTTTTCGGACACGTTCTGGTCGCGGTGTAGTCACATTAAGCGAAGAGGATTGAATGTTCATCGTATCAGTCAATTTTCCCAACAAAAAATAACTATCACAAAATAAAAGGGAATAAGAGAGAATGGGCCGCATTTATCACTTTTGTGCGCCTAAGTGTAGTAGTTGCGCCTAAATTCTGGCGCACTGTTTTCCAGAATTATCACAAGCTACAACCATCTGTGATAAGTATATTTTCTGCCTCTTATTAATCACTTTACTTTAACACAGTTTAGGCGCAATGTTAGATTCCGGCACTTACATGTCATCCTGCTACAAGCTCCTCTCTGCTTCTCCCACATCCCAGAATGAAGATAACACTCACAGCAGCACCCAGATGTGTGACACCCTGCACCCAGTGACCTCCTCAGCAGCACCCAGGTGTGTGACACCCTGCACCCAGTGATCTCCTCAGCAGCACCAAGGTGTGTGACACCCTGCACCCAGTGACCTCCTCAGCAGTGGCTTCTCCTGGAGGGGATCCCCCAGTGCTGGTCTCCTGCTGCACCCCTGTAATTCTGCACAGTATCCCCCTCAGACACACTGGTCATACTGTGCAGAATTACATGGGGGACACTTGTCAGTACTATGTGCAACATTCTGTAACGTTCTCTTCTCTCTTGCTTTGAGCTCAGGATACTGCAGAATGTTTTGTAAATAGAAGGTGATGAACTGTAAATAGAGTCTGCAGCTCCTGTCTGCAGAGTATCTAATGTCTGTATTATCTGTACTAGTGTCTGCAGAGTATCTCATGTCTGTATGATCTGTTCTAGTGTCTGCAGTGTCTGGATGAGCTTTGCTGCTAGAAATGAGCTGTTCTGCACAGGGGCTCAGTGCTTTCTTTTCAGTTAACGCCAGCTCCGGGCTGGAGTGTTTTTGCGCCTAAATGAAAAGTCGCAAGTGATGTATATCATTAGGCGCATCAAAACATCTGGATTGCTAGGATAAATGAGGGAAAGCTGGTTATTTTTGCTGCGCAGCTAGTTTGGCATTTAGTCGCAAAAATGGCACAAAAATGGTGCGCCTGAATGAAAAGGCGCAAAAACAACAGAAAAAAACAATTGATACATGTGGCCCAAAGTGTGCTCTTAGTTTTGCATAGAGAAGGGTTGAAAACATCAATATTAGTTGATATTATCCCTTCTCAAAATGTAGTACTAGTAACATATAAAGTGAATATTTCCATTATCTGTGAGGTGCAGCAGCTCCTGTGTGCAGCAAACGCTCCCTGCAGCCTGATGGCTAAGAATCTGGAGATGGGGGAGACACTTCAGGGGGCTGTATCTCTGGCTCTGTGACTCATAGAACATCACTTCTTTTTCCTATGAAAGAAGAGAGTCTCCTCTTTTATATGAATATAAATATTATAATATATTGTGTTTCTAAAATGTAGAAAAACTGAGATATTTATATATAAAAATGCCACCTGATATCCTCAATTTAAACCTGAATATCTCTGGATCCAGAGCACCTAGAAACAAAATTCAAGATTCATTTGAAATAAGAGATTCCCCCCTTTCTCTCTGGGGGCCCTTGCCACCTTTGCCTACCCATAGCGCCGGCCCTGGTTCTACCATCACCATAGACAGGGGGTATTCTCTACACATAGAGGAGAGGAGGTTCTACCATCACCATAGACAGGGGGCATCCTCTACACCTAGAGGAGAGGAGGATCTGCCATCACCATAGACAGGGGGCATCCTCTACACCTAGAGGAGAGGAGGTTCTACCATTACCATAGACAGGGGGCATCCTCTACACCTAGAGGAGAGGAGGTTCTACCATCACCATAGACAGGGGGCATCCTCTACATCTAGAGGAGAGGAGGTTCCACCATCACCATCACCATCACCATCACCATAGACAGGGGGCATCCTCTACACCTAGAGGAGAGGAGGTTCTACCATCACCATAGACAGGGGGCATCCTCTACATCTAGAAGAGAGGAGGTTCTACCATCGCCATAGACAGGGGACATCCTCTACATCTAGAGGAGAGGGGGCTCTACCATCACCATAGACAGGAGACATCCTCTACACCTAGAGGAGAGGAGGTTCTACCATCACCATAGACAGGGGCATCCTCTACACCTAGAAGAGAGGAGGTTCTACCATCACCATAGACAGGGGGCATCCTCTACACCTAGAGGAGAGGAGGTTCTACCATCACCATAGACAGGGGGCATCCTCTACACCTAGAGGAGAGGGGGTTCTACCATCACCATAGACAGGGGGCATCCTCTACACCTAGAGGAGAGGAGGTTCTACCATCACCATAGACAGGGGGCATCCTCTACACCTAGAGAAGAGGAGGTTCTACCATCACCATAGACAGGGGGCATCCTCTACACCTAGAGGAGAGGAGGTTCTACCATCACCATAGACAGGGCACATCCTCTACACCTAGAGGAGAGGAGATTCTACCATCACCATAGACAGGGGGCATCCTTTACACCTAGAGGAGAGGAGGTTCTACCATCACCATAGACAGGGGGCATCCCCTACACCTAGAGGAGAGGCGGTTATACCATCACCATAGACAGGGGTCATCCTCTACACCAAGAGGAGAGGAGGTTCTACCATAGCCATAGACAGGGGCATCCTCTACACCTAGAGGAAAGGAGGGTTTACCATCACCATAGACAGGGGGCATCCTCTACACCTAGAGGAGAGGAGGTTCTACCATCACCATAGACAGGGGGCATCCTCTACACCTAGAGGAGAGGAGGTTTTACCATCACCATAGACAGAAGGCATCCTCTACACCTAGAGGAGAGGAGGTTCTACCATCATCATAGACAGGGGGCATCCTCTACACCTAGAGGAGAGGAGGTTCTACCATCACCATAGACAGGGGACATCCTCTACACCTAGAGGATAGGTGGTTCTACCATCACCATAGACAGGGGGCATCCTCTACATCTAGAGGAGAGGGGGCTCTACCATCACCATAGACAGGGGACATCCTCTACACCTAGAGGATAGGTGGTTCTACCATCACCATAGACAGGGGGCATCCTCTACACCTAGAGGAGAGGAGGTTCTACCATCACCATAGACAGGGGCATCTACATCTACACCTAGGTCAACACAATTTTATTGAAAAAAAAGAATAGGTTGGACTTATGCCTTTTTCTAACCTTATTTACTATTATACTAAGGTCAACCATGACCTCATCTCATGATATTGATTCAGTGATATGAGTAGATAAGGAACACCTTCACTATATCTTATCCTTTGTATATTATCTCCTTGACTATATTCTAGGAATCCTAGTATTCAATCTACAGTACTGTGACACACCATATAATAAGAACAGTGATTATCCACAAAGAGACTGACCCTCTCTCTATATTCTTCTCATCATGGTTCCTGATCTCCATCTATGCTGAGCCTCAGTTGTATTAACCTCTGTGACATGTGGACTATCATGTCAACCTGAGACGCTGTAATCTCAGTAAAGACTCCTCGGGGCAGGACCATTAAGCAATGTGATGGTCCAGTGCCACCTAGATATTAGATATGCTTATGTAATAAAACATGTCACACAATGTAATTGTGATGGGACCTTGTTCTTCTGACATCAATTATTTAGTATTTACGAGTTATTTAAGGTTTTGGAGAATAACATCAAGAAAAAATTTAAATTTTCAGAGAAAATTTCTAATTATGTTATTTGGCTTCTATGTACCGCATGTAATGGTCTCCTATAGACTTTAACAATTGAAACTTAATATTTTAGGTTTTAAGAAGGTAATCTCCTTGAGGTGGTCCTAAAATATGTAAAGTCTTATACTGAATACTGAGTAACTATATCCATAGTTATATTTTAGTTCTTTGGCACAAGGTACACACTTAAGGGGGATTCATCACCATATTGTCTGGTTCCTTGTACTACTTTTTGAGACTTTTTTTGTCGCAGTTGAGACAAAAAGTCTCAATTGCAACACATTGGAGCAGATTTACTTACCCGGTCCTGTCGTGATCCCGCGGTGCATTGTCCAACGAGGATTTGGGTCTGCCGCAATTCACTAAGATCGTGCGCCTGGGTTCCTGCATCCGTCACTTCCGCGTTGAGGTCTGTCGGAGTTCACCGAATCCATCGGGTTGTCCGACGACTACGCCTCCCGATTTGTGTTGCGTGCAAGCCGGCGCCGATGCGCCAAAATCTGATTGCCTGCGCCAAAATCCTGGGGCAATTCAGCTCAAAACAGAAATTGTCGAGAAACCCGTCGAAAATGCGTCCGACAGACCCTTAGTAATGGAGCCCCATTGTCTCAAAAAGTAAATCAGACAACATGATGATATATTGCCCCCAAAACTTTTTGAAATAGTCTTGATCCTTGAAGGAGTTGGATGTTTACTCCTAACACTGAGTCACACTTGTGGCATCTACAATATGGCCTTTCCCCATCTTTCTGGTATCCCTTTGGGTGGTGGCTACACCTGAGGCTCTATAAGTCATACAACAGGCACAGGATGCTTGATTTATTGAAAAGAAGAGACTAATGTTGAGCTGAGCTGAACCGCAAAGCATCTGAACCGAGTCTGTGCCCAACTTTGACTTAAAGAACTTCTACCTCTGGTGTGCACCCCCTCTGGTAGGATCTGCTCTTCTTTAAGCTTCCTATGCCCTTGTTTTTATAAAAAAAAAAAGAGGCTTTATAAATTATGCAAATAAACCTGAGGGGCTCCAGGCCCCTTTAAAACCTATGGAGCCCGGAGCCCCTCAGGCTCATTTGTATAATTTTAAAATGTTTTTTTTAAAAAACAACAAAAAAAAGTGCATAAGAAGCTAAAAGAAGGGCAGATCCTGAGGGGGTCACACACCAGTATGTCAGTGCGCTTGGCTTACAATCCTTCATCCTGATGTCCTTTAAGCCAGGAGTCAGGCACAATCCAGAAACGCTAGATGATGGATTGATGAGCATTTGCTGAACATTTAAATGCCACCAGAAGCTTTGCATTTAAAGAACCATGATCATTGCCAGCACCAATTGTGGGTATAAGCGGACGGTTCAGATTCGGATGTCCAAAACTTTTTTCTTTCATTTGGTGTTAGGGTGGAACCCCAGGACCACCGCAGACGATGACTTAAGCCGACACCTGGGACCCTGAATCTAAGTGGCACCAGAGCCCGCCCCAAAACGGGTTGTGGCGAGATATCACCGGGTCATTACACAGGTCTGACTTTGTCCACTGTGGCAGCCAAGGTGAAGTACAGAGTCAGTAGGCAAGTTTGTGGTCAGGGACAGGCCAGGGTCTGGTTCAGGGTCAGAGGCAGAGCAGAAGGTCAGGGCAGGCAGCGGAGCAGCGTAAACGGGAACAGGTCCGGGGTCACAACGGGGAAACAAAACACAGGCACAAGGCAGAGGACAAAGCTTTCTCGATGGCATAGAGCAAGACGACCTGGCAAGGAATGCTGGGAGACACCAGGGTTTATCCATTTCCTCAAAAGGGCCAGCACCAATTACCGGTGCGGTGGCCCTTTAAATCTTCTGAAGCCGGCGCGAATCAGGAATGGGGAGAGGTAAGACAGAGGAGCGGGGCGAGCCCACAGAGGATCACAGGTGAGCCTGAGACGTTGGTCACAAGGGCACCCATGACATGTGATTTGTCTGCACTCGCTGATCCCAGATGGATCTGCTCGTCCCTAATAAGACCATTCAGAGGAAGAAGTTGTGTGCACCAAGTCCACCTCAGTATGAACACCACCCAAAGAGTAGATTTGCTTGCTCCATCTACCATCTGTAGATGAAATACACCTATAACTAGAAGCATAAAAGAGGAGAAAAGGTTATTTTCACAGAACACCTACAATGGGTGATATTTAGTCAACATGAAACAGAACATAGCCCCATAGAGCCACCTCCTTCCACAAGGCCCCATAACATAGCCCCATAGAGCCACCTCCTACCACAAGGCTCCATAACATAGCCCCATAGAGCCACCTCCTTCCACAAAGCCCCATAACATAGCCCCATAGAGCCACCTCCTACCACAAGGCCCCATAACATAGCCCCATAGAGCCACCTCCTACCACAAGGCCCCATAACATAGCCCCATAGAGCCACCTCCTTCCACAAGGCCCCATAACATAGCCCCATAGAGCCACCTCCTACCACAAGGCCCCATAACGTAGCCCCATAGAGCCACCTCCTACCACAAGGCCCCATAACATAGCCCCATAGAGCCACCTCCTACCACAAGGCCCCATAACATAGCCCCATAAAGCCACCTCCTTCCACAAGGCCCCATAACATAGCCCCATAGAGCCACCTCCTACCACAAGGCCCCATAACATAGCCCCATAAAGCCACCTCTTACCACAAGGCCCCATAACATAGCCCCATAGAGCCACCTCCTTTCACAAAGCCCCATAACATAGCCCCATAGAGCCACCTCTTACCACAAGGCCCCATAACATAGCCCCATAGAGCCACCTCCTACCACAAGGCCCCATAACATAGCCCCATAGAGCCACCTCCTACCACAAAGCCCTATAACATAGCCCCATAGAGCCACCTCCTACCACAAGGCCCCATAACATAGCCCCATAGAGCCACCTCCTACCACAAGGCCCCATAACATAGCCCCATAGAGCCACCTCCTTCCACAAGGCCCCATAACATAGCCCCATAGAGCCACCTCCTACCACAAAGCCCCATAACATAGCCCCATAGAGCCACCTCCTACCACAAGGCCCCATAACATAGCCCCATAGAGCCACCTTCTACCACAAGGCCCCATAACATAGCCCCATAGAGCCACCTCCTTCCACAAGGCCCCATAACATAGCCCCATAGAGCCACCTCCTACCACAAGGCCCCATAACGTAGCCCCATAGAGCCACCTCCTACCACAAGGCCCCATAACATAGCCCCATAGAGCCACCTCCTTCCACAAGGCCCCATAACATAGCCCCATAGAGCCACCTCCTACCACAAGGCCCCATAACATAGCCCCATAGAGCCACCTCTTACCACAGGGCTCCATAACATAGCCCCATAGAGCCACCGCCTTCCACAAGACCATTCCTGCCCCTATTCTTATATTTGAGCTCAGCAGACTCTCCGATTTTGGAGTGGAAGGGGTTAATAGAGAGGAATCACTGGATGTCTTTGAAGCTGGACCTTTTGCTCTCCCCTAGAGCTCAGCCTCCACCTGCATTCGGAATATTAGAGACTCTTGACGATTTATAGCGCAGTGAATAGGAGAAAGCATCTAATAGTCTGAAGACTCCCGCTACCGGGTTTCTCCGGAAATAAGACTTGTTTTATATTTATTTTTGCACCCAGAGAAGCACCAGATCTTATTTTCAGGGAGTGTCTTATTTTTTCATGAACAAATATTTACATTTATTGTTGAATAAATAAAATCAGCATTTATTAATATCTTATAGTCATGTGACCACAAACATCAGCAGAACCTTCTGAATCCCGTCAAGAATTTCGTGTGACTCTTTCCATGTACAACGATTTCTGGTACATTTACCGATCCTCGTATTTCTGTAACATCCTTAGAACTGTCCAAACCCTGAATTCCATCAAAAATGTATAAAGAAAGTGCAACATTTACTCAAAGTCAGTCATGTCCTCATCTTATGGTACCCTCCGGACCCTGAATTTGTAGTGACTCCATTTATTTTATAATCATTGGCCCCATCTCTCATGTTTAGTTCTTTCCATAAAAATGAGCCCTTCTTCAGGTCACCGCTTATAACATTTACAGTGATTGTGTCCCATGAATTCTTTACATTGTTGCATCCTTTTCCAGTATCTAAATGATCTACTAATCCTAATGTACAGCGCGGGAGGGGGGGAGCTGTAGTAATGGCGGCCGCTGGGTCTTATTTTCCAGGGAGGCCTTATATTTCTAAGTCTGAAAAAAATGTCACTAAGGCTACATGCACACACATGGTACGGCGAGCACACAGCGGCGCTGGGGAGAGGGGGAGGGGTTGAGCATCTCCATAGAGGAACATGGCGCACGGTGCTGTATGCCGAGAAAAGATAGGACATGTCCCATCTTTTCACGGCTACGGAACGGTACAGTGCCGCACCATACCGCGTGCCCATTGCCGGCCTATTGGGGAGGTATATACATACCCCAACGGCCGTGTGAATGAGGCCTAAGTGTATCCCGGGGGCTGAGGCACATCTATGAGCACATGTAATGGCGATCCTCCAGAACTCAAGGCAGAGCCGCCGGCCAGGGCAGTCAGCCGCTAGGGATCAGTAAGACCAAGCTCAGTGTGGAAGTTCATGTGTATTTAACTCTCGATCTACTTATTGCCTCTTGGATTTTCCTTGCACTTGTGGCATTCTTGGACATTATTAAGAAGCTTTCGGAATCGGAACTATTGGAAGATTTATTGCTGAAGAAGCCGGGATTTCTCTTTGAGTCCGGTTTCAGCTTCATCTAGAAGAGAAACTTACAGGTAGATAATTTTCTATGAGATCCCTGATATTTGCCATTTTCCAGCGCAGGTATCCATGATCTTTTCTATGTGTGTTTTTTTCATTATTTGGGGGAAATAAGTGGGTTATTCCCATAGAGATCCCAGCGCGGGGCTCACATCTACCAACTTCATTCTGCGAGGCCTCGTGCGCCGGTAACTTTGTTTGATTGCCTCGGTTTATCCTAATGATGTACAACCACAAGTACTACTTGTAACATCCTGAATGTTGTGTTTTCCTCTCATTGCTCCTCGTGTAGCCGCCTGATGAAGGGTCTGTGTGCCCTGAAAGCTTTCAGCAAATATCATTTTTGGGTCACCCAATAAAGGGATCATTCCTTAAGTATTTAACATCACATAATAATTTTTTGCTTTTCTTGGGTAACAAGGGGCTCCTGCCCGTTTCTAACATACAAGGTGCCTACGGCTATGTACTTCAGGTGTCGAGCCGCCGCCGCGGGGGGTTACACAAGGTCGTGTACATGTGAAAATGACAATAGAAATATTTCTCCCATATATTATAGTCGGTGATAATGCATCGCCCTGCAGCTCATGTGTAAGTGCAGTAACTTCTGATCAGATTGGATACAAATAATAGAATCCATTATTCATGTCCCCATCACTCGCACATCACCAGCGCCGCGCCGTATGAACGTAAGGAATTATTGGAAATTATTCACTCATTTGCATAACAACAAACATAATACAATTCTTCAGAATGATAATAGATTTCTGCTTTGGGCGAAATCTGTGACCCATAAAATCCAGAAGATATAAGGAAAGATTGTGTTTACCATGTGCGGGAGATAAGTAACTTCTCTGCTGCTCTTATTCCTTCTTTCGTGATTATTCAATGCTTGAGGTTGATGCATCCACAGTAATGGCCACACGGCTCCTCCATACAGCAGAATCCAGTAGGACACAAGTCCTGCTTCCCAAGGGTCATGTGACCTGCGGACAGGAGTGGATAAGACTGCCCTGGGCCAGGGCTGTATGGATATTATGGCTCCTAGAAGTCTGGAATCACTTCCTACATCTGGTGCTAGAAGCTTCTTGGGGTACGGAGGACGAGTCCCTTCTGCTGCTTTCAATCTGTGGTTTGAGAACCTTTGGAGGACCTTTCAAATGTCCTGAAATCTCTCCTGAGTACATGTTTATTGAGAGCAGGATCAGATGTACAAGGATTTCATGGGTGAAGGTCCTTCTCAGTATAAAATTTGGTAGGTGGTTTAGTTGGCCATGGGCCCCCTAGAAGGTTTGGGCCCCGGGCTACCACCCAAACTGCCTGTATCATAATCCACTGCCTGCAGCTCCTCGCAACGAACCTTGAACTTTAACGGGGTAAATATAATATGGGTCATATACTTACCCTAGTAAAGTTTGGGATTAATGACCAACTCATTCAAGCCAAAGCCGTCTTACAGAAAAGCCCCAAAAACATGAGTAAAACTTTTTTGCAGAATAGTTACCACCATTACCCATAGATCCAGGCACCGGGACTGTGATATCTTCTTATATTGGTTATCCATGGCCTCCTGCCTTCTAAAATTGTATGATTATGCTAATGAGCCAGAAGGGCTACCCTAGCCCCTCCATGTTGTGGCTACACTTGCTCTTAGTGAGGACACTTCCTCCCTCCCACTTTGTCTTCACTGCTGCTGAGACTACAGGAAGTTCAGGGGGGAGGGGGAACCTGAATCCAACAGAGCACGGAGGGGATAGGGTAACCCTTCTAGCTCATTAGCATACTTTTAAAAGTTGATATTAGAAGGAAGCAGGCCATGGGTACCAAATATAAGAAGATCCCACAGTCCTGGTGCCTGGATCTATGAGTAATGTCCCCGGTTTAGCGGGATGGATTTTGATGGGAGATTTCCTAGCTAAAAGGTAACTTAAATCTACCCCAGCCAGAAGTGAAGCACTGGGACGGGAAGGCAAAACATCTGACCTGGCAGATGCCCCACAATAAGGTGACATTTCGGAGGGAGGAACATGTTATCATGGGGCTTTTCGACTTAAAGGGCATCTACCAGCAGAATGAAGGGTTGTATGCAAATGAGCCTGAGGCACCATTAAAACCTGTAGAGCATGGCGCCCCTCAGGCTCATTTGCATAAGTATTTCATCCTGGTGGTAGATGTCCTTTAAGGATGCATCAAATTCATAAACTTTTTGAAAAACCTACCCGTTTGACCGGAGTGATATTGAAGAAATGTTTTGATTCTTTACCAATTCCTTGTGCCTGGGGTGAGAGACACAACTCAATCACTTGCCAAAGTGGAAGTCCGCAAGAGTAAGTAAACGTAGGAACATATAGATGGTGCACATATACACCCAGGAGAACACGAGAATACTGCATCTCAGTCAGGTGGTAAATGGAGGTGAGTAGCACTTACTATGGGTGTATAACCAAGGCCACGGATTAGGAATAAAGCTCCAGTCTGACCTCCATTTTCAACTCTTTCCCAGATGAAGGACCCAAATTGTGGCCAAACCTTATTCAACTCATTAAAGTAGGAATGAACCAAGTGATTCCACCTACTAGGGGAAAAGTGTAGCCCCATCAGTGGAGTCTGGACACTACAGTATCTACAGTCTCTCTCCGTGGTTTACCACCGAGGGCTGTTAGATCCTATTCATTTTGACCGGAACAACATCTCAATCCATTTCCAACGTTTTATGCATTTTATGTCCTGTGTCTCCACCATCACAACAACCTGTGGTGATAAGTTCTCACTGCTCTTACAGTAAAGAATCATGAATCCACCGATGATTATTAGAGAGGCCTCCATTGTCCACTGTAAAATATCTACAAAATGCTTTTAATTCTTGATTAATAGGTCGCCTTCAGCTATGGATGACCGATCAGTCGGGTAAAGCTTTGGTATTGGAGGTAAAGAGTCTTAGATTCGAGTCTGATGAAATGTTTTCTCGAGTCTACAAATCCTACGGATCATATACAGATATAATTACTACAAGTCATTACTCAGGCATCAGATTCTCTGTACAGGCGGTCCCCTACTTAAGAACACCCGACTTACAGATGACCCCTAGTTACAAAAGGACCTCCAGATGTTGGTAATTTACTGTACTTTAGCTCGAGGCTACAATGAATAGCTGTAACAGTCACCAAAGGGGTATTTAATGAAACTTTATTGTTATTCCTGGTTCTTATGACAACACAACATTTTTAAAATCCAGTTGTCACAGAGACCAAAAGAAATCTGGCTGGGGTTACAATTATAAAGTATACAGTTCTGACTTACATACAATTTCAACTTAAGAACAAACCTACAGAATTTAAGCTGGGGACTGCCTGTACATTGTAGCGTATATACAGTATATATACTACCAATGCCATAGTGTAATGTATATATATATACTATCAATGCCATAGTGTAATGTATATATATATATATATATATATATATATATATATATTGTAAGGCAGTGTCTGGAAAGGTCATCAATGCTGTCTATGTTCCAGCTAGGGTTTTCTCCTATGCTTGGTAAAGGGACGGCCACTGATGATTAATCCACTGATTAAACCCGAGCTGCACCATGAGAGGAGTCTCTCTGACCAGAGCCAGAGGTGCCGCTGTGTGTGATACAAGCCTGGAGGTAAAGACTGCGTTTGTTTTGTACCCTTAGCCAGAGAGGGAAAAAGCTATTGTATTAGCTGGCGCCTAGATGGGCAGGTATTTTTGTTTTGTATTTTATTTCTGTTCGTTATGAGCCTGTACAAGTGGACTTGTGACCACAACTGACAATAAAGACTGGAAGTCAAACCAATGTTTGGAACTTAAAGTTGGACTCAGCGTCTCTGTGAACTGTCTTGGCTCTCACCAGTGAGCTGAACCCCTACAGTTTGGTGTCTCGGATGCGGGCAGTTCCTTAAAGAGACAGAGACTAGTTTCAACAGAAAAATGGAGGAACTTATAAAACAGCTTTTGCAAGCTAATGTTAACCTCCTGCAGGCAAATGCCTTACAGCGACAGGTGCATGAAGAAGCCATGAAAGCCCAGCGAGAGACCAATCATCTGTTGGTGAAAGCTCAGCAGGACATTGGGCGGGAGCAGCAGCAGGTGAACAAAACTCTCCAACAGCAAATCCAAGCCTTGGCGGAGAGACCTGAGGCGCTATAAGCCCCACAGCAGGCACCCCGGCAGCTGGTGCAAAACGCCATGAGGAAAATGACCAAGGAGGATGATGTAGAGGCTTTCCTGGGCACCTTTGAGCGGATTGCTGAGAGTTCCCGGCTTCCTGAGGACCAGTGGGCAGAAGTGTTGGCCCCCTTCTTAACAGGTGAGCCCCAGAAGGCTTATTTTGACCTGAGGGTGCAGGATGCCAAAGTGTATGCTAAACTCAGGGGAGAAATCCTAGCCTGACTCGGGGTTACCCTTGCTCTCCGTGCACAGAGAGTCTACACCTGGGAGTACGACCCTGCCAAGCCAGCCAGGTCACAGATGTATGATCTCTTCCACCTGACCAACAAATGGCTGCAGCCAGAGGAGCTTACTGCAACCCAAGTTGTGGAGCGGGTTGTCTGTGACTGCTTTGTCCGTGCTCTACCAGCAAAAGTACAGAGATGTGTCGGGTATTCAGATCCAAAAACTGTGGATGAGCTGGTGTCCTCAGTGGAGCGCTTTACGGCTACAGAAGAGTATCTCCAGGTGCTGTGTCCCACATCCCCTAGGAACAACAGAAAACCATCATCTGGTAAGACTGTTCCTTATTCTAAAGGGGTAAAACTGCCATCTAAAGAGGGTGGATCACCGTTTTTTGGTCCTAGAGACCGGCCTACAAGTCCAAAACAGGACTCTGTGTCTAAAGCCCGGGGTCAGGTAGTCTGCTCGCGCTGCCAAGGACTGGGACATTTTGCTACTAACTGCCCGGTGCTAGGAGAACCTATGGAGTGTGACTTGGGAAGGCATCGGTCCTTGTTTGCTAGACCTTCTTGTGCTGCACACATGGACAATGCATCTGAGAGACAGACCTGTGTAGTACAAATAGAAGGTTATCCTGTTTTGGCATTACTGAACTCTGGGAGTCTGGTGACTTTGGTACACGCAAGTCTGGTGGACCCTCACAAAGTCCAGACTCACCGCATGGGTGTAATTTGTAACCATGGAGATACTAAGGACTATCCCACTGCTGTGATATTGGTGGAAACTACTTGTGGGATATTAAGCCATGAAGTCGGCGTGGCTAAAAACCTGTTGCACAGTGCCATTATTGGAGGAGATTTTCCCTTATTCTGGGATTTGTGGGAGAATAAAAACAGCCAATTGTACAATGTCCATGATGATGTTAACCTGTCTGAACATGTCTCTATGTCTGATACCTCAGCTGAGCCTGTCATTGCTGTACCTTTAGAGCAAGAGGAACCTAATAATTTTCCTTTAGAGGTCCTGGCTGGGGACTCAGAGGAAACAGTTCCTGATTTAGAACTTTCCCAATTACAAGTATCCAGGGGAAACTTTGGTACGGAACAGCTGAGAGATCTGAATCTTGTTAATGCCTGGAAAAATGAAAAAAGTTATTAATGGTGTACCCCAAGAACCAGGCATTGAATTGGTGTATCCCCATTTTATGGTACACAATGGGGCACATTGACTTACCCGGTCCAGTCGCGATCCAGCGGCGGGTTCTCCGACGCTGATTCGGGTTCTGCCATGATTCACTAAGGTCCGTGCGCCGATATTCACCAGGTGTCGCTGCTGCGCCAAGGTCCGCCGGAGTTCACCTGCTTTTTTCTGGTGTATGTGAGTGCTTGATCTTGCGACACAAATGGCTTTTTAAATTCCCCGGTTTTTCCGAATCCTTCGGGTTGTCCGGTGGCCTCGCCCCCCGATTTCTGTCGCGTGAAAGTTGGCGCGATTGCGCCAAAAATCGATCGCGTGCGCCACAATCCCGTGAAATACAGCGCAAAGCGGAAATATTCGGGAAAAACCCGACGGATTCGCGGCTGCGGACCCTTAGTAAATGTGCCCCAATGACTTGTATAGGGTGAAGAAAACCCCAACTGATGTAATAGAGCAGCTTGTCGTACCGCAGTGTTTTGTAAAAACCATATTGGAGCTAGCTCATTCTCATGTATTAGGGGGACATCTGGGGGCTGAGAAAACCAGAGAACGAATTGAGAGAAACTTTTTCTGTCCGGGTATTTATAAAGCAGTGGATGTATTTTGTCAGTGCTGCCCAGAGTGTCAAATTAACACTCCTCGGCCGCATTTTCGCAACCCACTCATTCCCCTTCCAATTATTGAAATTCCTTTTGAGCGTATTGCTATGGATCTTGTGGGTCCACTTCCTAAGTCCGCCAGGGGTCACCAACACATCTTAGTGATCCTAGACTACGCAGCCCGCTATCCACAAGCAATACCGCTCAGGAATACCTCATCTAAGGTCATAGCAAAAGAGCTGTTCCAAATGTTCACCAGGACTGGTATTCCTAAAGAAATACTCACTGACCAGGGGACACCTTTCATGTCTAAAATTACTAAAGAATTGTGCCGGTTGTTAAAAATTACACATTTACGCAGCTCTGTGTATCATCCAAAAACCGATGGGCTAGTGGAAAGATTTAATAGGACACTGAAAGGCATGCTCAAAAGGGTGGTGGATAAAGACGGGAAAGACTGGGATTGTCTTCTTCCCTATTTAATGTTTTCTATAAGGGAGGTTCCACAGGCATCTACAGGGTTCTCTCCCTTTTAACTCCTTTATGGCAGACATGTACGAGGGCTCTTGGACATTGCTAAAGAGACTTGGGAGCAGGAACGCACACCACATAGAAGTGTTGTTGAGCATATAGCTCAGATGCAGGACCGCATAGCAGCAGTAATGCCAATTGTTAAAGAGCATATGCAGCGAGCTCAAGAGGCTCAGACAAGGGTCTACAATAGATCTGCTAGGGTCAGAACTTTCCAACCAGGTGATAGGGTGCTAATTCTGGTACCCACAGTAGAAAGTAAATTATTGGCAAAGTGGCAAAGTGAGGTTGCTGAAAGGGTTAATGAGGTTAATTATAAGGTATATCAACCAGGGAAAAGAAAGCCCTACCAAATATACCATGTTAACCTCATTGAACCCTGGAAAGATCGTGAGGTGCTTTGTGCCGAGCAATGTATTGCCCGAGGTTTATGTTGCTGAAACTTTATCCGCAGTTCAGAAACAAGAGGTCAGGGAGCTGCTGCAGAGGAACAGGGAAACATTCTCTGAGTTACCTGGACGTACTAACCTTATAAAGCATGATATTGTGACACAGCCAGGAGACAAGGTTAAGTTGTGCCCATATCATGTACCCGAAGCCCAGAGATGGGCATTCTCAGAGGAAGTGAAGAAAATGTTGGACCTTGAGGTTATTGAAAAATCACAAAGCGGTTGGTCTAGCCCAATCGTTCTCATTCCCAAACCCGACGGTACCCTGAGATTTTGTAACGACTTTAGGAAGTTGAATGAAATCTCAAAATTTGATGCCTATCCTATGCCCAGGGTTGATGAATTGATAGAAAGGTTGGGTCCGGCTAGGTATGTCACTACTCTGGACCTTACTAAGGGCTATTGGCAGGTTCCATTAACTAAAGAGGCAAAGGAAAAGACTGCTTTCTCTACCCCAGAAGGCCACTATCAGTATAAAGTACTCTCTTTCGGCCTACATGGTGCACCAGCCACTTTTCAGAGGTTAATGGACCTAATTTTGGAGCCTCATAGAGCATATTCAGCAGCCTACCTAGATGATGTGGTTATCTTTAGCCAGAATTGGGAATCTCATCTAGGGAAGGTACAAGCAGTCTTGGATTCCTTGCGGGAGGCCGGCTTAACCGCCAACCCAAAAAAATGTAAAATTGGTCTAGAGGAGGCTAGATATTTGGGGTATAACATTGGAAGAGGAGTCATCAAACCCCAAAGTGACAAAATTGAGGCAATTAAAAGCTGGCCTCAGCCTATTTCCAAAAAGCAGGTCAGAGCCTTCTTGGGCATAGCGGGTTATTACAGGAGGTTTGTGCCAAACTTTGCCACTATTGACGCTCCTCTCACAGACCTTACCAAGGGGTCAAAGTCCAACATGGTAAAGTGGAATGAGGAGGCAGAACAGGCTTTTCAGCGATTGAAGGGCGTGCTGTGTAAGAGGCCGGTATTGATTGCTCCTAACTTTAAGGAGGAGTTTATACTGCAAGCAGATGCCTCTAATGTTGGGTTAGGGGCTGTCCTTTTTCAGGTAAAAAATGGGGAAGAACACCCTGTAATGTACCTCAGCAGAAAACTAACATCTGCTGAAAAAAGTTATGCCATAATAGAAAGGGAATGCCTTGCTCTGAAGTGGGCCATTGAGTCTCTGAGATATTATCTCCTGGGCAGACAATTTAGGCTAGTCACTCACCGTTAAAATGGATGGCCCAAAATAAGGGGAAATATGCGGGAGTGACTAGATGGTTCCTTGCTCTGCAAGATTTTAAGTTTTATGTGGAACATCGTCCAGGAGCTCTACAAGGTAATGCGGAAGCGTTATCACGCGCACATTGTTTAGTGACACAAGATACTCCTCCCCACAGGTCTGAGTAGAGGGGGAGGGTATGTAAGGCAGTGGCTGGAAAGGTCATCAATGCCGTCTATGTTCCAGCTCGGTTTTTCTCCTATGCTTGGTAAAGGGACGGCCACTGATGATTAATCCAGGTTCTGGGGCTTTGGTAATGGAGCTCGTTAGCTGCACCTGGTCCAGGGCTTTAGTAACCCGAGCTGCACCATGAGAGGAGTCTCCCTGACCGGAGCTAGAGGTGCTGCTGTGTGTGATACAAGCCTGGAGGTTTTGTACCCTTAGCCAGAGAGGGAAAAAGCTATTGTATTAGCTGGCGCCTAGACGGGCAGGTATTTTTGTTTTGTATTTTATTTCTGTTCGTTATGAGCCTGTACAAGTTGGACTTGTGTTCACAACTGACAATGAAGACTGGAAGTCTAACCAATGTTTGGAACTTAAAGTTGGACTCAGGGTCTCTGTGAACTGTCTTGGCTCTCACCAGTGAGCTGAACCCCTACAATATATACTATCAATGCCATAGTGTAATATATATATACTATCAATGCCATAGTGTAATGTATATATATATATATATATATATATATATATATATACTATCAATGCCATTGCCTCTCTTAATAATGCAAATTCAATCCGCATTTCCAGACACGGATGAAGGATTTTGTATTATTAATGTAAACTGCGACATCGTTTCATCTTCCAGCTACATAAAGTTATCATAATAGAACATAAAAATAAATGGAAGAATTCTGATCCGACTGCATCCGCGGCACATATTCATCTTCCTTGCCTTTCATTGTCTGTGCAGCTACAAATGTACCCAATGGGCAAATCTGATGGGTCTAAAGATTAATGTGAAATCCTAAAGCGTCTGTGCATCAAAGTGGAGGGATTTCTCCATCTTCCTAAAAAAAAAAAAAAAAAGGAAATGAATTGGATTCACTCTTCCCGAACTCTATATAACTCCGTATGTATGAATCCTATTATTGGAGGTTTCCTATGAAGAGCTTAAAGTCAATACAGATCCGTGGATTGCACCCGAGTAGCTCATTCCACTACACAGATTCACGCTTTGATCCCTATCATTACAACATGGCTCCAAGCATCTCCTCCCATCCAATTCCAAGACTCCGGAGTGGAATGAAAATCAACGTTGAACGTTACGGTTCCTTCCTCTGTTACTTTGTAACTCAACATAAAAATATACATGGGTCCTACATGGAACCTCTCAAATCCGTCCTTTAATCTTTCACTCCATCATTTCTTATCCTCTTATGATTAACATTTCGGATACGGTAACATTTCTCGAGGAGCGCAATGGCCCTGCTAGAGGTTGACGACCACATTCACAAAGTATCGCTTAGCCAGGAGACATTACCGCGCCATAAGAAGCCTTACAGCCCATTTAATTGAATGTTAAATATGGCCCCAAATGTTTTCCATAATAGGAGTCAATTATCTTAATGTTATCTCCCGGCACATTACACTAAGAGACATATGTATGGTGCTATCTGCCGGCACATAATGTTCCCCGCAATCCGAGGGCTGTACATTCCCAGCTGTTTACTAGATACAAGCAGTTCCCACACATTTTATAGCAAAGTAATTAAGTAATTTGATGTGTAAACGTCTAATAAAAAGATGTCCTGAGGTTACTGTTACTTACAGTTTGCTTTCTGCCGGTGCCAAGTCGGCTGGTGCTATATGATCACAATCTGTTGACATTTGCTGAACGCTATGACAAGTCACGAGATGTATTTATTCACACGGAGGAGCAACCTTGGGAGTTGTGTTTACCCGCTGTTCAGATACCGGCTTTTGGCTTCGAGAAGACAGGAGCAAACAAACAGTTATTGTATAAAGATACAGAAATACAGATCTAAGGCTACAGACAAAACTAATGGGGGACCCTTTTGGTGCATCGGGGGCATCCTACCCGTGCCTAATGTAAGAGAAAAGCAAGAAAAAAAAACACTTTAAGCAAGTTTTTTTGGTTCAGTTTTTGCATATATATGGCACCATCATCTGTTGAATCAGGAAATTCCCATAGGAAATTATGGGATCCATTCTGGCATCAGTTCCCTAAATTCCTGGGGAAAGCTAATATTACATAACCGTAAATGCAGTGATTTTCTTTTTATGTGGCATTTAGTAGTTAGGCTTCTTTGAGGCTCAGTACCGACTTCCCCTATAGACTGAGATGGATTGGCGTTCCAGAAGCAACAAGCAAAGTTAAGTTGGCTACAAATAGAAGAGAAGAGAGTCTACTGCTCCCTACTACCAAGCATTAACCTGTATTGGCAATGAGGAAGATGCACAATTGCAATTCATGTTTCCCTATGTCCTCTTTTAAGTAGTTTTATTGTGTATTACAATGTATCTATCTTATATATTCGATGTACCTTCTGTTATTATGTCTGCTGTGCCGGCTGTTTCCGGTCATGTGATAACATCTGTGTTATTTAAAAATGGGATCATTGTGTGCTAAGGTTAACCATGAATAAGGGTAGAGTGTCTACCCGAAACGCGTAGGCGATTCTTTTTGACTTGCTTTGCTGACTCCGTGTGAACTTACTTTTATGTTAAGATGACAATAAAGCTTTGGATTTTTAAAAAGAACGTCAGTGGATTCTATGTCTTGGAGCCGGATCACATCATTGCCTGTTAATAGACTCCAGCCTAGCTGGAGGAACCGTGCTCGACTGGCCCACATGGGACTCCTATCACTCCAGGTGAGCTGGCTTAGATTTTATTTCACTTTGATGCACAATTGGGGGTCCAGTGGATCTTGGTACCCAAGTTATTTTTTACTGGTCCAAAATGAACTGTATCCCACCACGGTGTGGAGCCATCATGATCTTTTGGGAACATCCAACCCCAATGTTGCCCTCTTCTACAAGTCTTGATACTCGATCAACAGAAGTACTAAAACTCTCAGATATAAGAGTAAATGTAAAAACTTTATTTCCAAATATAACTTCAATATCATGAATCATCAATCCCAATGGTAAGAATCATTAATCCCAATGGTAAGAATCATCAATCCCAATGGTAAGAATCATCAATCCCAATGGTATAAATCCTCAATCCCAATGGTGTGAATCATCAAACCCAATGGTATGAATCATCAAACCCAATGGTATAAATCATCAATCCCAATGGTATAAATCATCAATCCCAATGGTATAAATCATCAATCCCAATGGTATAAATCATCAATTCCAATGGTATAAATCATCAATCCCAATGGTATGAATCATCAATCCCAATGGTATAAATCATCAATCCCAATGGTATGAATCATCAATCCCAATGGTAAGAATCATCAATCCCAATGGTATAAATCATCAATCCCAATGTTATGGATCATCAATCCCAATGTTATGAATCATCAATTCCAATGGTATAAATCATCAATCCCAATGTTATGGATCATCAACCCCAATCTTATGAATCATCAATCCCAATGGTATGAATCATCAATCCCGATGTTATGAATCATCAATCCCAATGTTATAAATCATCAATCCCAATGGTATAAATCCTCAATCCCAATGGTGTGAATCATCAATCCCAGTGGTATAAATCATCAATCCCAATGGTATAAATCCTCAATGCCAATGGTGTGAATCCTCAATCCCAATGGTATAAATCCTCAATGCCAATGGTGTGAATCCTCAATCCCAATGGTATAAATCCTCAATCCCAATGGTGTGAATCCTCAATCCCAATGGTATAAATCCTCAATCCCAATGGTGTGAATCATCAAACCCAATGGTATGAATCATCAATCCCAATATCATGAATCATCAATCCCAATGGTATAAATCCTCAATCCCAATGGTATAAATCATCAATCCCAATGGTATGAATCATCAATCCCAATGGTAAGAATCATCAATCCCAATGGTATAAATCGTCAATCCCAATGTTATGAATCATCAATCCCAATGGTATAAATCGTCAATCGCAATGGTGTGAATCATCAAACCCAATGGTATGAATCATCAAACCCAATGGTATAAATCATCAATACCAATGGTATAAATCATCAATCCCAATGGTATAAATCATCAATCCCAATGGTATAAATCATCAATTCCAATGGTATAAATCATCAATCCCAATGGTATAAATCATCAATCCCAATGGTATAAATCATCAATCCCAATGGTATAAATCATCAATCCCAATGTTATGAATCATCAATTCCAATGGTATAAAGCATCAATCCCAATGTTATGGATCATCAACCCCAATCTTATGAATCATCAATCCCAATGGTATGAATCATCAATCCCGATGTTATGAATCATCAATCCCAATGTTATAAATCATCAATCCCAATGGTATAAATCCTCAATCCCAATGGTGTCAATCATCAATCCCAGTGGTATAAATCATCAATTCCAATATCATGAATCATCAATCCCAATGGTATAAATCATCAATCCCAATGGTATAAATCCTCAATCCCAATGGTGTGAATCCTCAATCCCAATGGTATAAATCCTCAATCCCAATGGTGTGAATCCTCAATCCCAATGGTATAAATCCTCAATCCCAATGGTGTGAATCATCAAACCCAATGGTATGAATCATCAATCCCAATATCATGAATCATCAATCCCAATGGTATAAATCCTCAATCCCAATGGTATAAATCATCAATCCCAATGGTATGAATCATCAATCCCAATGGTAAGAATCATCAATCCCAATGGTATAAATCGTCAATCCCAATGTTATGAATCATCAATCCCAATGGTATAAATCGTCAATCCCAATGGTGTGAATCATCAAACCCAATGGTATGAATCATCAAACCCAATGGTATAAATCATCAATCCCAATGGTATAAATCATCAATCCCAATATCATGAATCATCAATCCCAATGGTATGAATCATCAATCCCAATGGTATAAATCATCAATCCCAATGGTATAAATCATCAATTCCAATGGTATAAATCTTCAATCCCAATGGTATGAATCATCAATCCCAATGGTATAAATCATCAATCCCAATGGTATGAATCATCAATCCCAATGGTAAGTATCATCAATCCCAATGGTATAAATCATCAATCCCAATGGTATAAATCATCAATCCCAATGTTATGAATCATCAATTCCAATGGTATAAATCATCAATCCCAATGTTATGAATCATCAACCCCAATCTTATGAATCATCAATCCCAATGGTATGAATCATCAATCCCGATGTTATGAATCATCAATCCCAATGTTATAAATCATCAATCCCAATGGTATAAATCCTCAATCCCAATGGTGTGAATCATCAATCCCAGTGGTATAAATCATCAATTCCAATATCATGAATCATCAATCCCAATGGTATAAATCATCAATCCCAATGGTATAAATCCTCAATCCCAATGGTGTGAATCCTCAATCCCAATGGTATAAATCCTCAATCCCAATGGTGTGAATCCTCAATCCCAATGGTATAAATCCTCAATCCCAATGGTGTGAATCATCAAACCCAATGGTATTAACCCCTTAAGGACGCAGCCATTTTGTAGCTTAAGGCTCAGTCCCATTTTTTGGATTCTGACCTGCGTCTCTTTATATGGTTATAACTTTTGAACACTGTTACTTATCAAAGCGATTCTGAGATTGTTTTTTCCCCACATGTTGTACTTCATTTTAGTGGTAAATTTTGGCTGATAAGTTTTGCGTTTATTTACAAAAAAAAAGAAAATATGATAATTTTTTTGAAAAATTTGCCATTTTCGAAATTCTAAGTCATTGCGTTTTCAGGCAGATAGATTTACCACCTAAATAAGTTGCTGAATAACATTTCCCATTTGTCTACTTTACATTTTCATAATTTCTGAAATGTTTGGATAATTTATTTTGATGTCACGCGGCTTGCAAATAGAATATCGCTTTTCCGGATTTTCAGAATTGGGGATAAATACAGTTTTGAATGAAATTTTACATATTTAGCATCAAAACCCCCTATATAATCTACCCATTTTCAAATCTGCACCCCTCAAGCTATCAGAAACAGCTTTTACGAAGATTGTTAACCCCTTGAGATCTTCATAGTAATTGAATCAAAATGGAGGTGAAATTTAGAATGGTCATATTGTTCCCTTATACGTTCATTTAGCACTAAAATTTACACATTTCCAAAATATAAAAAGAGAAAACCCACCATACAATTTGTTCTGCAATTTCTCCTGAGTACAAAGACCCCCCACATGTGGCTGTGACTTGTGTTATGGGGGCACAGCGAGGTGCAGAAGGGAAGGAGGGCGCTGCAGCTGCCAGGATTTTAGTTTCCTCATTGGCCCCTTTTGAAGGCTATAAAATTTTCGCTTTTTCGTTATTGGGGCCATGTGACGGCATTTTTTTTGCGGGACGAGATGCTTTTTCCATTGTTACCATTTTTGGGTTTGTATCACCTATTGTTGAAAATTTAGGAACTTTTTTTGAGGGCAGGAGTAGAAAAGCATCAATTCTGTACTGGATTTTTTACTTTTTTTTTTTTTGGTGTTCACCGTATAGACTAATAATCATGTTATCTTTATTCTATGGGTCGATACGATTACGGGGATACCAGACATGAATATATTTTCTTACGTTTTACTAAATTTGTCAAACAAAACCCTAATGTGGGGAAAAATCTATCATTTATGTATTGCCGTCTTCCAAGTGGCATAACATTGTTACTTTTTTGGCTACGGAGCTGGTTGATGGCTTGTTTTTTGCGGGACATGTTGTACTTTGCACCAGTATCATGTCTGAGTACATATGGTTTTTTGATCGCATTTTATAGCATTTTTTGTGGGATTGAAAAGGTAAAAATCATAATTTTTGGAAGGTTTATAGCAGTTTTTTTTTACGGCGTTTATCGTGGGGGTTCAATAATGATTTACTTTTATTCTACGGGTTGTTACGGACGCGGTGATACTATATATGTGGGGTTTGTGTTATGATTTAGACTTTTTTTTTAGTTATATGTCTCTTTATATGTTTTGGGAGTTTGGGGCATTTTTAGTGATTTATGACTTTATTTTTTTATTGAATAACTTTTTTTTTTTAACTTTTTCACTTTTATACCATGGGACATGAAGAAGCAATCATCTGATTGCTTCTTCATGATAATATTCTGCAATACTCATGTATTGCAGAGTATTATCAGTGTCAGCCTATACACTTGCATAGGCTGGCACTGTGCCAGTAAGATAACGTCACAGACGCCATCTTACTGGCAGTTCTTGCAGGTAACTCTGGGGTCCAGATCGGACCCCAGAGTTACTATAGCAACGATCGGCGCCCCCCGAAAACGGTTCGGGGGGGCCGATCGTGGGGGAAAGATCCCCCAGATGTATGTTAGATGCCGCGGTCGCGCTGACCGCGGCATTTAACGGGTTAAGCACCCGCGATCGGAGACAACTCCGATCGCGGGTGTTACACTGGGGTGCCGGCTATTAGTTACAGCCGGCACCCCGTGTCTCCCGATGCCGGTTCGGCTCTGATCCAGAGCCGAGCCGGCATAAGCGCCGTGGCGGATATATCCGCCACTGAGCGCTAAGTCACTGCGCTCCGTGGCGGATATATCCGCCACGGAGCGTGAAGGGGTTAATCATCAATCCCAATATCATGAATCATCAATCCCAATGGTAAGAATCATCAATCCCAATGGTATAAATCGTCAATCCCAATGTTATGAATCATCAATCCCAATGGTATAAATTGTCAATCCCAATGGTGTGAATCATCAAACCCAATGGTATGAATCATCAAACCCAATGGTATAAATCATCAATCCCAATGGTATAAATCATCAATCCCAATGGTATAAATCATCAATTCCAATGCTATAAATCATCAATCCCAATGGTATGAATCATCAATCCCAATTATATAAATCATCAATCCCAATGGTATAATTCATCAATCCCAATGTTATGAATCATCAATTCCAATGGTATAAATCATCAATCCCAATGGTATAAATCATCAATCCCAATGGTATAAATCATCAATCCCAATGTTATGGATCATCAACCCCAATCTTATGAATCATCAATCCCAATGGTATGAATCATCAATCCCGATGTTATGAATCATCAATCCCAATGTTATAAATCATCAATCCCAATGGTATAAATCCTCAATCCCAATGGTGTGAATCATCAATCCCAGTGGTATAAATCATCAATTCCAATATCATGAATCATCAATCCCAATGGTATAAATCATCAATCCCAATGGTATAAATCCTCAAATCCCAATGGTGTGAATCCTCAATCCCAATGGTATAAATCCTCAATCCCAATGGTGTGAATCCTCAATCCCAATGGTATAAATCCTCAATCCCAATGGTGTGAATCATCAAACCCAATGGTATGAATCATCAATCCCAATATCATGAATCATCAATCCCAATGGTATAAATCCTCAATCCCAATGGTATAAATCATCAATCCCAATGGTATGAATCATCAATCCCAATGGTAAGAATCATCAATCCCAATGGTATAAATCGTCAATCCCAATGTTATGAATCATCAATCCCAATGGTATAAATCGTCAATCCCAATGGTGTGAATCATCAAACCCAATGGTATGAATCATCAAACCCAGTGGTATAAATCATCAATCCCAATGGTATAAATCATCAATCCCAATATCATGAATCATCAATCCCAATGGTATAAATCATCAATCCCAATGGCATAAATCATCAATTCCAATGGTATAAATCATCAATCCCAATGGTATGAATCATCAATCCCAATGGTATAAATCATCAATCCCAATGGTATGAATCATCAATCCCAATGGTAAGAATCATCAATCCCAATGGTATAAATCATCAATCCCAATGGTATAAATCATCAATCCCAATGTTATGAATCATCAATTCCAATGGTATAAATCATCAATCCCAATGTTATGGATCATCAACCCCAATCTTATGAATCATCAATCCCAATGGTATGAATCATCAATCCCGATGTTATGAATCATCAATCCCAATGTTATAAATCATCAATCCCAATGGTATAAATCCTCAATCCCAATGGTGTGAATCATCAATCCCAGTGGTATAAATCATCAATTCCAATATCATGAATCATCAATCCCAATGGTATAAATCATCAATCCCAATGGTATAAATCCTCAATCCCAATGTTGTGAATCCTCAATCCCAATGGTATAAATCCTCAATCCCAATGGTGTGAATCCTCAATCCCAATGGTATAAATCCTCAATCCCAATGGTGTGAATCATCAAACCCAATGGTATGAATCATCAATCCCAATATCATGAATCATCAATCCCAATGGTAAGAATCATCAATCCCAATGGTATAAATCGTCAATCCCAATGTTATGAATCATCAATCCCAATGGTATAAATTGTCAATCCCAATGGTGTGAATCATCAAACCCAATGGTATGAATCATCAAACCCAATGGTATGAATCATCAAACCCAATGGTATAAATCATCAATCCCAATGGTATAAATCATCAATCCCAATGGTATAAATCATCAATTCCAATGGTATAAATCATCAATCCCAATGATATGAATCATCAATCCCAATGGTATAAATCATCAATCCCAATGGTATAAATCATCAATCCCAATGTTATGAATCATCAATTCCAATGGTATAAATCATCAATCCCAATGGTATAAATCATCAACCCCAATCTTATGAATCATCAATCCCAATGGTATGAATCATCAATCCCGATGTTATGAATCATCAATCCCAATGTTATAAATCATCAATCCCAATGGTATAAATCCTCAATCCCAATGGTGTGAATCATCAATCCCAGTGGTATAAATCATCAATTCCAATATCATGAATCATCAATCCCAATGGTATAAATCATCAATCCCAATGGTATAAATCCTCAATCCCAATGGTGTGAATCCTCAATCCCAATGGTATAAATCCTCAATCCCAATGGTGTGAATCCTCAATCCCAATGGTATAAATCCTCAATCCCAATGGTGTGAATCATCAAACCCAATGGTATGAATCATCAATCCCAATATCATGAATCATCAATCCCAATGGTAAGAATCATCAATCCCAATGGTATAAATCGTCAATCCCAATGTTATGAATCATCAATCCCAATGGTATAAATTGTCAATCCCAATGGTGTGAATCATCAAACCCAATGGTATGAATCATCAATCCCAATGGTATAAATCATCAATCCCAATGTTATGAATCATCAATTCCAATGGTATAAATCATCAATCCCAATGGTATAAATCATCAATCCCAATGGTATAAATCATCAATCCCAATGTTATGAATCATTAATTCCAATGGTATAAATCATCAATCCCAATGTTATGGATCATCAACCCCAATCTTATGAATCATCAATCCCAATGGTATGAATCATCAATCCCAATGTTATGAATCATCAACCCTAATGTTATAAATCATCAATCCCAATGGTATGAATCATCAATCCCAATGGTACGAACCATCAATTCCAATGGTATAAATCATCAATCCCAATGGTATGAGTGGTCTATGCTCCACTCTTGGGAAGTGCACTTATCACAGTAAGGTTCATGCCATGATGTGAATTCTAAGCGATGCTTTCTAAAAAAGACTAATATTTCTTCTTTCCACTTTCCCACTTTGGCTTAAAGGGGTTGACCTTGATTTTATATTGAAGACTTACCCTAAAGCAAAGCACAATGAGCACATGGACACCGGAACTGGAACATGGAAAAAGACAAACTTGTTGGATAAATCAGGTGGTGTTTTATATCCAATCATTGCTTTCCTAATGCCCCTATATGTCCACTATATAGTATTGGCTATTACTGTAATCCCTGTATATACATTGTCCTATAACCATGTGACAAGAAACACCATAAATCCCCTATTTACTGTATATATCACAGAACTAGAACCAGAACCATTTGAAATCCTTTATTTTTCATCTGCTCTATGATTCTTCATGCTCGTCCTATAGCTCATAGATGATCACACTTGAGCTAATTCACTCTGGAAGGATGAGAAGGTCTTTACAGCGATTAGGTCGGGTCCGTGTACAATGTATGTTTTCCTTTGAGTGTATCACAGGGATGGAAATAAATCCCATTTTTCTATAAGAGTAATACTTCCATTAGGACCTTACATCTGCACCATAAATCACTCGGTGGCAAGGGATGGAGTTTTTGGAGGTATTTATCCGCAGGCGAGAAAACGCCACATACAATTGGCATAGAAAGGTTTTCCTCACCTTTAGAATGGAATTTCAAGGTTTCTGTATTTATGGGAAATGAAGAAACAAAAACATTAAATTCTATAGATTTATTTTAATAATAGAAATGTTGTTACAAAAACATCAGTCTGGTGCGGACGATTGTATTATAATTATAAGCTTGTGGACTTACGGGCTCCAGGTACTTGGGGGCTTCTGGGTGGCTGGGAAGAGCCCTATAGTCCTATAGCAGCCCTAACAAGAATGGAACATGTTTACCTTGACAACCATGGACAACCATGGACAACCATGGGACCAGAGGCATGTAACTCCTAGCATCTCCTTAACATCACTGATTGGTGAAGGTCAGATACTTGGTATCCCCACTGTATATTTTGAATCAAAAAGTTTGGTGAAACATTGGGGGTCCCTGTTAACTCCACCATGGTTCTCACCATACACCTGTCTTGGCTGTGCCTACCCCCCCCCCCCCCATCCAAACCCCCTGGCTCCTTTGCTCTCCTTCTTTTGTGTCCTGACCGCAAGTTATGTCCTTTAGCACATTAAGTAAAGATCTAACGGACCCCAGTCAGATGTCCCTGTGGGTTCATTTTACTACTTTTCTACGGTTGAGCGAGACGTGGGACTATTCCCTGCCGGACTCTTAATGCTTCACCCCTGTCCCCCTTGTCCCCTTAGCCTAGGGCCTTCACTGTAATAATTTGAGGCTACTCCAATTGCAGCAATGTGTCCTCAACACAGAAAAGTCCAGGTCCCTATTTCAGATTTAAAGGGCGAATACTAATGAGGACACTTGGAAAAAGCCTTTGGGAATGGCCCACTGCTTGTTATATTTGGAAGTTACCAGGGTCATTTATTGGTTTAAAGGGCTTTTCCCATGAACCAAGTTAGGCCATATTCAGTGATGAGACCCCCACAGATCACAAGAACGAGGGGTCTGAAGGGGTCCCAGGTACCTCCGTCAGACCCCTTGTCACTCCATGAGAGTAATGAAGCAGACAGCTGTGCATGACCATTCTGCTCCATACATCTCAATGGAGCTGACAGAAATTGCCAAGCGTCACTCTCACCGATCTCCATCAGTTCCATAGAGATTAATGGAGCAGAACGGTCATTCGCGCCGTCTGCTCCATTAATCTCTGGGAGCAACAAGGCGTCCGACTGAGGTACCTGGGACCCCATCAGAACCCTCGTTCTCGTGATCTGTGAGGGGTCTCATCACAGAGACTCCCACTGATCAGCAAGTTAGGGCCTAACTTGGTTCGTGGGAAAACCCCATTACGGAGGACGATCATTGGCAGCAGGTCTATTGGTCACATTATCAAACCGATCCTCTCTAATCTGTTTCCCATTATATCGATGCTGATCACCTGTTTTATAGGTCATGAATATTAGACCAGTGGGGAACTATCCTCCAGCACCGGACAGAACAGCTCCATTCTTTATATAGTGACTGGTTTGGGTAATTGCAACTCAATTCCTGTTCAAGTAAAAAGGAGCTGAGCTGCAGAAACAAAGTTCAACTCTCATTCTGGTGCAATGTAAGCAACTGATAGATGTTCTGTAATTGACAGCCCAAAGACTTACCATGTTCTTCACTGAGACTTTAAGCCTGACCTTAGCTAAACTCTACTATTTCATATGAAGATCAAAGAAAAGCTACGACGTCCATGGAAATTTCGCACGTTGGATAAAGGTTTAAAAGCTAAAACGTAAAAAACCTGACATCTAGCTCATGCTTGGTCAACTTGGGCATTGGATATGATCTAAAGGACAATAAGAAGGAGAAGTTTAGATACAGGACATGGGATCACTACAATGAATGTGTCCCATGATAGAGGAGCGGTAGGCAGCGTTTCCTTGGATGTCTGGTGACATGTTTTATCTTACTTCTCCTTCTATCTGTCACATTCAGATTCCGACCTTACAACCTCGGGGAATATTTCATTATATCCTCTGTCCACCAGTGATGAGAATCCTGTGCAGTGTATGGGCGCATAGGGAGTGTTAATTACTGATATGATCCATTTATCTGAATAATCCCCGGACTACATCATCACAGGAACCATCACTAGGACGGACGGCTCAGGGGATGATCACACGTGTCACATTGGAAACTGGAAACTGTCATTGGATTCTGCTCCGCCAAAACCAAGTATATCCCAAGAATGTGAAGAGGCTTCTAAAACCTTATTACAATAACATTTCCACTCAGATTTTTCATCTCAATGCAAAAAAAAAAAAAATCCATCACAGAAATAAATATTGTACTTTCTGCAGATAAAGTGAAGGATTCGCCCGGTGAATGAGAATAGAAGGATCTGCAGAAGTTCAACTCAACATTGGCAGAAGTAAAAGTTGTTTTCTTGTCTGTCGCCTAAACAGTTTGACCTTGGAGAACTCCCAAGGACAATGTCTAAGTGTCACTGCTGGTTTATGCAGGGTCATTGGGTCAGTACCTCTCTCTGTATTCCTAGTCTAGGGGACATCTGAAATGGGTAATGGGTCTACATATAGTATTGTGAAGGGCCAGGGGGTCAAGCAGAAAAAACAGTCATGGACCTGCCATGGTCTTGGTAGTTAATCTACAGGGCAAAACTCAGGGCAGACCCCACAGATTTGAGATTGGGTAAAGTTGGGGTTATCATGAAAGGTCATAAGAGCAGGAAAATCAAGGTCATATGCCAGGGGGTCATAAAAATAGAGGGCAATCAGATCACATCAGCGGGCAGATGACAAGGATCTAGCAGGCTGGTAATCGGAGGGTCAAGGTACCGTTAATAACTTGGGACTGTCTGGGACTGTAGGGCAAACCGGTCCTATAACTTTTACTAATGCAGAGCACACATGCCATTTTGGGGCAGGGGGCAGCACATGAATAGACAAAGAGGTGGAGTCACCACGCTGAAGAGGAAAGAGAGCGAGTCAGTGGTAAGCAGCTGCCAGCATCACAAGGGTTAACCTTCCACTGAATATTGTCATTCCCCATGTCAAAGGGGATGAGCCCCAACACAGTCTGATACTGCCAGCTCTGATCGGACAGTGTAAAAGTGTGAATTAACCTCCATAAATTTCTAAGATGGGTAACCATGAACCAGAGCACAAATTCCAGAAGATTCTCTAGAAAATGTTATATATTTTGGGAATACAATTATTTTCTAAAATAGACAATAAGGAGAGATGACGGGTCTTCTTTACACAATGCAAAAAATGTGGCTCTTATTTTATATACGTTATTGGAGGAATCTGTCTCTATACCAGGTCTGGGACCACAGAGGTGGAGCGCGGCATCATGGGACATAGTATCTTGCCCTTCACTAAATCCCTCGTTCTAACACTGAGAATCTATTAGTGAGAATCTATGGAGCGATCCTGGTGTTATGGGACTATCCTTATATATTATCCCCAGTGGACTTGACCTTCACTAGACACGATCACCTGACAGGTTGACCTTTTAAGACTTGACCAGCTCAATACAACTTCCATTTAGATGTCGGTCAGATGACCCTTGAAGAGCCTCTATTTGGCAGCTGCAAAGGTTTTATATAATTCTCATGAAAGAGAATTCTCATGGTTTCCCCCGTTTTTGGTCTCCTTCAATGTCTGGATCACAGGAAGTGACTCCATAGAGATGTCATTAGTGTCATTGCCTTTGTTTCGCTCCATGGAGACGTCGCTGCGGATCGTAACGTTTGTTTTTGTGCCTTTTGTTTATTCTCTTCGGCTCGGCAATCATTATCACTAATAGAATATTTCGGCATTTTGATTCCCTCTTTTGTGATCAGTTTAATAAAACCCCCCTTTTTAGTTATGTGGAAGGGGATTAGAGTGCGGCTCCGTCTCTGTAATTAGTCTCATTATCATTAGGACCTTAATGACGGAAGCCAAGTCTGCTGTGAGTTGTTACATGGGACGGATCGTGCCGCGAAGAACGTTACCCTCCGGCTTTGTAAAGAAGAAGAGTCATAAATATATTTTACATCTTTTTTTATTATAATCTCGTCCTGTTATTGGTGATTTTTATAGGATTTTTGCTGTATCATTTTTTTAGGACTTTTATTTTATTTTTTATTGTATGTTCATTGCTTTCTCAAAATCTGAAAATGTTGCAATTTTTTTCTACTCCGTGTATTATTATTCATGTAAATAAGGAGTTAGCGGTCAACTAGACTGAAGTCATGTGACTGGAGCATAACCAATAGTGATCGTTTTTATATTGTGGAGCAGAAATGAATGCACATGATCCATGTTTTCCATGGTCTAAGGGCCCATGCACACAGGTGTTTCCACATGGTGGCCGCATGCTATGGGGACCGGTGCCCAACCTTATATTCATACATGGTACAAGGAGTCCTTGCATATCCCACCATGCTGACTGGATGATCAAATTGTGGACTGGTATTCCTGAATGATAAACCTGCCTGAGTTTCAGAATCTGCCTAGTCTAACTTTGCAACTCTTATTACTTACCTATTTTATGGAAGTAACAACTTTTAGTGCAATTTAGACCACGCCCCTTTCCCTGCAGAGCCTCTTGTATAAGGCTACGACCCTTTGTCGTACAAGTCGTAAAATGATATCAGTCAATTATAAGTCATAAGTCATTCAATGGTGGAAGTAGGATACCCAGCATCCCTGCTTATCTACTGATACAGGGTACGGTCAGGACTTTTGGTGCATTTTAGACCACACCTCTTTCCCTGCAATGCCAGTTCTATAAGGTTCTATAAGGCTCTACAAGGCTATAACTCTTTAATACAAGTCATAAAATTACATCAGTCAATTATGAGTCATAAATGGTTGATTGGTGGAAGTAGGATACCCAGCATCCCTGCTTATCTACTGATACAGGGTACGGTGAGGACCAGAGATCACAACTCTGTATATTGCATTGTCTGCCTGGCCACAGTTAAGGCACAGTTCTCATTTTAATGCATAAATAACACAACTGAGTAACCTAGCAAGTAACGGGTGGCAGGACCTATCTTTGATTCAATGGCAAAAACATGGCCACCATCCTGAAAGCCGACATATTGGATCATGGTCAAGTTTTTCTATTGGGAAGATGATCATGTAGAATATCAAAGAAGAGCAGAATTGTCCCTGAAATCTATTGCTGCAATCAGATCTGTAATATATCTTGTGGTTCTAAAGTTATAAAGACCAAGATTCTCTGTAGATACGTATGTGGGGTCATTATGATAGCACCAGGGACAACATGTCAAACAGCTGTACATCACAGGGAACCTTCCCAGTTGTTATTGCAACTTTCTTTCCTAATAATGAAAAACTGATTGCGGCAATCGACTTCTGAGACATTTCTGCCTTCTGACATGTTACATGACCACCTTCCCATTGGAAAAACCTACCGCTGATCCAATATGGTGGATTTCAAGATGATGGACAGGTTCTGGGTATAGCCTAAAAGATAGAACCGTCACACCCATTTTGTTTCTGATATATATGGGTGTCATGGATCTTTTGACCCCCAGTGTGTAAAAAAAATGTTTTTTATCATTTTTTTTTTAAGTTTTTACTTACATATACAGAAAACCTGAATCCACTGGCCACAATGTTACAGCGTTTCTCCACTTTGCTTCTAAAAGAAACTCGTTTTGGTCGAAAGTGATTCTTAGTGATGGAATTAAGTGGACTTTCTACAGATCTCTCTGTTGCACGTGATAATATTTAGGAATTGTATAAGAACTAGAGAAGAGCGAGTATACTCGTCCGAGCTTGATGCTCGTTCGAGTATTAGCGTACTTGAAACGGCTCGTTGCTCGGACGAGTATTTCGCCTACTCGATAACGAGCTTTCACTTAAGGATCATTTAAGTGAAGAACACAGTGAAGAACACATTGCAGATGTTTCCGTACATCTGATAATCAGAAGACATTAGTGCAGAAAGGTGTTCTTCACAATAGTATGTGAAGAACAATATGTGTGAAGAACACATTACAGATGTTTAACCCGGGTCATTCTCCTTTTTGATGTTCCACGAATTTACCATTGAATAAAAAAAAACAAAGAAACACGACTGACTTCCTTATTTTTCAATAAAATGACACATTTTATTGGTCCCCTTGAAAAATGCTCGAGTCTCCCATTGACTTCAATGGGGTTCGTTATTCGATTCAAGCACTCGAGCATCGGGAAAAGTTTGACTTGAATAATGAGCACTCAAGCATTTTAGTGCTCGCTCATCTCTAATAAGAACGCAATAGAATTAGATTCTTTTTATGATTTTTTTAAAAAGTTCACTCAATTTCCCCCTAAATAAACTTTCCTAAAGTATATGATAGCCCCCGGTGTGCTGATATGATGTATAACCTGCGCCTATCTAAATCAATTCCTCGAAGAGTGTAGAGCACTTTAAACTAATATTAGGTAATTGTGGAGCTGATATTTGTGTTTATGAGGCTGCGGTGCCCGTGCCTCGGCTTCACTCCATACATATATATACTAATTACAGGCAAATTCAATAAGACTTTTCCTGCTTTGTCATTGATTGTTCTTTACGACGCCGCAGTTAAGCTTCCAATTTCACCAGAAAGGATCAAGCATTTTTGTTTGCCGTCTGGCTTTATAATGTATTGGCGGCGTTAGTAGCTGCCACCTGAAAAAAAAATCAATTTTTACTGAGCCACACATAAAAATATCGAGCAAATTGCTGAGGGGGGAAAAAACTGCACTGAACAAAGCAACAAATATCTCTAGAAAAACTAGAAAGGAGGAATGGAAAATGGAAGGGTTATCCAGTGGGGAACATGTCCCCGATTGTGCGATGGCCAGCCACGCCGCTCAAGCTCCATGCCGACTTCCATTTCCTGCTCACCCTTAAATCACAGGATTGGCTAAACGTTTCAAGACGGATTTGTATGACATCCAAGAAGTGTCACAATGGACATGACCGGGGATTGGCAAGGCCTTGTTTTATGGATTCTGAGCGGTGATGAGTGAACCCAAACTGCAATCTTCAGGTCGGTGCCAAAAGTTGTGTTTTCCTATTCCCGAACCTGGACTTCAGCCTAAAGTTCTGTTTTGGATTCGTCATTCGGCTCATCCCCTCTGCCAGTAACACCCGCAATAGGGCCTTGCATCAATGGCGGGAGTTAACTCTTTAGCTGCCACCGACGGAATGCACGTCATGTGTGCTGCCACCTACTGTACTCTGGGATCCTCGCTCCCTGATGATGTCCCAAGTAGGGAAAATCCTCTGGCAGCATAAAGAGTAGAACCCACTGGTTGAACATTCGGGTTTGGTAACGGACCCAAGCCCGGACTGAACTTTCAGGAACTTAAAGGGGACTTTTCCTTCATTATCTCCTACTCTTTGCATGCTTAGCCCTCCGGCACACGCCTCACACGTGCACCTGGAAGTGTTTTTTATTTGGGATAAACAGGTTTTATTTACTACAATTTTTAAAATACTTACAATTTTTTTTACATAAAACATAAAACCTGTGATGCGCAGAGTATTATAAAAAAAAGTCCCTACAGTCACTAAGTGCCCCAGGATGACCGCGGATTCCCCGCTACATCCGGTAATCGTTGTTGTGGGTTTCCTACAGACGGCAGAAGGAGCTTCTAATGCCAGGTGGACAACATGGCCTGTAGATGGCCACAGTAGCAGAGGGGTTAAACACCCAGAATTGTAAATCTTCCAGTTTCGGGTGTTAATGCCGATGCTCTGATGTTATAATCCAGCAACGCAGCAGGACCCGGCGCATTATTGTAACGGATCACGGCTAAAAGTTTACACATCAGAAATCACCCTCTCTGCTGCCTCCATAAAAACCTGACATGCTGGTTGTTTAGGGGTTAAAATCCAATAAGATGGTGATAAATCCTGGCATCATGATGAGCTCGGCTACACGGACACACTCAGCACTGCTGTATCCTCCCCTCTGCAGCAGATGATCTCTCTGTACACTGTCTCTCCATGACGGATTGTTTTAGTACAAGTCACTTATTTCTCCCTTCATGATAAAATACGGAGACTTCCCGGCATAAAATATTCTCTGCTAGATTAGAAGTGACATGTTGATTTCCAACAAAGTTTGAGATCTTCTCTCTTTTTGCCGGTTGCCTGAGGCACAATCTACAAGTCAATGAAAAAAAAGCGCGTTCAGGTTCAATTTTCAGATTTCCTTTCTTGAAATCTTTGCGATTTTGTTCAAAAATTACCATAAAGTAACACAAAGACGTAGCTACAATGTATTGACATGTAGAGGTCATTGTATGGACATGTAGAGGTCATTGTATGGACATGTAGAGGTCATTGTATGGACATGTAGAGGTCATTGTATGGACATGTAGAGGTCATTATATGGACATGTAGAGGTCATTGTATGGACATGTAGAGGTCATTGTATGTACATGTAGAGGTCATTGTATGGACATGTAGAGGTCATTGTATGGACATGTAGAGGTCATTGTATGGACATGTAGTGGTCATTGTATGGACATGTAGAGGTCATTGTATGGACATGTAGTGGTCATTGTATGGACATGTAGAGGTCATTGTATGGACATGTAGAGGTCATTGTATGGACATGTAGAGGTCATTGTATGGACATGTAGTGGTCATTGTATGGACATGTAGAGGTCATTGTATGGACATGTAGTGGTCACTGCATGGATTTCTAGAGGTCACTGTATGGACATGTAGAGGTCATTGTATGGACATGTAGAGGTCATTGTATGGACATGTAGAGGTCATTGTATGGACATGTAGAGGTCATTGTATGGGCATGTAGAGGTCATTGTATGGACATGTAGAGGTCATTGTATGGACATGTAACGGTCATTGTATGGACATGTAAAGGTCATTGTATGGACATGTAGCGGTCATTGTATGGACATGTAGAGGTCATTGTATGGACATGTAGAGGTCACTGTATGGACATGTAGAGGTCACTGTATGGACATGTAGTAGTCATTGTATGGACATGTAGAGGTCATTGTATGGAGATGTAGAGGTCATTGTATGGACATGTAGAGGTCATTGTATGGACATGTAGAGGTCATTGTATGGACATGTAGTGGTCATTGTATGGAGATGTAGAGGTCATTGTATGGACATGTAGAGGTCATTGTATGGACATGTAGAGGTCATTGTATGGACATGTAGTGGTCATTGTATGGACATGTAGAGGTCATTGTATGGACATGTAGAGGTCATTGTATGGACATGTAGAGGTTATTGTATGGAGATGTAGAGGTCATAGTATGGACATGTAGAGGTCATTGTATGGACATGTAGAGGTCATTGTATGGACATGTAGTGGTCATTGTATGGAGATGTAGAGGTCATTGTATGGACATGTAGAGGTCATTGTATGGAGATGTAGAGGTCATTGTATGGACATGTAGTGGTGACTGTATGGTCACGTAGAGGTCATTACATGGACATGTAGTGGTCACTGTATGTTCATGTAGAGGTCACTGTATGAACATGTAGCGGTCATTGTATGGACATGTAGAGGTCATTGTATGGTGATGTAGAGGTCATAGTACAGACATGTATCGGTCATTGTATAGACAAGTAGTGGTCATTGTATGGTCATGTAGAGGTCATTGTATGGTCATGTAGAGGTCATTGTATGGACATGTAGAGGTCATTGTATGGACATGTAGCGGTCAATGTATGGACATCTAGAGGTCACTATATGAACATGTAGAGGTCACTGTATGAACATGTAGAGGTCATTGTATAGACATGTAGAGGTCATTGTATGGACATGTAGTGGTCATTGTATGGACATGTAGAGGTCATTGTATGGACATGTAGCGGTCAATGTATGGACATCTAGAGGTCACTATATGAACATGTAGAGGTCACTGTATGAACATGTAGAGGTCATTGTATAGACATGTAGAGGTCATTGTATGGACACGTAGTGGTCACTGCATGGATTTCTAGAGGTCACTGTATGGACAAGTAGAGGTCATTGTACTGACATGTATCCGTCATTGCATGCACATGTATCGGTCATTATATGTACATTTAGTGGTCATTGTACGGACATCTAGAGGTCACTGTATGGACAAGTAGAGGTCATTGTACTGACATGTATCCGTCATTGCATGCACATGTATCGGTCATTATATGTACATTTAGTGGTCATTGTACGGACATCTAGAGGTCACTGTATGGACAAGTAGAGGTCATTGTACTGACATGTATCCGTCATTGCATGCACATGTATCGGTCATTATATGTACATTTAGTGGTCATTGTACGGACATCTAGAAGTCATTGTAGAGACATGTAACGGTCATTGTACGGACATGTATCAATCATTGTATAGACATGTAACGGTCATTGTATGTACAAGTAGTGGTCATCGTATGGACATGTACCGGTCATTGAAGACCACCCCTTTCATAAAGTCCTCCCATAGTTGCCCTTTAAAAAGTAACAGGTTCCCTTTTACAAAGAGACATTTCAGTTGATAGTGGATACATGCATTTATGTAGATAGAATTGTAACTACATGTTTGCTATAAGTTATTTGTAGAAAATCAGGATTCTATAGACGGGTGTGTACATGGCAAATGAAACAATAAAAAGTTTTAGGCAATGCACATTTTAATCCATCTCATGTGAATTACGTTTTTGACAGGTGACCAGTGGAAAGAGCAATCCTCATACAGACATCATTAATCTCCGGGAGAGACAGCGATGCAGTTTCCAGGACTGAAACTGTAATTGTGCCGGAATAGAGAGTAGAATATTATCTCCTTAAAGGAATATGGACAATACTTCACTCTTCTGAGCAGTGGTACACAGTGGCCACCAGTATCAGAACCAGTGCAGTGTGTATTGTGTGCACAGAACCAGTGCAGTGTGTATTGTGTGCAGAGAACCAGTGCAGTGTGTATTGTGTGCAGAGAACCAGTGCAGTATGTATTATGTGCAATGTCCTGTGGAGTATGCAGGGTGCACTTCCCTGCACAGCTCGGGAAGTGGCACCATTTTGGTGCACTTTGTTCATGCTTAAGAATTTTGCCACACGTTAGTAGTAAATGTGGTGCAGGTCAGTAATAAATTTGGCACATGGTCAGTAATAAATTTTGGCGCATGGTCAGTAATTAATGTGGTGCATGGTCAGTAATAAATGTGGTGCACGGTCAGTAATAAATGTAGTGCACGGTCAGTAATAAATAATGCGACTAAGCAGTTACATCGCTCCATTAGGTGCAAAGATCAATAATCTGCTCTTTCATAAGGAATGTGTCTTCTCTTCCACCAGGCAACGTTACACCTTCTCAATGAATTCTCACCTATTGTTTGCTGCAAGCCCTGCACCAAATTATTCATCATTTTTTACTGTGCAGCTCTTGTTTCTACGCCAGCTCCATAGCGTGGGAGCTCTTACCTGTAAGTCTCCACGCTGCAGCTTGTGCACAGGTCAGGGGCATGAACGCCCGGCAATGACCCCCTCTGCCGTGACCTTGCCCCCCTTCCACAACCACTTGGCATGGAGCTGCCATATAGGGGGAAATAATCACTAGTGGATCTTTGGGGCCTGATAAATATCTCCCAATATGTTTATATATATGTGTACATGTGCAGATCTGAGATACACAATAGATATTTTTATTGTATGAATATAAGAATAGATCCTGCATCTTGTTCACTGCGGATTCTTCTCTGACTCCTATAAATTGTTCTGGTGCAGAACCTGTGAATAGTGTTCAGCAGACCCAACTACATTGTAGGTTTGGGTCCCCGGACTTCAGGCAGTGGCTCGTATTCAGCATTTGGGCTCAACCACCATCAGTAACACCAGAACCATCACTACTCGTGAGATGAGGAGGCGAAAGGGGCTCAATGACATCATCAGAGAGGAACGGAGGCAGGAAGTGAAGCTGAAGGAAAAGAACGAGGTAAAAGTCAGAAACAAGAACAAGGAACTTACTCTGTGTAATTGTGGGATTTCCTCAACCTGTGGATCAAATTCAGTGATTCCAAATCAGGAAATTCTCAGAGTGAATCAGTTCTCGTGCAATGGGATTAAGTGTCTTGGGGGAACTTGAGGTTCCCAATTCTTCTTCTCACCAGTTGCCCCAGTAGATGACCCCCACATTCAGGCATTTATCACCTACCAACAGGATTTATTTGTTCCCTTCCAAAATAAAATAAAATTGTTCCTTTACCAACACAAATCCAATGAAGATTGTCAATCACACGTCCTATAGTTTTCTTATGTCCTCAGAGACTTTATGTTCTATAAATGTGGCTGTGACTTACAATACAGACACGGCGGAGCTCCTGTGGCTATTACTAGTATTATTACTATTCGGCTAAATGCGGCTTATTATGTGTACAAGCCGCGAGACTGAATGTTCCCAAATTCCCACTGACTCCGTAATGACTGTGATTTCCTTTTGTAGTGGAAAATGACTTAACGTGAGGTGACATGTGGCATCTATTATTCTGCTATTCATCTACATTTTAGGAGGGATTTTGCTCTTGTAATACACAAATCTTGCCTACGTTACGTTCCTTTTGTTCAGGGATTGGAACATTTCTAAGGGGGAAGCTGATGAAGAATGATTGGGGGGATGGTGGAGGCTAAAATTTAGACATCATTTGATGAATTACAACCTCAAGCTCATTGCTTTCTGATCAACGCTGAGAGTTTTCCCCAAAAATTCTATACGGAAACAAACGTTTTTCAACCTGAACCTGGGAATTTTGGTTTCTAGGTCAAAAAACCTCAGGCAGGGTTTAAAATGCAGCTGTCGAACAGTCGCCACTTCTAGGAGCCAAATGTTTTCACTCATTCACTTCTGTGACGTAGGAATAGATGTCTTCCTTCAGGACTATAGTAAGGGGGTCGTCTCCACGTTACCTGGTGTAACCACTATCCTGATGCTCACCATGTTCCTCAGCCCTCACTGTGGCCCTTGACATTTTCCTGTGGCCCTTGCACCCTATCCTGCTCCTGGCAGACATCTCCATGACCACCCATCAGTTCCTAATATCAAAAGAACCGGTGTGCACATATCTAATCTGTCCTCCACTGATCCATACATCCGCTAGCCGGTGCCTGAGCATTGTGGTTCTATTGTTTCCAGCAGAGGTGTTCCCTGGGCTTTGTTGGATGCCAGAATCTGAATAACAACCCAAGCTTGTTGTTCGGACTCCCCTGGACCTGTCCCATGGTGCTTCGCACCATTGTCCCCTGACCCACCAGGACCACACTGAGACTAACACAAGAGATAGCGGCATTGCAATCACTTCCCAGGGAATTCCAGATCCCGATTTTACAGATAAAAGGGTGAAAACTGGTGGTTTCCAGTATAAATCCATTAGTGGTGGCCCACAGACATACCAGGTGCACAACCCATTGTTTTCTATAAATATGAAACATTTCCTCAATTAATATTGGCTTCTGTAGTCTGCAGATATAAACTACATTTCTGCTGCCCCCGTTCCGTGGACTTCTGGCACAGCAAAACGGATGACGCATCCTGGAAGCTTATAAAGGGCAGAGCACCTGCCATTCCCTATTTAGCACCATTGGCCCCAGCAATCAGAATTGTTTTCCTGACACAACCCTTTTAAGTAGTGTTACAAATGATTATCCTCCATGAGTTTCTCCCAGATACTCTGAGTCCCAGCCCTGGTGTGTACATGTGTGAGTAATGACAATTTAATGGTCGTCCTTCGATGAAGTCACTTAAGTCATTACATGTAGACAGAATGAATTCCAATTGTAATGTTTTGCTAATCCATCAATTCTGTGTCCGTCCAGCAATGTTTCCTGACAAGAAAGAAGCATTTATCCTTCACTACACTATACAATATATTATCCAAACCTGACTTTATATTCAAAATGTATATTCTGCTTTTACAAAGAAGGGAAACCCAGTGGAAGACCAAGGTAGCAGCGAAGTACAAAATTGTGCAGCAAATAGTAGTCTCATTCTGAAGTAAGGGTCAATATACCTCAAAAGTGTATTTGTAAGTTTTGTATTTCCCTTGAAATAACCATTTTTAAACCTCTGTTATGCTCTTCCCCTGTTACTCTTCTGCTAAATGTATTTAATGCATGTGATGCTTTACAGGATTATGCCAAACTTAATTAATTGGGAAAAATGTCTGATTGTGTGAGATTTCACAGCCATGGATTTCACATGAGATTTCACAGAATGGAGGTCTGCATGTCCTCCATGTGAACGGAGCTTTGTTGTGCGTCCCCTTAAGTTGCCATTCTGTTTGTTCAGAGATTTTAGAAAATAATTAAGCTCTGGGTGTGTGTTCTGGGAAAGCTGTGCTCAGTTTGGGCTTGGGTTGGTTGCCCCGGAGTGTTGTCCAGGAATGCTTCAAGTGCTCTGCCACCATCCGGTTGCTGGTTATGGTCTTCTGATCCTTGTGCTTTTTACCTCCTCTATTCTGCTTTTGCTATATATTGACCCTTGCTTTATTTTGGACTATTTTTTGCCTCACAATTCTGTACTTTGCTGCCAACTTGGTTTTTGACTTGGTTATCCTGACTCCACTTGTGTCTTCTATCCTTCTGTCTTTCTCTGTTCATTTGACTCCTGTTCTAAGCACTTACTGAAAGTAGGGACTGTCATCCAGTTGTCCCCTGTGGGATAGTACAGTTTCGATAAATAGACAGAAACATGCTTTTTGGGTAGCTCGGGCCTGCTCCTCATTCACTGCCATGACAAAATTGAGGGGAGCAGATCAGTGCAGAAGGAAGAGGCCGGGGAAGTGGCTGTTTATGGGAGAGGAACAATTTTAGACAAAAAAGACCAGTATCTAGCAATATCAATTTGTGTAAAGTTCTAGGCAACACTTGAAGGACCTTTACAAAAACTTTGTACATAATGAAATGTATTTAGATTATACTGTGATAATATTGAAACCATGTTGCATACAATAACTAATGGGTAACACCACTGCACATTTTTAATGTAATAGGTAACCCTGCCTACTGAAAGGGAACCTGCGCAGGTGTTTCGGAACACTAAACCCCCTACAGGGTCTTATGGACTGGGGATTTAGTGTCCTTAATCACCTTATATTATCGAAAAAATGAAACAAGCAGCCTTGTTTATCCACTTTGGCCTATGGAATATTGTGGGATATTGATAAATATCCACAATCTGAAAAATCAATTGAACGTTTCCCTTTTTGGAATTGATGTGAGTGTGAAATTTACAGCAAGTGACCAAAATCAATAGTTTTATAGTGAATTTGCCAGTTCTTAAAAAGGACAGAGAGGATATTGGGAGTGATTTCTCTTCCCTGCATTGTTCATATAGATCAGTGTCATCGGAGTGACAGTCCTTTTTAGGGAAGATGAAATGTAATTCCATTTACGCTTTCCTCGACTGTATCAGCATCAGTCACCTTCCTGGGCTTTCATTGAACAGAGACTGCGGCTTCATAGATACTGAGTTATGATGACAGTAACAGCTGAACTATGACAGACCTGCCATACAGTATGCAGCAAAGTTACTCTCTTACTGTTTTGCATTTCTTCTTATGGCCTTTGCTTACTTGCGACAGCTTGTTTTAGACTTTTGTTTTTGGAAAAAGTATACAGATAAATAAGCAGAAAACATTATTGTAAATAGCTAAAATCTACGTTGAAAGATGGTATCAGATGATTACTTCTCCTGCAGTGCCCCTAGAGGAACAATTGGGTATTACAGGTCATCAAACCCGATAATTGTCTATGAAACAAGAGGCAAAACTAGAAATAACTGGTAGCAAACTTTTGACCGTAAATATACCTGGCAACGTAATACAGTTACCACTGCATTACAGTTCATTAAGTGCCCTAACCCCACCCCTAGATTGCTCATATGTTACCCCACTGAGTGGCTCCCACATAGAGTTATGCCATCCATTCTTCAGTCTCCACTTATAAAGCCCAATATATTGCCCCTTTTGTGAAGACCTCCACACTTATAATTTCTTATCTGTGTTTACCCCAGCTTATTATTTTTTGTAATCCCTCATAATCTACAATTTCCCATTTCTGCAGCCTCTGGCAGCTTTTCTTTTTCTTTCTGTGGTCTTCATATCATATTCAGAACTCTTCAAAAATGTTGTGCAGTAATATACAATATATAAACGAAATATCAAAGAAATTACAGAATATTCAACTATGAGTTTAATTATAGTCAGGGCCGGATTACATAGAGGGCTCCAGGGGCATGCACTCCAGGGCCCCCACCACTTTACTCATAACTGCACTTATGCCTACCCCAAAGCTGTGACACTCACACCCTGCTGTACAAAATCACATTCTTCATGCAGCAGCTTTTCAGGAGCTGTACTGCACGCAGAGTGACACCTGATCCCCCACTTCCTTAGGTTGCAGTCACACGTTCAGTTTTTCAGTTTTTGATGCCCAAACCTGGAATGGAGTAAAAGTAGGAGGAGGAACAGGACCTTTTAATTATTTGTCTCGACCCATTATGATCCACACCTGCTTTTGGCTTCAAAAACTGCATCTAAAAAACTGAACGTGTGACTCCACCCTTATTACTAACACTGGTCCTGGCCAATCATTGTTGGGTTTACTTCCTCACTGATCACTTGGCCTGATCTGTGGGAGGAGAGCACTCTAGGCAGCAGAGGAGCATGGGACTAGTTTAGAATATGAATGTTAATGTCTGGGCTACATTCAGTGGGGGCCTCCACCAGTTTCTGTGCCCAGGGGCCTCCACCTACCTTAATCTGACCCTGTTCACAGGTCGCTGTATGATAATTTAAGACTCCTTTGACACATATATGACCTGCAGGAGCATTTGTCTGGTAATGTTTGTTCTTCCTAATGACCATATAAATTACAGAGGATGGTTCATTATTTCTATTATAATCACTGACTCATAACATTCACATTAGTAAAAGATAATGCAATTAAGACCTCCAGCCTTCTTCACTCATCAGAATAATTAGGTGGGATGTATGGCATTGTAAAATTATGCTGAAAGGGTCTTAGGACTGTAACCTAAATAAATGTAGTTCTAGCCCCAGCACTTCTCCTAGTCCCCGCCCCTTCCTGTCTATCTCCCGCCATCACAGGAAATAGGAAAGGCAGCCAATAAGAGTAAAGGGATTATAAACCGGAGGTCTTCATGACTGAGCTCGGAGTTAAGGAAGAAGCTGTAGTTGGATGAGGAGACAGGGATTGAGGAATCCAATATTTCACCTGCTTTAGATCTTCCTTATATTAAATTATTAGTTACAGTTAAATTATTTGTATGGGTATGTGTATGTATCAGTTATGATTCTGTAATGTGTCTCTATTCAACACCAGGGTTTATATGTGATTCCTCTAGAGTAGTTCACGTAGAAAGTTTCCCTAGGACAGAAGAGATATGGACTCTGGTCTATTCCATTATAACATATTATATAAGCTGGATGAAGCAGAAAGTTTTAAAGGACATCCACCACCAGGATGAAGGATTGTAAACCAAGCACTGCCATACAGGTGTGCGCCCCCTCTGGCAGGATCTGCTCCTCATTTAGCTTCTTATGCCCTGTTTTTTACAAAAAAAAAGAATTGTAAAATTATGCACAGGTTATGCATAGGTTTTATTGGAGCTGGAGCCCCTCAGGCTCATTTGCATAGTTTTTAAAGCCTTTTATTCTTAAAAACATAGGCAAAAAATGGATCCTGCCAGAGGGCAGCACACTAGTATGTCAGTGCTTAGTTTATAATTCTTCATCCTGGTGGTAGATTTCCTTTAACATAGGGCAAGTATTCCCAATGCCCTGAGCTAGTTCCTGACTGGTTGTACATAAAAGAGGGTGTTCTGACCGTCCCAAATTCGGGCAAACTCCGTCATGTACTGTACATGAGGGGTAAGATGATCCAGTTGTGTTTCCTTGGTGTCGATGAGTTCCTGTTATTCATGTCTGATAAGATTTGTGATGTTTCTGTGGTCATATATAGTAGGACGGTCTTGATTGTTGTCTTGTTTGTTATTATTGTTTCACAAAACATTTGTGGACTTTTAAGTGTTTGCGTGTTGTGGTCATCCATCCCATATGACCTGAGACTTACCTTGGATACAAAGCTTTAATATGGGTTATACAAGATCGGCTCGGCGTTTCCTTTAAGACACATATTCACTTTTTTAAAGTTAAGTCGTCTTCAGGTTTTGGACTCAAACATTCCCTTTGTTCCAATCATAATACAAGTTGATCTGTGTCTGGGAGAATAGCGAACCTGCCGGTAAATATGAAGACAAGAGCGTGGAGAATAATGCACATCCTCCCGAATTACCGGAGAATAAATCATAACGCCAGGCGCTGTAAGTATTCTCTACAAGACAGTACAGAAGACTGAAAGTGCATAAAATGAGCATCTTAAGTGACTCAGGTATAATCCTCCAGAATGAGATCCTTGAATATGCAAACAAATGATATTGAGCAGATGTTGATTAACATTTTTATGTCTTTTGTAGCCATTGTGCGGAATGAATTTCTTCCCGGGCCTTTGAGTGAGTTTTCTGCATACTGAGGGGACGCAACATAAAAAAGGTAGGGAAAAAAAAAAACACAGTGAGTTAATAAATTCAAGGCGAGATCTTTGTATCAGCGACCAATTACCGATTCACTCGCCGTTGATGTGATGTCAAGTGAAACCCTTTGCCCTCCGGGGAGACTCTGCCTTAATACCTCGCTCTTATCCATCCGATTTCTCTACTGTGTTTTTACATCCTGCACTGTAAAGTAATGACCTCAGCTCAAAGCCGAGGAAAGCTCCATAAAACACGAGAAGTCTTCCCATCTACCTCATCACAACATAAAATATCCAGGTTTAATATTCGTCTGAGCTATGGACACACTGCCGAGCTGGAAATGGCCTTATGTCTGGCTGAAGCTATTCTTACTCTCTGCAATTTACTGACAACTTTCAGAGTTACGACCTCTCTCAAGACAGAATTGTACATCGTAAAGACTTTGGAGGATTTGCATGAGAAGTTGGATGTTTAGGCTTTCGTCTGGAGATATTGAGTACTTAGAGACATGAACCTTACTTGGATAGGCAACATTTATATAATATGGCTGTTTGCTATGTAATTCATATTACACATTCTGACTAGGAATTTTAGGTGTTAACACTATGGTGGGAGCCAAAATATCTGCCACATGACCTAAGCCAGTGGTGGCGAACCTATGGCACTGGTGCCAGAGATGGCACTCGGAGACCTCTCTGTGGGCACGCGGGCTGTCTCCCAGACACAGAGTTTGCCAGACATGACATCTTCCTGCAGTCTCTGGCAGTCCAAGTATTGCCCTGATATTTAAAAGTGACCCATCCTTTGCTGCCTGGTCCTATCCGAAGAGAGAGAAGGTGTGGACAGCGTTGGATTGGAGCTCAAAGATTCTGGTAGCAATAAGTTTGTTACTGCTTAAATTGCCATGTTGGCACTTAGGGAAAACTAGTATGTTTTGGGTCTCATTTTGGGCACTCTCTAAAAGATTTGCCATCACTGACCTAAGCCAATGGGGCCAAGAGCCTTTAGAAGACACTAGACCGCAGTGCACAAACCTTTTGTACCACGTACCCAGGGGCAGCATCTTAGGGGTGTCAATTGTATGGATCCAGGAACTTTGATGGGCCTGTATGGAGTTCACTTGCCCCACATGAAGAGGCCAGCACTATTAACACTAGGTTAGAATGTAGGAGGCCTCGTATGCAATTTAATAAATGACCTGGGAAAGGAGGCAGAGGAGCCGGCACCTCCAAAGTACTAGCCTCCGGTAAGGGAAAGGATAGAAAGACAAGGTGCACTCTCCTCGTGATTTGTCACTATTAAAAAAGTGTGTAGAACAATATAACTGGACTCTCTCCTGGTAGCGCTATGCGACGTGCATATAATAGAATTCCCTGCGGCCGGTCCTAGAGTTTCATATCCTCCGTGGTCCAGGTGAACCTGTGGTCAGATGAGTGTGGCTCATTTCCTCCGTAGATGAAAAACAGGAGTATTTGAGCGACGCTCTTGAGGAACTTAATTCACCCAATCGTATTAATTTTGCAATCTGTACATTCATATACAAATACTTCCTTTACAGCTACACCCTAGGACAGTTTACTTTACATTACTCCCGCTCCTGGTTCCGGCATCACAGGAAGTGTCAGTTTGCCGACATCCCTGGCTGTAACAGAAGTATTGGCCATCGTAGGACCCACTGAGGGGACCTGAGTTACATCACTTGTTTTACAGGAGCCTCAGCAGGTCCCATGACCTTATACCTGCCATCAGGTTACATCTCTGGGTGCAGACCATGGTAAATACAGTATACTTTATCTTTTTGCTGCTCTTTTCCCAACTCTGAGTTTCTCTGCACTCCCTTTAATTCTTTTGACATGTAAAACTCACTTGCTGTTGATGTGAGTCTTATTGCAACTTGTTTGTATATTTACCATTGTCCACCATTGGGGATTTGCTTCATCCATTGGGGCACATTTAATTACCCGTCCCATTGACGCTGCCGATCCGGAATGTTCGATGAGGATTCGGGTCTGCTACGATTCACTAAGATTGTGCGTCCAATTTCCTGCATGTGTGGCTTCCCCCGCTGAGGTCCGACAGAGTTCACCTTCTTCTTCTCGGTGTATGTGAGTGCTGATCTTGCGACACAATTTGGTTTTTAAATTCCGCGGTTTGTTCAAATCAGACCGACGTCCACACAATTCCCCCCCCCCTGATTTGTATCGCATGCAAGCTGGTGCCACAATCCACAATCCAACAAGAAAAACAGAATGCACCAAAACTGCTCAACTATCACAATCAAGTAAATTTTATTTGAACCCAAACAGAGACGACAAATAGCACATACATTTAAAAACATTTAATATACATGAAATGCAACTGCAGACCGTTGTGAGGGTCAACACAGTGCTACCACCTGCAAAAACACTCAGTGGTGAAAAAACATTCCTCCCACACAGAATCCACACAAAATGTATATCGGTAAGATGTTTATAGGGCAGATATGTCCTAGTATTGAGGTGCCAATACGGATATCAGTTTCTAAAGTGCTAGTGCACAGCCAGTAAGAAGCCCCAGAGCACGTTTGAAAAATGTGTACAGAAAGAGGTAGACCAAGGCACAAAGTTGCTAGTTATCCGGTAAAGTGCTGAGAGGCGGGCATACAGGTGGAGGAAAAAGCAGGGGTATGAGGCTCTCCACGCGTTTCGTCACACTAGGCGACTTCCTCAGGGGTATGTAGCCCCAGTTGGAGACACTCACCTTAAACACAGCAGCTAACCATTCAACCCACAGGCGCGGCATTCGATAACACTGACTGCGCATGACCGGAAATATGGAACGCCAGTACCGGAAGTAAAATCTAATACAATGTGCATGCGCCAGCCAGGCTAGAGCATAGTGTTGCCATGGTACTGAAGCGGCGAGGATTAAGTAAGAGGAGACGAATTTTGCGCGTGCGCTATCCTCAGCCAGCGGTGCCATGTTCCCATGGTGATGCACGATACAGCACAGTAAGTCAGACAAATGCACAACAGCGTAACCTCAGCGTGTTATGTATATTTATAAGAGTACACATACTTATTAAAGGTGATGTAAACTATAAGCCATAACTACCTGTGTGCACCTGTCTGTGCTACTAATAAATTGCCAACATTAAATCTAATGTCGGTCTTATGCTGGGAGCGACGGACTAAGCCAGAAAAATTCTATTAATGTTCTAAAAGTGAAAAAATATTTATACATGAAAGTAAAAGTCAAAAATAAAAGTAAACAAGTGCCGAGAGATCAATGTATGCATGCGCGTACTGCCTGAAAACCTACAAGACAATGCTTAATTCACAATCCGATCGCATGCACCAAAAACCCGGGGCAATTCAGGGCAAAACAGTAAAAAGTCGGGAAACCCAACAAAAATGCGGTGTTCAGACCCTTAGTAAATGTGCCCCATTGTGTTTCGGCAACAGGTTCTCTTGGCCAAAAATTGTAGCCTGGCATCGGTCCAAAACCCGTCACCTATTTTTCATGTGCACATTTTTGTAATTTTGTGTCTTTTTTATAGATGTGAGAATAAACTAGAGACTTTTAAGCTGGTGATCAGAAAACATATTGGCTAAAAAGTATAAGAGACAGAAATCCCAACTGTATGTACACTCACCGGCCACTTTATTAGGTACACCTGTCCAACTGCTCATTAACACTTAATTTCTAATCAGCCAATCACATGGCGGCAACTCAGTGCATTTAGGCATGTAGACATGGTCAAGACAATCTCCTGCAGTTCACACCGAGCATCAGTATGGGGAAGAAAGGTGATTTGTGGCCTTTGAACGTGGCATGGTTGTTGGTGCCAGAAGGGCTGGTCTGAGTATTTCAGAAACTGCTGATCTACTGGGATTTTCACGCACAACCATCTCTAGGGTTTACAGAGAATGGTCCGAAAAAGAAAAAACATCCAGTGAGCGGCAGTTCTGTGTGCGGAAATGCCTTGTTGATGCCAGAGGTCAGAGGAGAATGGGCAGACTGGTTCGAGCTGATAGAAAGGCAACAGTGACTCAAATCTCCACCCGTTACAACCAAGGTAGGCAGAAGAGCATCTCTCAACGCACAGTACGTCCAACTTTGAGGCAGATGGGCTACAGCAGCAGAAGACCACACTGGGTGCCACTCCTTTCAGCTAAGCACAGGAAACTGAGGCTACAATTTGCACAAGCTCATCGAAATTGGACAGTAGAAGATTGGAAAAACGTTGCCTGGTCTGATGAGTCTCGATTTCTGCTGCGATATTCGGATGGTAGGGTCAGAATTTGGTACAACAACATGAAAGCATGGATCCATCCTGCCTTGTATCAGCGGGTCAGGCTGGTGGTGGTGGTGTCATGGTGTGGGGAATATTTTCTTGGCACTCTTTGGGCCCCTTGGTACAACGCCACAGCCTACCTGAGTATTGTTGCTGACCATGTCCATCCCTTTATGAGCACAATGTACCCTGTAACATCTGATGGCTACTTTCAGCAGGATAATGCGCCATGTCATAAAGCTGGAAGCATCTCAGACTGGTTTCTTGAACATGACAATGAGGTCACTGGACACAAATGGCTCCACAGTCACCAGATCTCAATCCAATAGAGCATCTTTGGGATGTGGTGGAACGGGAGATTCGCATCATGGATGTGCAGCCGACAAATCTGCGGCAACTGTGTGATGCCATCATGTCAATATGGACCAAAATCTCTGAGGAGCTTCCAGCACCTTGTTGTATCTATGCCACGAAGAATTGAGGCAGTTCTGAAGGCAAAAGGGGGTCCAACCCGTTACTAGCATGGTGTACCTAATAAAGTGGCCGGTGAGTGTAGATACAACCTAAGGACCTACCTATGGAAAGCCCATTAGGCCCAGCTATTCTTCTGTGCTTCATCTTTACCCACAGAGCATGGTTAGCAATTCTTGACCCTTTTATGACTTTTCTATAATGTACGACCTACCCCCACACCTGGTTTATTCCATCCAGGATACAGCGATATGAGACACATTATACATATAGAAGATGGCATCATAGCACATCCCATCTATAGGAGCCATGAAAATAGAGAACGAGCTTCTGGGCCTGGAGTCATTTTTAGCTTCACTTGTTTATTCAGCTACTTTCCCTTCCAGATAATTTTGCAGAGACTGATTGTGTCCACTTATCTCCAGGGAATGTACAGCAAATAATGTATAATACAACCACAAATGCAAGGACAAGGATGTAGGGTCTCATGGAAGTCCTGAGTATTGATATGGGACCCAAACCACAGAGTTCATTAGAAGTATGAGACATGATTAGAGATGAGCGAGTATACTCTTCCGAGCTTGATGCTCGTTCGAGTATTAAGGTACTCGAAACGGCTCGTTGCTCGGACGAGTATTTCCCCTGCTCGAGATCGAGCATTTAATTAAACAAACACAGTGAAGAACAATGAAGAATAGAATAAAAACAGTGAACACAGGATCATTTAAGTGAAAAAGACAGTGAAGAACACAGTGAAGAATAGATTACAGATGTTCGGCACATCTGCTTACTTGTAGGAAGATACACGCGGAACGGCAGCAGGGAGACATCGCGCACCAGGGAGACATCGGGCGCAGCAGGGAGACATCGGGCACCAGGGAGACATCGGGCGCAGCAGGGAGACATCGGGCACCAGGGAGACATCGGGCGCAGCAGAGACACATCGGGCGCAGCAGAGACACATCGGGCGCAGCAGGGAGACATCGGGCGCAGCAGGAAGACATCGTGCGCAGCAGGGAGACATCGGGCAGCAGGGAGACATCGGGCAGCAGGGAGACATCGGGGAGACTTCAGTGGAAGAAGAGGAGCGGATCCCGGGACAGCGTATCTCCCGACAAGTAAGCAGATGTGCCGAACATCTGCAATCTATTCTTCACTGCGTTTTTCACTTAAATCATCCTGTGTTCACTGTTTTTATTCTATTCTTCACTGTTCTTCACATCTGCTAACTTGTCGGGAGATAATATACGTGCGGAACAGTGAAGAATAGATTGCAGATGTTTGCATACATCTGATCACTTATCAGAAGACATTCTTTTTCAATTAAATAACACATTTTATTCCCGAAAAATGCTCGAGTCTCCCATTGACTTCAATGGGGCTCGTTATTCGAGACGAGCACTCGAGCATCGGGAAAAGTTTGTCTCGAATAACGAGCACCCGAGCATTTTAGTGCTCGCTCATCTCTAGACATGATGTTTCGTTGATTTTTGGTTTTCGGGGGGAACCCCTCTCATGCGGAGTCACGATCCTTTCCAGAATGGGGGCGCGCTGCTGGCATGTCATTGCCGGTGTGGCTTTAGTAATTAAAAGGGGCATTCTCTCGTCTGGGCAGTCACATTCTGTTTCATTAATCTGCCTTGTATAAACATTTTTTCAATTAGATGTCATAAAAAAAATGTTCCTGTGTGAAGATCATTTCTCATAAATGTAGTCATTTAGAAACCAGATAGACTCCTTGGATACGACCACCTCTGCTGGAGGGATTGCACAAAGAAACAAATTGTTTTTGTATATGAAATGTCCAGGAGTTAATGTATATACTACAGACATCCTGTGGTAATGATCGCTGAATCCTGGTGGTCCGGCAGGACTCAATAGCGCATGTCTGGCCACCTCTGATAGAGTGTGACGTGGTCGTATCCGAGGAAGTTATCTGGTTTCTAAGGGACAACATGGATACATTTATGAGAAATTATCTTCACACAGAAACATTTTTTAATAACATCCAATTGAAGAAATGTTTACATAAGGCAAATGAATTCAATTTAATGTAATGTCCAGAAAACCTCTTTAAATGCCCCTGGTGACTTTTCCAGTGGCATTTAAACAGTTCCGTGCTGGGTGTCACTGGTAGGGCGTTCGGGTGCAGAGTTTTATAATTCAGGTTTGGTCGGATTCAAATTTTGATGAGTCCCCCTATAACTAGTCCTGAGCTCTAATCATGTGCCAAACATTAATTGATTATTAATTAATTATTGTATGAAGGATCATATATTCTATAATAAGGGATAGAAATTGCCAAGCACAAGCCTTGACTTTCTCCGTCAGACATTGGTTTTGCCGGTAGTGCCCCAGCTCTGTGCTTGACAATTTCTCTTCCCATTGCATTGAATGGTGTGGCAGGAAGAATCTATGAGTTACATCAGAACCCCCATTCTTGTGAACTGTGGGGGTCCTAGTAGTTACCCCCCAACCATTCAGGTTGTCATCCTGTGGATGGATGCTAATTATCAAACCTGATACCCCCCCCCCCCCCCATATACCGCCTCTCTGTTTTATCCATAAGAAACCAGAACATGTGAGCTCTGAAGGCGACACAAAAAAGAAAAGAAACCCAGGTCAGAATATGATGGAATTGTAATTCAGATGAGTTTCTCAGTCCTGGATTCAGATTATTCAATCTGTCCGCATTAGCCAACTACACAAGGTTTTGGAAATGAATAGTTCATTCTGTGCGCAGGAGGAGTTACACTGTTCTTAAAGAGGACCTGTCACCTCGGAAAACCCACAGACCAAATGTGCCCCCCATAATCCTCCCCCCAGCCCCTTTCTCCCTAGCCGGTTTTTTTTTAATTTATGTGCAGTAAATTGATTTAACACGATCCGACCTCTTACCAAATAAGAGGTCGGATCGTGTATCAGTCGGCGTTATTCATGAGGGGGCGTGCCGACACACCCCCAGTACGCCCCCCGCCAGCGGTCACATTGTACAAGAAGCCGGTAGCATCGTATTGTTGCCGGCTCTCCGCCGTGCGGCCGCACCGCACTAACAGCAGCTGCGGCCGCAACCCGGCTCACTCACATTGCCGGACGGCCATGTCGCGCTGTCAGCGGCTGTGGCCGAGCCGGGCTTCTTTACCGCTGCACGGAGAGCCGGCAGCAATGCGATGCTTGACACCTCTCACCTCTGCAATCTCTGGCCCTAAATGTGGAGTCCTGTTGGTGACGGATGCAGCTGCTGCGACTCCCCTTTCCCCCCTCCCCTCTGTATAGACTTTCTATGTAATCTGCCTTCTCAGTGAGTTCTGTCTTGTTCCTATGGAGATGCCTGAGGTGTCATTTTTTGCAGGATGAGTTGATGTTTTGGGGACTGTGCAACCATTTTGATTACATATAATTAAATTTATCATATGTTTCAGACCCCCTAAGATGCTTTAACCTTTTGTTGTCTGATTCTAGCATGTACTGCAATACTACAGAACGGCAGTCAATGTGGATTTTACAAATCATCTGTTACAATGTGGAAATCTCCCTTACTAAAGCCACTCTATGCTGTAGCTTTAGAGGCTGTTACACGGTGTACCGAAACATTGTCTGCTGCAGTGAGATTACATCAGGCAGAAACAGGAGGAAGTTCTGATGGAGCAGAGGGAGGGAAGGTTACACAGTGTAACAGCCTGTGAAGCTGGAGCACAGAGGGGCTCTGGTAATGCCCCCCAGAGCCCTTCATGATTATTAGCATCATTTTAAATATTGATTGTAGAAGAAAGAAAGCCATGGGTGACAAATATAAGAAGATATCACAGTCCTGGTGCCTGGTTCTATGAGTCATGTCCCTGGTTTTTCAGGATGGATTTTGATGTTAGATTTCCTTTAAATTATCTGAAGACCTAAGATAGAATTACAGCATCATCTTATTTTTTAATAATAACCTATTTTAGGGATGGTCAGTGGCGGGACGACACCCAGCCGGCACTTTGATCACCTATTCTTCAAACAGGATATGGAGCCAGAATCAGGCAGCCCCATGCAATAGCCAGTAAGTGGCCACAGCATAGTACATGGCGCAAGGTGCAGGTCGCCATGGTAGTCATGGTTTATGGCAACTGTGAGCAGACTTAGAGCAAAAAAAAACTGGATGGAATTTTCAAGTGTTTACAAAATGAAGAGAAATTCTAACTTCTAGATGATGAGTATTTAAGGGCACCATGAATGTGGCTGTGAGGTCCAAGGAGAGCACGGAACTGTCAATCCACTCTAACAGGAAGTCACAGGGTAATGAAACTGGACCTTTGCCCATGGTGCAAATACCTGGAAATTAGGATTTCTCTATATTCAGGCCAAAGATTCCCTCCTGAATCTGGCTCATAACGCCGGACACTTGGCCACCAGTTTGGGTAACATGGGAATTTCTGAGCCGTCGGAGAGGTTGGAGGTTTGTATTTGTTATGTATTTTATTATTTTTTTGCCTGACACGCACGATAGACTCCTCCACGTCACTTACATATACACAAGTGAAGAGAACTTGTTACACCCAGTTGAGTTTGATTGACGGAAATGTATTTCCAAGATCTGACCCAGAACAGAGAGAGCGGAGCCGAGTGATTTGATCTACGGCTTCCTCTTATTTTTATTCCGATAGAAGTATTTTCTCACTTCACATCAGTGTATTTCATGTTCAGTTTAAAAAGACCAAAAGACGTATCCGCCGCCGCTTGCCAACACCAGCTGGCAGGGAGCAACGTGAGGGGCTTTGTATGCAACCGCTGACTTATGGGCCGTAATGCTGCAGAAAGATTGAGAATGAAAGCCACAATCGTAGTGTTCCGCTTTTTGATGCCGGTTTAATCTCTACAAGGTTTGGAGATGAAATGCGTCAGGAAGTCTTTCTTCACGGGTGACTATGACCATATTTCTGTCAGTCAGTTTAGGGCTTGCAGTTCACAGATGGAGTATTTTCTCTATTTATGATATCAGGTTTAAGTTGGGCATCAATTGAGTTTAGTGGCAGCTATTGTTCCAATATTTTTATGGCGGAGAAGCTCAGCTTGTTTATAGGGGTTCTCCAGGATTCCCTAGTTACAGGATAATGATAAATGCCGGACTGGTGGCACTTCCAGCCCAATAATTCCTCCCCAGAACTTCATGGCAATGCAGAAGTGGTGCCCATGGTTAGTGTTGGAACCCCAGAGGATCCTTTGTTGGTCCTGGGTTCCATCCCAATACTGAACCCTGGGTACAGCAGAAGATAACCTGGTTGGAAGCCTACTAGGATCTACTTCCATGAGTGGTGCCTGTGGTTAGTGTTGGAGCCCCGGAGGATCCTTTGGTGGTCCTGGGTTCCATCCCAATACTGAACCCTGGGTACAGCAGAAGATAACCTGGTTGGAAGCCTACTAGGATCTACTTCCATGAGTGGTGCCTGTGGTTAGTGTTGGAGCCCCGGAGGATCCTTGGTGGTCCTGGGTTCCACCCTGATACTGAACCCTGGGGCAAGCAGAAGATAACCCAGTTGGAAGCCTACTAGTAGCTACTGCCATGAGTGGTGCCTGTGGTTAGTGTTTGAGCCCCAGAGGATCCTTTGGTGGTCCTGGGTTCCATCCCAATACTGAACCCTGGGTACAGCAGAAGATAACCATGTTGGAAGCCTACTAGGATCTACTTCCATGAGTGGTGCCTGTGGTTAGTGTTTGAGCCCCAGAGGATCCTTTGGTGGTCCTGGGTTCCATCCCAATACTGAACCCTGGGTACAGCAGAAGATAACCATGTTGGAAGCCTACTAGGATCTACTTCCATGAGTGGTGCCTGTGGTTAGTGTTGGAGCCCCGGAGGATCCTTTGGTGGTCCTGGGTTCCATCCCAGTACTGAACCCTGGGTACAGCAGAAGATAACCCAGTCGGAAGCCAACTAGTAGCTACTGCCATGAGTGCTGCCTGTGGTTAGTGTTTGAGCCCCAGAGGATCCTTTGGTGTTCCTGGGTTCCACCCTGATACTGAACCCTGGGTCCAGCAGAAGATAACCCAGTTGGAAGCCTACTAGTAGCTACTGCCATGAGTGGTGCCTGTGGTTAGTGTTTGAGCCCCAGAGGATCCTTTGGTGGTCCTGGGTTCCATCCCAATACTGAACCCAGGGTACAGCAGAAGACAACCCGGTCGGAAGTCAACTAGTAGTTACTGCCATGAAAGCTGCCTGTGGTTAGTGTTTGAGCCCCAGAGGATCCTTTGGTGGTCCTGGGTTCCACCCTGATACTGAACCCTGGGTCCAGCAGAAGATAACCCAGTTAGAAGCCTACTAGTAGCTACTGCCATGAGTGGTGCCTGTGGTTAGTGTTTGAGCCCCAGAGGATCCTTTGGTGGTCCTGGGTTCCATCCCAATACTGAACCCTGGGTACAGCAGAAGATAACCATGTTGGAAGCCTACTAGGATCTACTTCCATGAGTGGTGCCTGTGGTTAGTGTTTGAGCCCCAGAGGATCCTTTGGTGGTCCTGGGTTCCACCCTGATACTGAACCCTGGGTCCAGCAGAAGATAACCCAGTTAGAAGCCTACTAGTAGCTACTGCCATGAGTGGTGCCTGTGGTTAGTGTTTGAGCCCCAGAGGATCCTTTGGTGGTCCTGGGTTCCATCCCAATACTGAACCCTGGGTATAGCAGAAGATAACCATGTTGGAAGCCTACTAGGATCTACTTCCATGAGTGGTGCCTGTGGTTAGTGTTGGAGCCCCAGCAGATCCTTTGCTGGTCCTGGGTTCCACCCTGATACTGAACCCTGGGTCCAGCAGAAGATAACCCAGTTAGAAGCCTACTAGTAGCTACTGCCATGAGTGGTGCCTGTGGTTAGTGTTTGAGCCCCAGAGGATCCTTTGGTGGTCCTGGGTTCCATCCCAATACTGAACCCTGGGTACAGCAGAAGATAACCATGTTGGAAGCCTACTAGGATCTACTTCCATGAGTGGTGCCTGTGGTTAGTGTTTGAGCCCCAGAGGATCCTTTGGTGGTCCTGGGTTCCACCCTGATACTGAACCCTGGGTCCAGCAGAAGATAACCCAGTTGGAAGCCTACTATTAGCTACTGCCATGAGTGGTGCCTGTGGTTAGTGTTTGAGCCCCAGAGGATCCTTTGGTGGTCCTGGGTTCCATCCCAATACTGAACCCTGGGTACAGCAGAAGATAACCATGTTGGAAGCCTACTAGGATCTACTTCCATGAGTGGTGCCTGTGGTTAGTGTTGGAGCCCCAGCGGATCCTTTGGTGGTCCTGGGTTCCACCCTGATACTGAACCCTGGGTCCAGCAGAAGATAACCCGGTTGGAAGCCAACTAGGATCTACTTCCATGGAGGTTGATGATGTGAAGTATTGCTGTATAATTTATGAAAATGCTTTTATTTTATATGCTGCTAAATGCTGAAACTAAGAGGACGCTCAACTGTGGATGAAGATTGATAAAAGTGTAATAACACAATCCTGTACAAAGAAGAATTTAACCCCTTCCCGCCGCGGCCCTTTTTCGATTTTGCGTTTTCATTTTTCATTCCCCACATTCAAAATCTGTAACTTTTTTATTTTTCCATGTACAGAGCTGTGTGACGGCTTATTTTCTGCATAACAAATTACACTTCAAAATGGTGGTATTTAATATTTCATGCCGTGTACCGGGAAGCGGGAAAAAAATTCCAAATGCAGTGAAATTGGTAAAAAAACGTATTTGTGCCGTATTCTTGTGGGCTTGGATTTTACGGATTTCACTGTGCACCCCAAATGACATGTCTACTTTATTCTTTGGGTCGGTACGATTACAGGGATACCAAATTTGTATAGGTTTTATAATGTTTTCATACATTTAAAAAAAATTAAAACCTATTGTACAAAATTTTTTGGGGGGATTTTGCCATCTTCTGGGGCTAATAACTTTTTCATACTTTGGTGTACTGAGCTGTGGGTGGTGTCGTCTTTTGCTGATTTTGATCACGTTTACAATGTTATCATTTTTAGGACTGTACGACCTTTTGATCACTTTTTATAGAATTTAAAAACATTTTTTAAATGGCAAAAAAGTGCCATTTTCGACTTTGGGCGCGATTTTCCGTTACGGGGTTAAACGCAGTGAAAAACCGTTATCATATTTTGATAGATCGGGCATTTTCGGACGCGGCAATACCTAATGTGTTTATGATTTTTACTGTTTATTTATATTTATATCAATTCTAGGGAAAGGGGGGTGATTTGAGGGGGGTACTTTAACCCTAGGTTGTCTGATCGATCCTATCATATACTGCCATACTACAGTATGGCAGTATATGGGGATTTTACTACTCATACATTACCATGTGCTGACAGCACATGAGACCCGAAGTTACCATGGCGACGGATCGCCGCTCCCCGATGACGTCACGGGGAGCGACGATCCACGGAAAGATGGCAACGCATGCGCGCTGCAGTCTTTTTGAAGCCGCCGGCACTTATGCCGGCGGCGATCAGCGGTAAAACACCCGCGATCGGTGCCGCCACCGATCACGGGTGTTACCGGTAAGCCTTTGCTGCAATATGCAGCAAATACTTACCGGCTATGGAGAGGGCTCGGCCCGCGAGCCCTCTCCATGTACCGGGACCCGACATGTGATGTACTATTACGTCCCATGTCGGTAAGGGGTTAAGGCTCCCTGGAATGATTTATGATACTATCTATTCCAGGGAAAGAGACGCCTTTTGTTTCTGCGAGGCCCATGTTATAATTTACTAACCAATGAACTGTGGACATTACTTCTTATCTTTAACTAACCAAGCCCAGGTCCTTCCCCACTGAAAGTTACTATATAATCCTTTGTGATGCAAATAAAGCATCACACACCTGTTTAGCCTTGCATCGCATCAGTGCTCCACAAAGATTGAGATATTATCGCATACTTTGTCTTGGTGGGATTTCTTTGAGCTCACTTTGGGGATTATATTAGTAATTAGAGAACCTGAGGTAGTGTAAACAGGGGCAGAACTTAGCAATGAAAGGTTGGCCCAAGGAACCACTTTCCGATACAGCAAATACGTGGCGTGCATACTGTTCACTGCTATCGGAATAGTGGAGAAAACCATCCTGGAAGCCCAATAGAAGTGAATGAAGTTTGGGTCTAGTATAAACACCATGATTCTATTCATATGAAGCATTCAAAGCCCTTGTAGCTCCTTATTCTCCTGACCACTAAGGAAAGATTGGACAACCAGGGATCACAGACTTATTCTCTATCTAAAACACCTTTGGGAAAACAAATCCTGGGTGAGGTTGAACTGCACTATGAAGCAAAGCCTCACATGAATGGACAATGTTGTACTGGGAAAGAAGGGGTTAATTTCAATGCACATTCCAGAAAACACCCAAATTCTAAGCGTCCTCTCAATCTCTGAATGGCCGGTGGTTTTCTATAAGGAGGCTCATTCCCCTCCGAGCTTTAACCCATGACATATATTTAATCACTATGATCTGGAAGTTATTGTTATCTGATTGGTGGATGAGCAAAAAAATACTTCTTGGAGAAAACTTTTTTTTAATTAATTTCATAGTTATTTTCATCTTTTCAAATCTTTAACTACAGGTCTCTTTGCTCAAAGCAGGGAGCAAGGTCACAAGTCAAATATCAAGTCAAGAATCTCAGTCTAGGACCTAATCAGGTTCCTATCATGACTAATAATAATATATATTATTATATTATATACTCGAGTATAAGCCGACTCAAGTATAAGCCAAGGCCCCTAATTTTACAACAAAAATCTGGTAAAACCGATATTTTTTTTTACTCGAGTATAAGCCGAATTTGGGGTTTCAGCAATTTTTTTTCTGCTGAAAAGCTAGGCTTATACTCGAGTATATATGGTAAATGAAAATATGTAAAGATTATAAATTAGAGTAAAAAGCAAATAAAATTTGAAGTTTTGTTAAAATAATATCAAAAAAGACACAAAATACCTAAAGCCCTAAACACGACATTGATGATATTCCCATTGATGGTTCACCCAGTGTTCACACCTGCCTTGGCTTTCCTTGTAAACTCTTTGCCGTATAAACATTCTACATAATTAACAGCCAACAACCAAAAATGCTGTGATATAAATCAGAGAACTCGGGAAGGATAATTATACATGAAGCGAAATGTTCCCTTCAGCAAACTCTTAATTTTCTTCTGCTGAAATAACTTTCTGGCACAAGCAGAACAAGCGTCAGTAATCAAATGTGAAGTGTAACAAATGCTAAACGTTTAAGGACCCGGATGGGATCGGTGGTCTGGAAATCTGGGGGATCCGGTCTCCGGTACAAATAACTTTTGACTTGATTTTTAATATGGACCAAGTCGACAGCTGAACGAGCTGATATAGGGTCACTGAAGAAGGTCTTTACAGAACTTTGGAGATCATCTTATCAATTTTGGAAAATTGAGCAAATTCACAGACATTGGACTTGATTTTAATGGACTTTGTTGTTGTATATTTATCTTTTCATTATTAAGTAGCTAATTATCCACAGGCCTCTTGGGGTTAATCCTTTTCTCTGTCGGGATATTAGAAAATGTGTAACACTACCAGGTCTTAGACTTGAATGTGTAAAGATGAAATGCAAATTTACAAGTATCGAGGTCCAAATGTGTTTCTAACCCAAGAAAATCAAGTCTTTTACTTTTTACCCATTGGGGGTCATTTACTAAGGGCCTGATTTGCATTTTCCCGACGTGTTACCCGAATATTTACAATTTGCGCCGATTTTCCCTGTATTGCCCCGGGATTTTGGCGCATGCGATCCGATTGTGGCCCATCGGCGCTGGCATGCACGTGACGGAAATCGGGGGCCGTGCCCGAGCGAAAACTCAACGGATTTGGAAAAACCGCCACATTTTAAAAAAAAAAGTGTTGCGGAACTTGCACTTACCTTCACCAGGAATAGGCCGGTGACCTTCAGGGCATTCCTGCGGGCCTCGAGGAACTTCAGCGCAGCAGCGCCACCTGATGGACGGCGGAGGAACTGCCTTAGTGAATCCCGGCCGGATCCGAATCCACCGCAGAGAACGCGCCGCTGGATCGCGAATGGACCGGGTAAGTAAATCTGCCCCATTAACTCTCAAAAAGGTGACCAAATACTTTCGCATTGTCACTCTAATAGTGCAGGGCCCATACTTGTAAGCAGATTTTCAAGTTTCAAGGTCCGAAATGTATTTTTAACCAATGGAAATCACATGAATCCAATTACAGGCTGACTTTTTACCAATAAACTATTTAAAAAAAGCCAAAAAGTTCATCATTGCCTCTCATAGTGCCCAGACCTGTAACAAGTCAGATCCACTTTTAGACTATGACATATGAGAAGCCACTTACACTGGAATTTTTCATCAGTTAAAAAAATCTACTTCTCTGACAAAAGCCAAATTGATCCCACGGTAGTCAAAGGAGTCTTGTGGGCACCATTTTTATTTCCAGTTTTCATTGAGCAAAATAACAGAAGTCCAAAAATTCTACAAAAATGTGAAGATAGTTTTACGAGTTCCATGGTGCTAATGGGTTGGTTTTGGAATAAGGGCAGAAGCCTACAGTCCCAATGATGGCACTACAAGGCAAAGGATCGGCAATATTAGAATTCAGTATGACTGATGGACAATAGATATTCATCAGGTCCCCATCTCAGTGTAACTGGATTACTTAGCCCTTAAGAAATACCACTGAAGCAGAAGATATTATGAGAGACATGTATTATCGTATCTGCGTCAAAAAATTGTCGGGAACTCACATTTTTTTGGGCGCAGAATTGTTGCGGGTCATTTATAATGAGTTTGTGCCACAGAGAACAGATGTTTCCGAATATATCCCGACTCCTCCGTCTTTTTGTTGGGCGTTCCCTAACTTTTCCACATTATCCTCCACTTTTATGTGTATTTTGATGGCATTTTTAGGCGCAAGTTTTGACGCACAATAGAGCAGGAAAAAAATGGTCATAGAGCAAAATTAAGGCGCAGTCCATGTAAGATTTTGGCGCACATCTCATTGATGTCTGCATTTTATGGCGCCCAACTGATTATTACCATCCACCCATTAATTACTTACAGCTGTGCGCCACTTCAATACATCGGGCTGTGCTTTCGGGAGACTGATCTCCAATGCCGACAGTCGTGCTTGCGCCAGAATTAGTAAATCCCCCCCTATGAGTTATACTTTCTCACCAGTGTAAGAGCCAGAGATTTAGGTATACTGCTAGAGAGTGTAAGTTTTTGGTGGGTTCCCCTTGATTTAAAGATTCTCAAAACTGAATATTTCTACAAAAATGTTAATTTAGCTCAGTGCATAGCAGGAATATTCAGTGCTTTTTGGCCCCTCATCCTTGTATATAACTGTTTACCTTCTTATATTAGAGGAGCCCCATAACTTTCTTTCATTATTGACCTTATTATGTCACATTTAATGCTGACGCGGTGCAAACCTTTCCTATTTTATATATAAATGCATTTGCTTTTACATAAAGTTCTGCTGGGAATGAAGCATTTGTGTAAATCCATTAAAAGTTTGTCGGAAAATGCTTACGGCCAAGTTCTTCAGCTGATTAGGTAAAAAAAACATAAACAAATCATAGCTGAATTATAGAATATACATATTTATATGCAAATATTGGTCTTGGCATAAACTGAACTCAACTTCTGCTCATTGGAAGATTGATAAACGAAGCGTTGGGAACATAGGTGGACACATAATGATTGTAACCAACGCAACTGAATGGAAGCCCAGTGGGTAAGTGGCCAACAGCTACCTAAACCACCCATTTCCTTACTGCATCTCCAAACCACTCCATTTCCTTACTGCATCTCCAAACCACTCCATTTCCTTACTGCATCTCCAAACCACTCCATTTCCTTACTGCATCCCCAAACCACTCCATTTCCTTACTGCATCTCCAAACCACTCCATTTCCTTACTGCATCTCCAAACCACTCCATTTCCTTACTGCTTCTCCAAACCACTCCATTTCCTTACTGCAGTCAATCGGGTTTAATGTAAAGGATCGAGCTAAGAAAACTGGAGGACTGTGAGAGCGATGGCAAGACACGGAAGAACCTGGGGTCCACATGTGGCCTTTACATGAGGCCCTCAGTTTTCTGTGTTCAGGGCTTTTTGGCAACACCATGATAAGGAGCTGTAGATGACACTGTGGATAATCCCAAAGCAACAGACTAGGGACCATTCTTCATCTGTCAAGACCTTTTCACATGGCTTCCTAGCTGTTTGCAGGTTCACATGATATTATACACTGGCAGTGGCCCTGACCCCACAGTGCAAAGTCTAATACAGGCTCCTTCTCCTATTACATGTGCGGGTTTTCTTCTAAAATATACTGGATAGAGGATACATGTTTGACCCTAAATCCACCTTAGCTTCTCTAATGAGCCTGAAACTTCTGGGATGGACTTGTTCTGAAAGTTGTCTCTAATGTTCCATAGAAATCGGTGAATCAATCTATCGTCTTGACTTCTATGGAACGTCTGAGACAGTTTACAGGAATCTTCAATGCTGGATGTGCTCTGTACTATCCTTCCCTAAGTGCTGGCTCTAACAGTAGGATCCTCATTGACATTTATCCCCAATTCTGTATATAGAAGATAAATCCCTTTAAATGATAGAGGAGTTTTTTGGGTGCCAATGGGGGGAATTTATCATTGCGTCTTTTGTCTATGTTTGGCGTTGTTTTGCCGCAGTTGTGGTTTAAATCAGGGGCGTAACTACAGCGGTAGCAGCCATAGCAGCCGCTATGGGGCCCACAGTGTCGGGGGGCCCCGTCATCCTACCTGACATACTAAAGAGTGGAGGATGTGCACCATTATATACATATTCTGCTGCACATTGTACAGCATAACATGTATATAACATATATGTGATGTATATAGGCTTTATATGTGTGTATAAATGTGTGATTATAACTTGCATGTGTGAGTATACAAATATGTATATTTCTTTAGTGAGAAGGGGGGCCCCATGTAGAAGCCTGCTTTGGGGCCCTGCTTCTCCTAGTTACACCACTGGTTTAAATGCTGTTTTGTGACTTTCCATTGCACCAAATGAACATAGAACAGTGCAAAGTCACTTTAAAATAGACTCTGCTTGTGCCAAATTCATTATTTACATAGACTGGTTTTCACAAAACTGAACTGAATTCATGATTTGTGATTTGGAGAAAATTTTGTTTAGGCGCATGTTTTAGGACAAAGTGACTCCAGTCACCCCCTGGTGTAGAAATTGGACAAAAACCACTACCAAATGTATGGGGGACGTATATACTACACTATACGTCCCCCATACACTTCTATGGGCTCACGGCTCTGTACGTGCAGCACCGTCGGCTCCGTAGCCCAGGAAATGATAGGACATGTCCTAACTATTCCCGTATTATGGCGCCGTGCACCATAACTACCTATGGAGAGGGGCGGGGGTGAGCGGCGCTCACCTCCTCCTCCTCTCCCCGCGCTGCCGTGTGCCCACCGTGCTACGGTGCGGCGGGCTCACGGCAGTGTGCATGTAGCTCTAGAGGGACACGTGCGCCAAAAAAAGAACATTTCACAACAAACACAAAAAAGACAATATTATGAGACAAACCAAAAAAAAACAAAAAACAAATACAACAACAGACATGGACTCTCTCCATGAATTCAGATAAAACAAAGTTTTATTAGTTATCATAGACGACCAAGTCAAAGACAAATTGTAAAGATAAATTCCCCCCGATGTCTTGAGTAAAGTTTGCACAAAGGTTAAAGTAAGGAATATTTTAAGGATAATTTTTGCAGATATTGATACAAATTTCCTCCCAAGTCTTATGAGAGGTGCAGTATATTGTATAACCAGGCTCGGCATGACAGCAGTAATATACAGTATTATAGGGGAGCGAGCGCTGGGAGGCCGTGGTGTTCCCATAGTTTGTTCAGCGAGGAAGCAGATTTCTATTAATCATTTATTTGCTGTGTTCTACATTTCAGGCATCAATTAGATATTATTCTGCTTGTTTTTGCTTCTCACATTTAAAGAATCTGTAAACTTCAGACTAGTAACTTATAATGGTAGCTGCTAAGAACGTTTTCAGAACTGGAGACATTGGGTTAAATTGAAGTTCTTGGCCCCATATAATATCTGTCAATAGGATTTGCAACAATGATGCATCATGATTAGTGTCTCTTATGAGAAAGAAGAACCTTAGGCAGCCATCAAACACAAGGCTGTAGTGCAAATATGTAGCTATCCTCCTGATCAAATGGGCCTGTAGAGGGGATACAGCCTCCTTGAAGGGGTTGCAGTAATGATTTAAGCTTGTGGGTCTGACTGCTGGGTCCCCCAGTATTCATAAGTAGAGATGAGCGGAACCTGAATTCAGGTGAACCCGGACATATTGACGAAATGACGCCCCTAGCCAACTAGCTGCGGCTGCTGTCTAGGGGGGACAGCAATGGCCAATCATAGCCATGGCTAGTTGGCCATGAAAGTCAATTTGCCGGATTGACCGTTGATCTTCAATCCACCAATATGTCTGGGACACCGGACTAGAATTAGAGTTGGGGTCTGCTCATCTCTATTCTGAAGAATGAGGGTCCTGTTCTTACTAACTGATAACTGAGGGTCCCATTCTCGTGATAAGTGGGGGTCCAAGCAGTCGAACCCTCAGAGACCAGATTGTTATCCTCTTTCTTGTAGATAAGGGGTAACTTAAATTGGCCCACCTTTAATTAACAGATCATTCAAGCTCTCCTGAAATAGGGACAAAAGATTCAGTCCTCAATGAATGGACTTGAAGTAGACATTAAGGGACATCGTGTGGACAAAGATTGGTTTCTACTTTCTGTCCTTCATTACTGTCAGGCCTTGCTGGGAGTTATGGCTTCACCACAGCAGAAGGTTGGAGACCAATGTTGTGACCATTGACACAAGTCTAGCTGAGATATTCTTAATCACTTAGGATTTGATTATGGAATGTATCAGGATGATCAGGATACCAAGGTGCAGTACCAAATCAGGAGGCTAAATACATGACCGGTCAGGCAGAAGGTCAGGGCTAGGAAAGTTCTTGAACATAGTTAGGAGAGACAGAAGCGCAGAACGAAGGGAAAATGATTCCATGAGAGGCAGCAATGAATGTACGAGTGTTACCACATAACAGAAAAGGTAAACCATGAAATACACCGGCCGGAAGAGGTGAAGGGATGGACGGACACAGGGGAACCTTTGAGTCAAGTTGTAGCCAGAAATGGGCTGAACGGGAATGTCAGTATAGACTTCAACTGCTTGTAGTAAGATGCAGGAGATGAGATGAGTGCAAACACAAAAAACACAGAAACAAATTTAAAATGTTTGTGAAATGAATGAAAAAGTTAAAATCTACCATGAAAATCCAATCCTGATAAACCAGACACCGGGACTGAGGTATCTTCTTATCTTTGTTATCCATGGCCTCCTTCAACTTTCAAAATTACGCTAATGAGCCTGAATGGCTCCCAAGGGTGGTACCAGATTATGCTATCCCATGACCCTTCTCTGTGTAACATAACCTCTAGTTTTATTACCCCAGCTTATCTTCATTGAGTCTCACCATATGTACTAATCATCTTGTTGTAACATCCCTCAAATATTGTGTTTTTTCTGGTCAGTTAATAAAGGTCTCATTCCTTAAGCACTTTTGTAGTTTTTACACAAAAGTATTTACATCAGATTTTTGATTTTTCCTGGCTAACACGGTACGTCAACAATTTTCTCAGATTATGCTAATGAGCCGCTGTGATCTGCCCCTCCCCCCTGCTTCCTCAGCACTTCCTCAACTACAGTACCTGGCAAGCTGGCACTTTGAAAATGTATTCCTAAACTCTCTCTTTTCAAAAAAAGATAAGTTAGATGAAAGTTTACTTTTTTGTATGCAGAGCCGTGTCCATAGTCCCATGGGAGGGGCCAGTGAGGAGTTGGGCAGACATATATGGAGTCCTGAGGAGGAAAATGACCGACAGAAGATATGAGGGACATGGGAGTGGCCAATGAGGAGAGGGGCAGATATATATGACGTCCAGAGGGGGAAACGACTAGGGAGGGGGAGAGAGATGGGGGGGCATGGGAGTTGTTTTTTATTTGAGATCCAATTACATCCTAGGGATCAGCAATCCTCCTCAAAATGGCACCGCCCACAATTATTAAACGCCACGGGCCAGCACCGATTGTGGACATTTCTGGTGGGGCAGTTGTGCCAGACTTGAACCTTGTGGTTCACGTCCACTCAACATTAATCACTAAATTCAGATTTTTCCCCCCCTGTGTTTTCTGACATGTTATATGGAACAAATCCCCAATATATTAGCATCAGCTCTGACCCAGTGATATTATAAAACCATATGCAAAATAGCTACAACCATTCCCTTTAATAACCAGATGCTTCACGGCGTAACGTATTGGAAATAAACATGATACAGCCTTTTGGTGGAAGGGGCGCAGATGAATTCAGAAAAACCCGAATAACATCCTACAGGGAAAAATAGATGGAGCATAATTCTCTAAAAATTGAAGAGTTCCCAGAAGTCTCTGCTGTGAATGATGGAATTGTCAACAGGAGAAAGTTTTGCACTTTTGCACATATAAAGTTGATGCATAGAATATTTATGAACTCCGATTCTTCCGATCCCGGCTACAGGAGGACTTCATTTTTCCCTTTTCTGTTCTACCTCCTGCAATGACAATGACGAGGTGAAGTAAAGCCTGGAAGGTAAGAGTGACATTTTGTTCATTATTAGCAGGGAGAGGCAATAGAACAGGAATGCAGCCGGAATACAGAACTTTCCGGGGAATACAGATCTGAAGACTTAACAAGAGAAATGCTGCCGATCTTTCAGCGACGACTTGTACTGTGAGCTCGGCTCCTGAACCCCATGTGTCGCTTAGAAAATTGGTGATTGAATTCTGCGGATAAAAATAGAACAAAAAATATAAAAAAAAGAGTATAAATTAAATGTACAGGTAGATACAAAATGGTGCATAGTATAGTAACAGTCAATGCACATTGGGGCAGATTTTCTTAGCCGGCCCATTCACGATCCAGCGGTGTGTTCTCCCGCATTGGGGTCCAGCCGGGATTCACTAAGGCAGTTCCTCCGACGTCCACCAGGTGTCGCTGCTGCGCTGAAGTCCGCCGAGGCCTGTTGGAGTGCACCATCCTATACTTGGTGAAGGTAAGCGCGTGTCCCGCGACACTTTTTTTTTTTAAATGCGCCGGTTTCTCCGAATCCGTTGGGTTTTCGTTCGGCCACACCCTCGATTTCCGTTGCATGCATGCCAGCGCCGATGCGCCACAATCCAATCACGTGCGGCAAAATCCCGGGGCAATACAGGGAAAATCGGCGCAAATCAGAAATATTCGGGTAACACGTCAGGAAAACGCGAATCGGACCCTTAGTAAATGACCCCCAAACTGGAACTCTCATAGATTAAAATGGGGAGAACCATGAATATGAGCCACCACCTCTGTCCCACAAGGCCACTCCTCATGGTGCTGGAACGATGGTCCCTGACCTTATATTTCCAATGGACGGGATCCCAAGAGCTGAATACTCCTCAGAGCTCTATGAAACACAATTGGGGACATGTATGATCATATCTGCGCCTATAAAATGCCGGAATCTTTCGATTTTTGGGTGGAGAATTGTTACGGATCATTTATAATGAGTTTGCGACAGAAAGAACAGATGTTTCTGACTATCCTGACACCTCCGCAGGTTTTTTTTTTTTTGCGCAAGTGGGCGTGGCCTAAATTTTCCACATTATCCGTCACATTTATGTGTATTTTGTCAGCATTTTTAGGCGCATTCTTTGGCGCACAATAGACCAGGAAAAATATGGTCAGAGAGCAAAATTAAGGCACAGACCAAGTAAGATTTGGGCGCACACTTCATTACTGTCAGCATTTTCTGGCGCACGACTGATTATTACCGTCTATTAGTAACTAACAGCCGTGCGCCAATTTAATACATTGGTCTGAGCTCCCCCCCAGTAACATGTAGATGTAGTAACTAGGGCTGAGCTGATCCAAACCGCAGAATTTGGGTCTCTGCAGAAAATTTTGGGTTCATGATCCAACATGATCCAATTCTAGAGATTAATTTGTAGTAAGAAAGGAATTTTGTTGATGTAATCCTCATTGACCTGTTGCCTTCTCTTGCGCACCACTATTTTGGGGAGTGTTACCGCTCCCTATTACGTCCACAAAATAGTGGGGCTGATGCCGGTGCACAGGGCCACAGCAATTTACATGCTGCCGGCTACTTTGAAAGTGGCATTTAAAGAGTTAATGCCCGCGATCAGAGCTGGCAATGGACGGTGGAGGGGTGGAATCGGACCCGAACTTCTAACAAATGCCTGTTGCACTCAACACTAGTCGCAGCATTTACATGTGTTACCAGTGGGGATTAGTGTATCTGAGCCCAAATCAAACCAAATTGGGTTCATTTGAACGTTCCAAACCGGGACCTTTGCAGCTCTGCTCATCCCTGGCAGTAACATGTTGATGTGAACTAATATTTATCCAAAAGAGGGTAAAAAGTTCATGAACTTTTTCTAACCAAAATTCTTACTCCAATGTTAATTGGATCATAATGGATGAATTCTGTTCTTGGCACAATGAATATACGTAAAAAATATTTTCCTTAAAGGGGTTTTCCCATCTGGGCAATCACATTTTATTAAATTCATTTGCCATATATCAACATTTCTTCAAATGTTCCTGTGTGAAGATAATTTCTCATAAACATAGCCATGTTGTCCCTTAGAAACAAGATGGCTTCCTCGGATACGACCCCGTCACACTCTGGCAGAGGTGGCCAGACATGCGCTATAGAGTCCTGCCTGACCTCCTGGACTCAGCGATCATTACCACAGGACGGCTGTGGGACCTGCAGTAACTCCCGTTCATTTCAGATACAAAAACCTTTTGTTTCTTTGTGCAATCCCTCCAGCAGAGGTGGTCGTATCCAAGGAGTAAGTCTTGTTTCTAAGGGACCACATGTCTACATTTATGAGGAATTATCTTCACACGGGTTTAATGACATCTAATTGAAGAAATATTCATGTATGGCAGATTAATGACACTGAATGTGACTGCCCAGACGAGAAAACCCTTTAACTTTATACCTTCCCAGTATCATTTGAGGCTGTTATTTCTCCAATTCAATACATTCTGGTCATTCAGAAAGACTGGCCCTTCATCACTTACTTTTTAAATTCCATTAATGGTCTCTATAGAGTCACACCGTGCATTGCCCCTGCAGTAGCCTCCCATACCAGGAGGACAGAATCCATGGGAATAATATGAGCCATAGTTGTTGCCGGAGGTGGCTCTTCCTGCGGGGCTGGAAGTAGTTCTCATTATGTATTATCCGCTATGATTAAAGGACATTTACCACCAGGATGAAGGACTGTAAACCAAGCACTGATATACTGTTGTGAGCCCCACTGTGTCGTTCTCCTGCTACTGTGTTGCATTGGTGTTGGGCTTGAGGTCACCATCCTGCTTAAAGAGAACCTGTCATCAGGAACCCTTTTTCTGGCTTTCTGTATGAAGAGCTGTGTCCTAAGTCTCATGGGAGGGGCCAGTGAGGAGCGGTTTCCCAAAGGGGGGGGGGCGCTCCTCACTGGCCCTCCCATGCCTCAATTTCAAATTTGAAAAAAACTCCCATGTCCCCCATATCTCCTCCCCCCGGTTGCTTACAACCTCAGGACTCCATACATGTCTGCCCCGCTCCTCTCTAACCCCTCCCATGGGACTACAGACACAGCTCTGCATTAAGAAAGGTAAATTCTCATCTAACTTATCTTTTTTTGGACTATTAAAAACTCTATTGGCAATGTCCACACTATTCTCTATGGGGACATAGGGGAGCCAGAAAAAAGGCTGATGACAGGTTCCCTTTAAGGAGAATTTATAGGGGGTGAATATTTTGCTACACATCTCCTCACATCAGGAATACAAATTGAGATGATACAGTTCTGGTGACCCCTCAGAAGTTTATATTCCTCCAGAGAAGGGAATAACAATTCCTAGAATTTATTTGCAGCCGGCGTCCTGCATCCTCAGCAAACTCCTTCCTTCCCACTGGGGATCATTTTACTCCCTATAATTCAGTTCTTCTCCAAACGTAGTGATGTTACAGTGAAACCCCTGACACGGTGGAACATAATTCTGCTACTTGTCAACTTCAATAACCGGGTTTTATTTTTCCAAATGTGATAATATTAATGTTGTTTCTTCATCGCAGCGCGGGAGCCGACGGAGAGGAAAGATTCGGAATTTCATGATTTCTGACCTCAACCCTTTTACCAGTGAGTTGGATTTTCATTTCATCTGGAACAAAACGTTTGGACAAAACAATTGTATCGGTCAGAATTGTGTTTGACTTTTAGAACTGGATATTAATGTTCTGAAGGTTCCCGTAATGTAGATTATAGAGCAGGGTAATAGCGCTCACTACAAGGGTCATTAGCCGAGCACCGGAGCCGAGGAACCGGGAAACTTCACTTCAATTTCGTAGGAAAATTTATTTTGAAATCAAATGATACGTGAGAAAGATATTGTAACCCATAGAATTAAGCCTGATCCTGGGCTCCATGCGAAGCTTTATGGTGAGAAGATCAAAGAATTTGGAAGATACTATCACGGCTTGTACACTAGTTTTCTGCCGTACAATCGGACATCCGATGTTCCCTGCACACTACCTATAGCCTGCACCAGACAAGAACTGGAGCCTACTGATATATATATAGCTTATGCGGAGGGAGGGGGTCACACCATGTACTAGGGCACGAGGCGCCAGCTTATGCTACACCCCCCCCCCTTCCCTACCTCATTGGGGCAGATTTACTTACCCGGTCCATTCGCGATCCAGCGGCGCGTTCTCTGTGGTGGATTCGGGTCTTCCAGCGATTCACTAAGGTAGTTCCTCTGACGTCCACCAGGTGAAGTTCCCCGAGGCCCGCCGGAATGCCCTGAAGTTCACCGGCCTATTCCTGGTGAATGTAAGCGCGAGTCCTACAACCCTTTTTTTTAAAAAATGCTGCGGTTTTTCCGAATCCGTCGGCCACCCCCCCCGATTTCCGTCGCGTGCATGCCGGCGCTGAGCCACCACAATCCAATCGCGTGCGCCAAAATCCTGCGGCAATTCAGGGAAAATCATCGCAAATCGGAAATATTCGGGTAACACGTCGGGAAAACGCGAATCAGGCCCTTAGTAAATGACCCCCATTGTCTCCATGTATTGTGTGGATAAGCAAAACCGGGGTTTGCTTCAACCGGAGGCAGATGTAAGAGAACAATGAGCATGATAGACCCAAAGTTATCTGGGTCAAGATGTTCTGAGCTTGTCAAGCCATGTGACATGTTCGCGGGTACAGATGAACCTGAAACCGACCCTGGCCAAAAAAAAAAAATCTTAAAGAGGTTTACCCCACTGCATACACCATAAATGCCATAAATGTACGACTGATCCATATCAGGGACCTCGGGTGTTTGTAAACTCTGTGCACATTGAGATATTCTGTTTCTGGAATGTAGATCATTTCTATGCAGTGTACATAAAATATCAACAGCAGGAAGATGGGAAAAGAAAGAAACAATAAGGGCATCATGGTCTCAAAAATGGCTGCCATAGATGTACATTGTGCATGGCAGGTGGGAGGCTGCACTACAAGGGGTAGGTCCTATTCCTGTCCTGATTTGTGGAGCGCCCACTCAGCTCACTATGGAGAGGGGAGGGGTAAGCAGCGCTCATAGGGGCATTTGCATGAAGCCTTAGTGGAGGGCAATCGCGCTTTTGGGAATTTCTGTGACATCCCGTGTTCTGAGGACCTCGGATGGGTCACAGGGGCTATTACTGTATGCTTGCCCCTCCATGAACACCACTGGTTGGAGGGTGTAGATGTCTTTGCCCCAACCTCCCAACAAGTGTTATGGGAGGAGTTTTCATAGAATACATTGAATACTGACCCAACAAAACCAATAGGAGACAGAACGTCACAGGAAAACTTGAAACAAGCTGAAATAATGGAGGGTCATGTGAGCCCCAGCTCTTACAACAAGGGTGACCCAACTAGGGTCACGTTCTCAGCTTTATTATACAACGACAGGTGTAGTCTTATCAGACAGGGGGGGAGCTGCGGAAAAGGACACCAACGAAGGTGCCACTACATAATCCTACGCTCAAGTTAAACCATTCAAAAAAGATCAATAAAACAAATAATTTTACAAATGTTCAATGAATTTTATTAGTACATCACATAAAAAATTATTATTACAAAAGTAGGTAAGTAGCAAAATACAATGGAAACCCAATGTTAAAAACGATGTATTACCAACATGTTAGAAAAAGTCTCAAAAACAGACCCAAAATAAACGGTGTGGAAAATGTAAAGGAAACTGGTTTGCTGCGACTAAGCACAAATGTAAATATGTAAAAGGAAAATCCAAGAAAACAACCAGAGTCTGATTACCATACCGTGGAGAGAGGAATACACGTGTGGCTCCCACATCTAATCTTACGAACACCCTGCGCGTGCGCACAAAATGCTTCTTGGCCTGTTCTGGCGCACGCGCGGCGCTGGTTTTGTTCGCACTCCCGCTCCTGTGGAAACTCCGCGCGTGCGCACACAATACTCCTCGGCCTATTTTGGAGCAATTGGAGGAAATTCTGTGATACATCTCTCAAAAGAAACTGTAACACTAAATCTAAAAATTATCTCCTCTTCCATCTAATTTGCATAAGTTAAAACAGATTTCTCATTCCCCACAAATCAGATGATGACAGCAAACAGAGGAGGAAACAGGGAGCAGACAGCGCCATTCTCTGTGCAGTGGCTGAGCTGCGTCATTGCAGTCTAGTTCAGATTCACATAAATTGGAGCAGATCTGTGATAACCTTATCCAACCCCTACATGAAAAAGTAAGTGTCTGCCTCCTGTTCCATCCTGTATGACCTCATCTACGGGGCTGCTGGGTCCGTCAATGTGATATTAAAGGTCTATTCTATTCTAGACATCCCCTTTAAGTTGACACACCGTGGTGTCCTGCTAATATATTAATAAGTCAATCAGTGTATATATCCCCTGTATACAGCAGCACAAATACTGCTCCGTACTGTTCATCACTGCATAAAAGAAGTGAAATTTTATTTGCAAGGAGCTACAAGGGCAGAAACACTGTGCAATAATATTTCTTATCTAGACAACACACATTGAATGCATCCGCCAATGAAAGCGCTCAATTATGTACCTAATCCTAAATTGTACAAAAAAATAGCTTTCCGAGATTGCAGAGGCTGGCGATTCCCATTAAATTAGTAATGCAATTTCCCCGTGTAAGACAGTAACTGATTATAGAGGAAATGATGTGTTTACCCCTCGCACATGTCTGATGGAGAACTAACATCTAGAATCCCCATAATGGCTGCGACGGGGGGAGGAAGAAAAGTCAGGGAAAGTACAGAACGTTATTTACTGGCAGACGCCTCCCGGATACAAGAGAAGGGAAATCATTGGACTCACTGATACATAATCTCATTTTAATATGGATTATAAGCCGCTTTATTAGGTGTAAATTAGCATTTTAACATAATAATAAACAATTTATTTGTGTTCTATTATGTCTGTATAAAGATAATAATAATAATAATAATAATTATGAGTACTCATTATTATTATTGTATTTTTATTCATTGTAATCTATGTGCTATAAATATGTATTATTATCATTGTTGAGTTATATATTTTATTATTAAATCGTTCTTATTATCCATTAGTGTTATCATTGTTATTATAAATATTTTTGCTATTATTAACTCATCGCTGACTGCTCACTGACGTTGGACATCAGTCGGTGCGGGGTGAGTCTGTAGAGATGTCTTTCAGTGTCTCTGCAGTTTCTCCTCCTCCTGCACAGATCGCAGTAGAGAGAGAAGGAGACCCTAATACAAAGGTAGATGTGATTTATTACCAATGCACAATCTGCTCAGCTGCTCCTGCTCTATAACATGCTGCCTGCAGATAGGACACTATGTACAATCTGCTCAGCTCCTCCTGCTCTATAACATGCTGCCTGCAGATAGGACACTATGCACAATCTGCTCAGCTCCTCCTGCTCTATAACATGCTGCATGCAGACAGGACACTATGTACAATCTGCTTAGCTCCTCCTGCTCTATAAGATGCTGCCTGCAGATAGGACACTATGTACAATCTGCTCAGCTCCTCCTGCTCTATAATATGCTGCCTGCAGATAGGACACTATGTACAATCTGCTCAGCTCCTCCTGCTCTATAACATGCTGCCTGCAGATAGGACACTATGTACAATCTGCTCAGCTCCTCCTGCTCTATAATATGCTGCCTGCAGATAGGACACTGTGTACAATCTGCTCAGCTCCTCCTGCTCTATAATATGCTGCCTGCAGATAGGACACTGCGTACAATCTGCTCAGCTCCTCCTGCTCTATAACATGCTGCATGCAGACAGGACACTATGTACAATCTGCTCAGCTCCTCCTGCTCTATAAGATGCTGCCTGCAGATAGGACACTATGTACAATCTGCTCAGCTCCTCCTGCTCTATAATATGCTGCCTGCAGATAGGACACTATGTACAATCTGCTCAGCTCCTCCTGCTCTATAACATGCTGCCTGCAGATAGGACACTATGTACAATCTGCTCAGCTCCTCCTGCTCTATAATATGCTGCCTGCAGATAGGACACTATGTACAATCTGCTCAGCTCCTCCTGCTCTATAACATGCTGCATGCAGACAGGACACTATGTACAATCTGCTCAGCTCCTCCTGCTCTATAAGATGCTGCCTGCAGATAGGACACTATGTACAATCTGCTCAGCTCCTCCTGCTCTATAATATGCTGCCTGCAGATAGGACACTATGTACAATCTGCTCAGCTCCTCCTGCTCTATAACATGCTGCCTGCAGATAGGACACTATGTACAATCTGCTCAGCTCCTCCTGCTCTATAATATGCTGCCTGCAGATAGGACACTGTGTACAATCTGCTCAGCTCCTCCTGCTCTATAATATGCTGCCTGCAGATAGGACACTGTGTACAATCTGCTCAGCTCCTCCTGCTCTATAACATGCTGCCTGCAGATAGGACACTATGTACAATCTGCTCAGCTCCTCCTGCTCTATAATATGCTGCCTGCAGATAGGACACTATGTACAATCTTCTCAGCTCCTCCTGCTCTATAACATGCTGCCTGCAGATAGGACACTATGTACAATCTGCTCAGCTCCTCCTGCTCTATAATATGCTGCCTGCAGATAGGACACTATGTACAATCTGCTCAGCTCCTCCTGCTCTATAACATGCTGCCTGCAGATAGGACACTATGTACAATCTGCTCAGCTCCTCCTGCTCTATAATATGCTGCCTGCAGATAGGACACTGTGTACAATCTGCTCAGCTCCTCCTGCTCTATAATATGCTGCCGGCAGATAGGACACTGTGTACAATCTGCTCAGCTCCTCCTGCTCTATAACATGCTGCCTGCAGATAGGACACTATGTACAATCTGCTCAGCTCCTCCTGCTCTATAACATGCTGCCTGCAGATAGGACACTATGTACAATCTGCTCAGCTCCTCCTGCTCTATAATATGCTGCCTGCAGATAGGACACTGTGTACAATCTGCTCAGCTCCTCCTGCTCTATAACATGCTGCCTGCAGATAGGACTCTATGTACAATCTGCTCAGCTCCTCCTGCTCTATAACATGCTGCCTGCAGATAGGACACTATGTACAATCTGCTCAGCTCCTCCTGCTCTATAATATGCTGCCTGCAGATAGGACACTGTGTACAATCTGCTCAGCTCCTCCTGCTCTATAATATGCTGCCTGCAGATAGAACACTGTGTACAATCTGCTCAGCTCCTCCTGCTCTATAACATGCTGCCTGCAGATAGGACACTATGTACAATCTGCTCAGCTCCTCCTGCTCTATAACATGCTTCCGATCATTCAAAATTTTTATTACTAATCTCTACTACTTTTCTACTGGATTATCTTAATTTCACATTTTTATTGTTGCCCTTAAAGTGAACCTGTCACCAGGAATGGCATTTTTAGCTGGTGTCAGGTTCCAATAGCCTCTACTGATTTATACTGATTTAATATATATATTAACTAATTATATCTGTATTATATACACTCACCGGCCACTTTATTAGGTACACCTGTCCAACTGCTCGTTAACACTTAGTTTCTAATCAGCCAATCACATGGCGGCAACTCAGTGCATTTAGGCATGTAGACATGGTCAAGACAATCTCCTGCAGTTCTCCCGAGCATCAGTATGGGGAAGAAAGGTGATTTGAGGCCTTTGAACGTGGCATGGTTGTTGGCGCCAGAAGGGCTGGTCTGAGTATTTCAGAAACTGCTGATCTACTGGGATTTTCACGCACAACCATCTCTAGGGTTTACAGAGAATGGTCCGAAAAAGAAAAAACATCCAGTGAGCGGCAGTTCTGTGGGCGGAAATGCCTTGTTGATGCCAGAGGTCAGAGGAGAATGGGCAGACTGGTTCGAGCTGATAGAAAGGCAACAGTGACTCAAATCGCCACCCGTTACAACCAAGGTAGGCAGAAGAGCATCTCTGAACGCACAGTACGTCCAACTTTGAGGCAGATGGGCTACAGCAGCAGTAGACCACACCGGGTGCCACTCCTTTCAGCTAAGAACAGGAAACTGAGGCTACAATTCGCACAAGCTCATCGAAATTGGACAGTAGAAGATTGGAAAAACGTTGCCTGGTCTGATGAGTCTCGATTTCTGCTGCGACATTCGGATGGTAGGGTCAGAATTTGGTACAACAACATGAAAGCATGGATCCATCCTGCCTTGTATCAGCGGCTCAGGCTGGTGGTGGTGGTGTCATGGATCCATCCTGCCTTGTATAACGGTTCAGGCTGGTGGTGGTGGTGTCATGGATCCATCCTGCCTTGTATCAGCGGCTCAGGCTGGTGGTGGTGGTGTCATGGTGTCTTTGGGCCCCTTGGTACAACGCCACAGCCTACCTGAGTATTGTTGCTGACCATGTCCATCCCTTTATGAGCACAATGTACCCTGTAACATCTGATGGCTACTTTCAGCAGGATAATGCGCCATGTCATAAAGCTGGAATCATCTCAGACTGGTTTCTTGAACATGACAATGAGGTCACTGGACACAAATGGCCTCCACAGTCACCAGATCTCAATCCAATAGAGCATCTTTGGGATGTGGTGGAACGGGAGATTCGCATCATGGATGTGCAGCCAACAAATCTGCGGCAACTGTGTGATGCCATCATGTCAATATGGAGCAAAATCTCTGAGGAGCTTCCAGCACCTTGTTGTATCTGTGCCACGAAGAATTGAGGCAGTTCTGAAGGCAATAGGGGGTCCAACCCGTTACTAGCATGGTGTACCTAATAAAGTGGCCAGTGAGTGTATATATATATACTGATTTAATAGTTTTGTCAGCATTCTGAATCATTTCACTACTTTATATATGTCTAATTCACATGACCTGGCTCCCTGCCAGCAGTGTGTGGTGAGTCCTGGGGGAGGGGCAGCTGCAGCCTGTGTCTCCTTATGGTTTCTTCCTGTACTCCAAAGCATCCCCTCCCCCCAGCTCCATGCACATGGCAGGACGGGGGGAGGGAGCAGGATGAGTGTGGAGTAGTGATGGGAAGGCCCCGCGCACTAAGGAGAGCCGGCTCTTCTGGCTCCTGAACGTCTCCCGATTGTATCTCCAGACATTCACGTAAAGAGCCGACTCACAAACGACACATGACTATTGTGGAGGAGACGGACACGGCTGCAGCTACATACAATATCTGTGCACACGATTCCTCTTTGCTCTATAGATATAACAGCTGAAAGGAAATACTGGATCAGGAAAGCATTGAGTCAGTTCATAGACCGAACGCCTTCTCAGCGATCCCCGGTAACGAGGTCTGTCCGGTATTTCCCAGCAGAAAGGTTGAGCCTAGTTGTACGTCGGACAAAATGTATCCAAAATGAGGAGAATCCGAATTGCTGGAGATTAAATAGTTAAAGGGTTTTCTCGTCTGGGCATTTACATTCAGATTCATTAAAGGAAACCTACCACTTGTAGTGGCAGGTTTCCGATGGCAATACCGAGCACCAGCTCAGGGTGAGCTCAGGGTGAGCTGGTGCCGGAGCCTATTTTAGTTAGTGTTTTAAACCGCGGTATCGCGGTTTAAAACACTTTTTAAACGTTATAGCCGGCGCAGGCAGGTACGCGCTCGGCGCTTACCATGCGCGCGGCTCTCATTCACTTCCTATGTAGCCGCGCGCACGGTAAGCGCCGAGCGCGTACCTGCCTGCGCCGGCTATAAAGTTTAAAAAGTGTTTTAAACTGCGATACCGCGGTTTAAAACACTAACTAAAATAGGCTCCGGCACCAGCTCACCCTGAGCTGGTGCTCGGTTTTGCCAACGGAAACCTGCCACTTCAAGTGGTAGGTTTCCTTTAATCTGCCTTATGTAAACATTTCTTCAATTGAATGTTCCTGTGTGAAGATAATTTCTCATAAATGTAGTGATATGGTCCCTTAGAAACAAGATAGCTTCCTTGGATACAACCACCTCTGCTGAAGGGATTGCACAAAGAAACAAAAGGTTTTTGTATATGAAATGTCTGGGAGTTACTGCAGGTCCTGCAGCCGTCCTGTGGTAATGATCGCTGCACCCAGGAGGTCAGGCAGGACTCTATAGCGCATGTCTGGCCACCGGTGCCTAAATGTGAGGTGGTCATATCCCAGGAAGCCATCTCGTTTCTAAGAGACAACATGGCTACATTTATGAGAAATTATCTTCACACAGGAACATTTTTTTAATAACATCCATTTGAAGAAATGTTTACATTTGGAAAATGAATTACATTAAATGTAAATGTCCAGATGGGAAAACCCCTTTAAACATTTCACTATGGCTCCAGATCTGCGGCCCATGTGTCATCAGTGAGGGATCTGTCTCCGAGTCGTTTGTCCGTATGTAGGGGTAAGCCCTACAGCATGTCACTACATAACAACTACATAACACAGATGAGCACTACAGTGGTAGAGCCTGCCTGGTAAGGCAGGAGTTAATTGTTTACTTTGATGTAATTCCAGCAACCAATCATAGGTGTTATACTTTGTTTCTGTGAGCTGAGATGTAATTGGAGGAGTAGCCACCACCTGACCAGTGGGAGTAACAAAACCCCTGGTCAGGAAACTTCTAGAGAGCAGTCTAATCTAGTTAGACAGGAAGACAGACTCAGAAGAGTCTGTGCAGCCAGCACACCACACCAAACCAGAGCGGGAGAGCTCAGCTCCCTGCCTGAAGAGTGGAGCTAGTGTAGTGAGAGGAAAGGGATATCATCCTACCTTCAAGGGTGATATCTGAAGCAATCCAGGACAAGCTGAAGCTTCCTATTAGGACACAGCTATCTCCCAGCCTGCCCTTGCATCCAGGCTGATGATCTACTCCTGTGGCTCCCTCCAACTACATCTCCAGCATTCCACCATCCTGTCAAGGCACGTTGCTATTGTTCCTGTCGGTTCCAATAAAGAACTGTAAGTTATTTTCGTTCAACGTCTGCCTCCGTTTGGTCCCTGCTACAGCTGTCATCATCACAGGCACCCTGTCCACCACACAGAGGCTCATACTCTAGACAGCAAAGGGTTGCCCCAGGGAGAACCGCTATAGCAGCCTCTCCCTCATCATTTCTTGCACACACCACCTGCTGGAGACCTGCCAGGCTGTAGGACAGCCCTCCGGTTCCCCATACCAAGCACCGTGACACTAGCGTGCCTAGGCCGCAACCGCCAGCCACTCAGGTACTGTGGGCCCCGGCTGACTCCAGGCCCCAATCCAAGGTTAGGCCCCAGTGGGGGATGTTGCAGATGGAGGCTCCCCATCTATATGGCAGGTGGAGTGTGGAGGTTCTGGGTTCAAATCCTGGGCTAAGCATGAATGTATTTTCTTTTATTATGAAGATAATTATTAGTAATAAAAATTTGGGGAGTGATAAGGGGAGTTGGAAAGTATGCTGACTGCACCACATTTATTACTGACTGCATCACATTTATTACTGACTGCATCACATTTATTACTGACTGCTCCACATTTATTACTGACTGCATCACATTTATTACTGACTGCATCACATTTATTACTGACTGCTCCACATTTATTACTGACTGCACCACATTTATTACTGACCGTGCACCACATTTATTACTGACTGCTCCACATTTATTACTGACTGTATCACATTTATTACTGACTGCTCCACATTTATTACTGACTGTATCACATTTATTACTGACTGTATCACATTTATTACTGACTGCTCCACATTTATAACTGACTGCATCACATTTATTACCGACTGCGTCACATTTATTACTGACTGCTCCACATTTATTACTGACTGCATCACATTTATTACTGACTGCTCCACATTTATTACTGACTGCATCACATTTATTACTGACTGCATCACATTTATTACTGACTGCTCCACATTTATTACTGACTAAATCACATTTATTACTGACTGCTCCACATTTATTACTGACTGCACCACATTTATTACTGACTGCATCACATTTATTACTGACTGTGTCACATTTATTACTGACTGTGTCACATTTATTACTGACTGCATCACATTTATTACTGACTGCGTCACATTTATTACTGACTGTATCACATTTATTACTGACTGCCCACATTTATTACTGACCGTGCGCCACATTTATTACTGACTGCCCACATTTATTACTGACCGTGCGCCACATTTATTACTGACTGCATCACATTTATTACTGACTGTATCACATTTATTACTGACGGCACCACATTTATTACTGACTGCACCACATTTATTACTGACTGCATCACATTTATTACTGACTGTACCACATTTATTACTGACTGCATCACATTTATTACTGACTGTATCACATTTATTACTGACTGTATCACATTTATTACTGACTGTATCACATTTATTACTGACTGCTCCACATTTATTACTGACTGCACCACATTTATTACTGACTGCATCACATTTATTACTGACTGCTCCACATTTATTACTGACTGCATCACATTTATTACTGACTGTATCACATTTATTACTGACTGCTCCACATTTATTACTGACTGTATCACATTTATTACTGACTGCTCCACATTTATTACTGACTGCACCACATTTATTACTGACTGCATCACATTTATTACTGACTGCTCCACATTTATTACTGACTGCCCACATTTATTACTGACTACATCACATTTATTACTGACTGTATCACATTTATTACTGACTGCTCCACATTTATTACTGACTGCATCACATTTATTACCGACTGCGTCACATTTATTACTGACTGCTCCACATTTATTACTGACTGCATCACATTTATTACTGACTGCTCCACATTTATTACTGACTGCATCACATTTATTACTGACTGCATCACATTTATTACTGACTGCATCACATTTATTACTGACTGCTCCACATTTATTACTGACTAAATCACATTTATTACTGACTGCACCACATTTATTACTGACTGCACCACATTTATTACTGACTGCATCACATTTATTACTGACTGTGTCACATTTATTACTGACTGTATCACATTTATTACTGACTGCGTCACATTTATTACTGACAGCTCCACATTTATTACTGACTGCCTACATTTATTACTGACTGCCCACATTTATTACTGACCGTGCGCCACATTTATTACTGACTGCATCACATTTATTACTGACTGCATCACATTTATTACTGACTGTATCACATTTATTACTGACTGCATCACATTTATTACTGACTGCGTCACATTTATTACTGACTGTATCACATTTATTACTGACTGCCCACATTTATTACTGACCGTGCGCCACATTTATTACTGACTGTCCACATTTATTACTGACTGCCCACATTTATTACTGACCGTGCGCCACATTTATTACTGACTGCATCACATTTATTACTGACTGTATCACATTTATTACTGACGGCACCACATTTATTACTGACGGCACCACATTTATTACTGACTGCACCACATTTATTACTGACTGCATCACATTTATTACTGACTGTACCACATTTATTACTGACTGTATCACATTTATTACTGACTGCTCCACATTTATTACTGACTGCTCCACATTTATTACTGACTGTATCACATTTATTACTGACTGCTCCACATTTATTACTGACTACATCACATTTATTACTGACTACATCACATTTATTACTGACTGCATCACATTTATTACTGACTGTATCACATTTATTACTGACTGCTCCACATTTATTACTGACTGCTCCACATTTATTACTGACTGCTCCACATTTATTACTGACTGCACCACATTTATTACTGACTGCATCACATTTATTACTGACTGCTCCACATTTATTACTGACTGCCCACATTTATTACTGACTACATCACAATTATTACTGACTGTATCACATTTATTACTGACTGCTCCACATTTATTACTGACTGCATCACATTTATTACTGACTGCTCCACATTTATTACTGACTGCTCCATATTTATTACTGACTGCATCACATTTATTACTGACTGCACCACATTTATTACTGACTGCTCCACATTTATTACTGACTGCATCACATTTATTACTGACTGCATCACATTTATTACTGACCGTGCGCCACATTTATTACTGACTGTATCACATTTATTACTGACTGCTCCACATTTATTACTGACTGTATCACATTTATTACTGACTGCTCCACATTTATTACTGACTGCACCACATTTATTACTGACTGTATCACATTTATTACTGACTGCCCACATTTATTACTGACTGCATCACATTTATTACTGACTGTATCACATTTATTACTGACTGCTCCACATTTATTACTGACTGTATCACATTTATTACTGACTGCTCCACATTTATTACTGACGGCACCACATTTATTACTGACTGCATCACATTTATTACTGACTGCTCCACATTTATTACTGACTGCCCACATTTATTACTGACCGTGCGTCACATTTATTACTGACTGTATCACATTTATTACTGACTGCTCCACATTTATTACTGACTGCTCCATATTTATTACTGACTGCATCACATTTATTACTGACTGCACCACATTTATTACTGACTGCATCACATTTATTACTGACTGCTCCACATTTATTACTGACTGCATCACATTTATTACTGACTGCACCACATTTATTACTGACTGCTCCACATTTATTACTGACTGCATCACATTTATTACTGACTGCTCCACATTTATTACTGACTGCTCCACATTTATTACTGACCGTGCGTCACATTTATTACTGACTGTATCACATTTATTACTGACTGCTCCACATTTATTACTGACTGCTCCATATTTATTACTGACTGCATCACATTTATTACTGACTGCACCACATTTATTACTGACTGCATCACATTTATTACTGACTGCTCCACATTTATTACTGACTGCATCACATTTATTACTGACTGCACCACATTTATTACTGACTGCTCCACATTTATTACTGACTGCATCACATTTATTACTGACTGCTCCACATTTATTACTGACTGCTCCACATTTATTACTGACTGCTCCACATTTATTACTGACTACATCACATTTATTACTGACTGCATCACATTTATTACTGACTGTATCACATTTATTACTGACTACATCACATTTATTACTGACTGCATCACATTTATTACTGACTGCTCCACATTTATTACTGACTGCTCCACATTTATTACTGACTGCTCCACATTTATTACTGACTACATCACATTTATTACTGACTGCATCACATTTATTACTGACTGCATCACATTTATTACTGACTACATCACATTTATTACTGACTGCTCCACATTTATTACTGACTGCATCACATTTATTACTGACTGCATCACATTTATTACTGACTGCATCCCATTTATTACTGACTGCATCCCATTTATTACTGACTGTATCACATTTATTACTGACTGCTCCACATTTATTACTGACTGCCCACATTTATTACTGACCGTGCGTCACATTTATTACTGACTGTATCACATTTATTACTGACTGCTCCACATTTATTACTGACTGCATCACATTTATTACTGACTGTATCACATTTATTACTGACTGCTCCACATTTATTACTGACTGTATCACATTTATTACTGACTGCTCCACATTTATTACTGACTGCACCACATTTATTACTGACTGTATCACATTTATTACTGACTGCTCCACATTTATTACTGACTGCATCACATTTATTACTGACTGCACCACATTTATTACTGACTGCTCCACATTTATTACAGACTGCATCACATTTATTACTGACTGCTCCACATTTATTACTGACTGCTCCACATTTATTACTGACTGCTCCACATTTATTACTGACTACATCACATTTATTACTGACTGCATCACATTTATTACTGACTACATCACATTTATTACTGACTGCTCCACATTTATTACTGACTGCATCACATTTATTACTGACTGCATCACATTTATTACTGACTGCATCCCATTTATTACTGACTGTATCACATTTATTACTGACTGCTCCACATTTATTACTGACTGCCCACATTTATTACTGACCGTGCGTCACATTTATTACTGACTGTATCACATTTATTACTGACTGCTCCACATTTATTACTGACTGCATCACATTTATTACTGACTGCTCCACATTTATTACTGACTGCATCACATTTATTACTGACTGCATCACATTTATTACTGACTGCATCCCATTTATTACTGACTGTATCACATTTATTACTGACTGCTCCACATTTATTACTGACTGCCCACATTTATTACTGACCGTGCGTCACATTTATTACTGACTGCTCCACATTTATTACTGACTGCATCACATTTATTACTGACTGCTCCACATTTATTACTGACTGCTCTATATTTATTACTGACTGCATCACATTTATTACTGACTGCACCACATTTATTACTGACTGCATCACATTTATTACTGACTGCACCACATTTATTACTGACTGCATCACATTTATTACTGACTGCACCACATTTATTACTGACTGCTCCACATTTATTACTGACTGCATCACATTTATTACTGACTGCTCCACATTTATTACTGACTGCTCCACATTTATTACTGACTACATCACATTTATTACTGACTGCATCACATTTATTACTGACTGCATCACATTTATTACTGACTGCTCCACATTTATTACTGACTGCACCACATTTATTACTGACCGTGCACCACATTTATTACTGACTGCTCTACATTTATTACTGACTGCATCACATTTATTACTGACTGCATCACATTTATTACTGACTGCACCACATTTATTACTGACTGCACCACATTTATTACTGACTGCTCCACATTTATTACTGACTGCATCACATTTATTACTGACCGTGCACCACATTTATTACTGACTGCACCACATTTATTATTGACTGCACCACATTTATTACTGACTGTATCACATTTATTACTGATTGCATCATATCTATCTATCTATCTATCTATCTATCTATCTATCTATCTATTTATCTCCTATCTATCTTTCTATCTATCTATGTGGAAGTATTATTGTACAGTAGCTCTACCCCAGTTATTATTTTGCTTTCGTAGTAAACTGCTTTCCATTTGCAGGAGTTGATATTCATTGAAGTGTATCTGGAATATCTAATCTCACAATCCATGGGCTGATTTGCATAGATATACATGTACCAGACCCACATTTTCCATATTTATGCCTCGCATTGACATGCATGGAGCCGGCTGTGTACATTGCAGGCTGCTATTTTCTCATAAATTGTTGGTCTGGGGATTCACATTGCTGTTTTTACCGTGTGCGTCGCTGTGAGCTTTGTTTATCGCTTGCCTAAAATGTATTGTTCTGCTGCTGAGTGCAGCTTCCTCTTCCACATCCAGAATTGATCTTATTACTGAGGGTAGAGGAAGGTAAATGCAGTTATTCGCTTTCCCTCGGGCCGATTATTGCCCAAACCCAGCGCCCTGATTTACAGCAGAAAACCTTCTCTCTACTGTTGTTTTTTTTTAGTTCTTCTCCTGAATATATTGTCATTGGAGTAAACACGTGGGCCGGGGTCGTCTTCTATATCCTACATGTATCAGGTGTTTAAGAGTAGTGATTGTACAATTCTTTATATTATACATTGTCCGTTCGCGATCCAGCGGCGCGTTCTCTGTGCTGGATTCGGGTCCGGCCGGGATTCATCAAGGTAGTTCCACCGCCGTCCACCAGGTGGCGCTGCTGCGCTGAAAAGCATCTGAACGCGCTGGAGTTCACCGGCTCGGGCTGAGTGAAGGTAAGCGCGTCCCAAGCGACACATTTCTTTTTTTATATGCGGCGGTTTTTCCGAATCCGTCGGGTTTTCGCCGCGCCCCCCCGATTTCCGTCGCGTGCATGCCGGCGTCGATGCGCCACTATCCGATCGCATGCGCCAAAATCCAGGGGCAATACAGGGGAAATCGGCGCAAATCGGAAATATTCGGGTAAAACTTCGGGAAAACGCGAATCGGGCCCTTAGTAAATGACCCCCATTGTATAATGGATGTCTGAGTCTGTGCTATAGCAAGCGATCATTGCTGGCAGGACTGGATTATAATATGGGATTGGGCAGTAGCTCGGGGCCCAAGTCTTCAAAGGGGGCCCATGGCCACCCAAACCACCACCTGAATTTTATACTGAGAAGGACCTTCACCCATGAAATCCTTGTTCCTGCTCCCAATACACATGAAAACAAGATCCTCCAAAGGTCCTGAAACCGCAGATTGAAAACAGCAGAAGGGACACGTTCTCCATTTCCCATGAAGCTTCTAGTCTCAGAGTAAAACAGTGATATCAACATCTCTGGTAATTCAAAGTAGTCAAAGGCTTTGCCCAATAAATAAATCTTACAATCTATCCACAGGTATTGCCTTGCCATCGGTAACCAGAGAGATAGCTCCAATGGGGGTCCAATGCTCCCTTCCTAGAAGGGTTCACATACATTTAGATTGCACTGTGCAGTGTTTATGGGGTACAAGGACATACACATCCAAGATAATGGCAAGAAATACATACAAGGTCATGGAAGAAAGTCTCTTCCCACAGGTGACAGCCGATATAACGGGGCACAGTGACCCTGCGCTTGACCATGGTCAAACATGAGGAACCAGGACAGAACCTTAGAACAGCAGAACGCGAGATGAACTATCAAACTGTAAAGTAGTCCACCGGCTCTGGGAGTAGTTGGCAGGAGACCTATAGATGTCCAGCATATTCCACCAATAGGTAGAAGCACAGGACTCATGACCAGGAGGCCCCCAAGGGGACAGCCATCACCAGGTGACCTTTTCTCTGATAAGATATATGACAAAGTTTGGTAAAAAGTTAGTGACCATATCAGACATCTGCACATCATCAGAAATAGCGGCAGAGGGCCGTCGGTTTCAAATGCAGATGATTTTTGCAAGATTTGGAGCAGATTTGTAGAAACAATCAACTACAAGAATACTTTACTTTGCTGAAAAGTATCCACAGACATTTCTGCCATGGATAATCCACAGTGATCTCCAACTATGTGCAGTTGACCATAAAGGGATATTCTCACTATTGCATTTACAAATATAGCTACAGGACCCTCCCTGGGGACCTGCAGCTCAAGGATCTTCCACTGGCGCCATTCCTGGTGCTGGACTGAAAGGTGAGTTTAAAGTGTATTCACGGCCACATCTACCACCAGGATGAAAGACCGTATCCAAATGAGCCTGAGGGGCTCCAAACTCCATTAACACCTGGAGCCCCTCAGAACCATTTGCATACAGTCTTTGATCCCGGTGGTATATGTCCTTTAAGGTCGTTACTCTCAGCTAATTCCATCGCTACAACAGACTTGAGCAGACGGAGGCTTCACATCTGCTGCCAACTCTACATTTTGCCCTCCCAAGAAAATGGGGTTAACGGATCCCAGTTCTTTAGGTAGTTCATCATCTATCATGTATCTACGACATATCCTGTGTATGTATTAGAAATACTGAACATGAGAATATCCCTTTAAAGGTTTGTTACAGAATTCACTGGTTTTCTAAAAACAAGGTGTTCAAATACCAATTGATGCGTAAAATACAATTTAACACATTTTGCTCAACAGTCACAATGTAAAATTCATAAAATGAGGAAATTCCAGAACCGGCCCTTCCGTGGTAATGAATAGGAGCCGCCTGTAACCCTGAGACTTGTTGCTGTGCGACTGTTTGTACTGAAGACGTTGGATGGAATTCTGTTTATAAAGGACTTCCGCTCTTCTCTTTGTGTAAGCAAGAAGGAAACTGCCTCGAATCGTATCGATTTTGTGATTTGTGAGGAGCTGAACATCTCCGGCGCTGTGTAATCTTCTAATTAGGACCGGAGTTAGTCTTAAAGCGGGTGATTTGCAGTTAGTCTGACAAAAGTTGGATCATGAATTATCAATTTTAATCAATATTTGTTGTTCTTTTCGTTCTGTCTTGTGTTCTGTATCTGTAGCAATGTGAGATAATTCTGGCTTCTCGTCAAAATAATGTGCAAATAAAGCCGCAATACCTGCTCTGGCCACAACCGAAGCTGCAACAATCCTTTCATTGGGGCACATTTACTAAGGGTCCGCAGCCGCGAATCCGTCGAGTTTTTCCCGAATATTTCCGCTTTGCGCTCTATTTCACAGGATTGTGGCGCACGCGATCGATTTTTGGTGCAATCGCACCGACTTTTGCGCAACAGAAATCGGGGGGCATGGCCGCCGGACAACCCGAAGGATTCGGAAAAAACGCTGAATTTAAAAAGCCATCTGTGTTGCAAGATCAAGCACTCACATACACCAGAAAAAAGCAGGTGAACTTCGGCGGACCTCGGCGCAGCAGCGACACCTGGTGAATATTGGCGCACGGACCTTAGTGAATCCCGGCAGAACCCGAATCAGCGTCGGAGAACCCGCCGCTGGATCGCGACTGGACCGGGTAAGTAAATGTGCCCCATTGTCTCCAGAGCAGGGATGTAGCTGCTTAGATGAGAAGTGACTCCCCTATCGCAGACAACTCCCTTCAATCATTTAGAAAGATCCGTCAGCCAGAACTTTGGTTACTTAGTTTGAAGATTGACTGGAGATGACATCTCTTGTTGGAGGTCCCAGGGCAAAGGTGCATCAAAGAGCCCACTATTATCTGTGCTTGTTATATGATACCTAATTACGCCGGTAATGGGCCTAACTTGGGGGACCAGCAAGCGGATAAACAATTTAAAGGTTAACAAGAAATTTTAAGCAACAGCAGTAAAAGACAATGGGGGTCCTTCAAGGAGCCACTTTGGTCAGTAAACTTGAGCACTTCTCAAGTTAGATGATCACTTGGAATCCCCTTCCATTGGGACAATGTATAAGCAGGTGTAAGTTTTTTAGTGTGTAAGGAATGTAAAAATTGTAATCTAGGGGGCGCTCCACCAAAATTGCAACTTTTTTGTCCTTTTGCTTCCTGCTTGCTTCCTTACAAAAAATGGTGGTTTGGTTGGGAAACAAGATAAATCAGAATGGGGACACCAGGACCTGGCAGAATTATTATAACAGACTCAGCCAGTCCTTGCCCAATGTAGATTTCGAAGGAATTCACCAAAATTATAAAAACTTTTCAATAATTCTGGCACGTGAATTAAAACCAGCTTTACACATTGAGGGGATTTACTAATTGTGGCACAAGCATGACTGTCGGCATTGGAGATCAGGCTCCGCGAAGCACAGCCTGATGTATTAAAGTGGCGCCAGAAAAATGCCAACATTAATGAAGTGTGCGCCAAAATCTTACATGGACTGCGCCTTCATTTTGCTTTCTGACCAAATTTTTCCTGGTCTATTGTGCACCTAAAAATACCGACAAAATACACATAAATGTGACGGACAATGTGGAAACGTTAGGCCACGCCCACTTGCGCCAAAAAAAGACGGAGGAGTGGGGATAGTCGGAAACATCTGTTCTTTCTGGCACAAACTCATTATAAATGATCCGCAACAATTCTGCGCCAAAAAGACATTAAAATACCGGCATTTTTTTGCGCAGATGCGATAATACATGTGCCCCATTGTTTGGCTTTTGTTTTGTTTTTTGTGATTGTGAATTTTGCACAAGGCACAAGTAATAATTGTGTTGGAGCATTGAACTCCAAAAAAAGCCATGGCCACCCTTCATTAATAAAAAAGAAAATTAAAAAGGTCAGAATGGAAATCTCTTAAAGGTGCAAGTAGCCAATGTATAAGTATCATGAATAGCGAAGTCCAAGGGGGTCATTTATCTTTTCCTTCCTTTTTTGCTGTGTAATGGCTGTTTTGCGCCAATTTTGTGCTTTTTTTGGAATGTTACAATGGAATGTGTTTTGTGCCCTATTTGTCATTACATTGCGCCTCTTTACAGATGTTTGCGCTCAATTTATTATACTAATGCGTCTATATGACACAAACATGTAACACTTTGACTACTAGGTAGAAAAAAGCGAAAAAAATGCCGGCTCACCCAACCTTGGGATCATCTGGGCTGTACTCCTTCTGTGTAGATCTTCTGGTGCACGGGAAGACTAATCTATAGCCGTATAGCACACGCAGGAAGAAAATGGTAGTAAACCGGCACAACACGGAGACCATCACTTGAGTACGATGAAAAACAAATCCTTCTTTATTGTTAAAATGTCACAAACACGGGAAGAAGATGGGTTAACGCGTTTCGACGGACACCGTCTTTATCATAACCTGTCTAACATACCAAAACAGCCGCCTTTTATGTTACTCAGCTGAGTAATAGACGGGAGGGAACTCCCTCTATACCTGACGTCACTGAGCTCCGGTTGTGCCCCCGAATCACATGATCATGCCTCCGCCCCCTAAGTCACATGATCGGAGGTGTGTCTCGGAGCTGTGCGACAGAGGTAAATAAACAATCAGTTAAAAATACTTGTGAATACATAAAATGAACAATATGTTAGTACTAAATACTATTTTTGTATACAAAAACTACAATGATTAGGTACAAAAATAGAAATGTACCATTGGGAACAGAACTATGTTAAATGGACTGAAACTAGAGCATCATAATGTTCTAATGTTATAACATAGGACATACGCTTCATACCACAAGATTGAACATGATGTCTGTTATAAAGCTAATATTAAGTAAATACCAAGGAGAATTCCAAACACAGCAAACCTAAATAATGCATAATTTTTTACATATATAGAATGTCATATAAGCATACTGCGAGATAGACCAATATGTGTGTGTACACAATATGGTGCAGGATAGCACAAGATGTACTATGGTGTGTGATACAGAGTACGCACAAAACAACACATAATGCCTTAGTACGTTAATATGATGTCCTGTCTTTTGTTCATACCTTGTGGTGTTCTACTTTCCATTACAAATATCCAATAACTCTCTCTATTTAAAAGTTTTCTCTTAATGCTGCCCCCTCTAATTGGATATGAAACTTTCTCAAAGCCAGTCCATATGAAATGAGATGTAGACTTATAATGAGTTTCTCTAAAGTGTCTAGAAGCCGCTGATATGCCACTAGATTCGTTGGTAATGTCTGACAAGTGGCGGCGTATCCTGATTTTAAGAGGACCTGTGGTATGGCCTATATATTGAATATTACAACTGGTGCACTTGATAGAATAAATAGCATTGCTGGTATTGCAATTGAGATATGATCGAATAGGATAGCTTCTGTTGGTACTACTAGATGTAATACTTGTGTCTACCGCAACAAATTTGCATGCTTTACATTGTGTGTGGCCACACTTATAGCAGCCTTTGGTGTTTAACCATGTCCCCCCAGAGTTTTGGCTTCTAAAAAGACTAGGTGAAAGAGCATTACCTAAAGTGGGAGCCCTCTTAGCTACACATCTAATACCACCCTCCAGTATTTTGTATAGGCAAGAATCTTGTAGTAAAATGGGAATGAATTTTTGAACTATCTTAGTAATTTCTTTGTATTGCCTGCTATAGGCTGTAGAGAAAATTATAGGGGTCTTCGGTTTTCGTGTTGTTGAGACATCCTTTCGTCTCCCATTTTTACCCTCGTTTTCTTTATGTTTTAAGTCTTTCTCGTCTAGTAGTAAATCCTGTTGTGATATATTCAATATCTTACTCTTAGCTTTCTCAATGTAACAGTTTTGGTAACCTCTCTGAAGGAGTCTAGCCCTAAGTGTAGTTTTTTCTTTTTCAAAATCGTCATTATCAGAACAATTTCTTCTTAGACGTATCAGTTCCCCATACGGAATGTTCTGTATTACATGGGGAGGGTGACAAGAGGAAGCTAACAGAGTGGTGTTTCTAGCCATCTCCTTCCTATAGGGTATACTTCTAACCCTATGGTCTTCTCCTATTAGAGTAACATCTAAAAATGGAATTGAATTTCCCCCAAACATGGATGTGAATTTTAAATTCATGTGATTGTCATTAGGATAACTTACAAAATTTGTAAAGGATGTCTCTGACCCTTTCCACACCCACACCAGGTCGTCTATGTACCGACCGTACTATAGACGCCTGGTGTGGGTTGGAAGATGAGAAGATAAACGCCTCCTCCCATTGTGACATATATATATTCGCAAGGGAGGGGGAGAATTTAGCCCCCATAGGGGCCCCCTCCACTTGCAAATAATATCTGCCGTCAAAGTAAAAAAAATTATTTTGTAGTAAAAAACCAGTGATGAGCAATATGTACTCTTTCAATGTTGTGCTATAAGTGCTATAGCTGTCTAAATGTCTGCGTAGGAACAACAGTCCTAATTCGTGCGGTATGGACGAGTACAAAGCGGTAACGTCACATGACGCCCAATTGTATTCTTTATGCCATTCAAAATTATTCATAATCTGTAACAAATGCTTTGTATCACGTAAGAAGGATGGGGTGACTCTGGTGATAGGCTGAAGGAAATGGTCTAACCATTCGCCCAGTCTCTCTCCTACTCCTCCTATCCCTGCCACAATAGGTCTTAAAGGTGGCGGGAAGATGTTTTTATGAACTTTGGGGAGCGAATGAAAGACCGGCGTGATAGGGTCCTCCACAAACAAGTAATCTTTTTCTTTCTGTGTGATAACACCCAGTGTTAGACCTTCTTCTAATATTTTAGACAAGCGTTTTTGAACTAAACTAGTAGGATTGGACTCTAAGGTACGATAGGTGTTGCTATCACTCAGCATATCCTCATTGAGGCGCTTGTAGAGGGCGGCATCCATAACTACTATGGCCCCCCCTTTGTCCACCGACCTGATGATCAGGTCTGACTCTTCTTTCAGTTGTTGTAGTGCCTCTCTCTCCCCTTTAGATAAATTCTGATGTCTATAATGAGGACCTTTTTCCTTAACCCTCTTGTGAAGAGCTACCAGTTCTTTCTCCACTATGTCTTGGAAATTATCCAAAACCGGAACCCGGGAGTTAATGGGATAAAAATCTGCATTAGAAATATGGTATTCCCTGTTAACTGAATTATTGACTTCATGCTGTTCACATGAGAGAGACCTTAGTGTTAATATACTACCCTGATCTTGAAAGTTACTGATATTTACATCGGATCTCATTAGGTCTGCTATATAATCATTATTTTTATTGTCTACGGATACTACACTCTCCATTGACTCCTCTGTATTTACACATGGCATGATCGGATCACTAAAATGTCTCTTGATAGTGATGTTACGTGCTAGTTTGTTAATGTCCAGTAGAGTATTGAATAAATTAAAGTCCACCGTGGGAGAGAACTTGAGACCTTTGGCTAATATTTTTAATTGATTGTCAGAGAGGATCCTACTAGACAAGTTTATGACAGATTCTGTTATTTGTCCTTCTTGGCCCGAGTTTTCACACCCATGTTTCCTGTGTTTGGTTCCCGACCGTCTGATCCGTTTTTTGACGGTGTGTTGCATGGTTTTTGATTCACTGCAGACTTAGACTTATTTGTGTTGTCTCTGATTTTTGGTCTTGCTCCACTCGATTCTGCCCCCTTTTGATAGGACGTTTGGTTACAGGATAGACTGTCCATAGAGTCATCGGTGTCTGAAAAACTCACTCGAGGATTATAATCTCTCTTTTTACTTCTTTTATTGCGATTTTTTAGAATAGACCTGGGCGTGCCTGTGTTGGTATAGGACCCTTGTTCCCGTTGTTTCCATTCGTAAACTTCATTGTTGCGGTAATCTATAATATTGCGTACAAATTTTTTCCTTTTTATTGCGGTAATGCTGTCCTCCAATGTTTTGACTTTTTCTGCAATTGCTTTTGTTTGTTGCAAATAGATTTGCTCCGGTTGATTTTTTTGAAGCGATTCTCTCAAATCGTCGATCTCTGTTTTGACATCAGATAGAATTATTTGTTCTTGTTCCACTATAAGTCGCATCAGTTTTAACGAACATTCACTCAAGGCTTCATGCCAATTCTCCAGGAAAGCTTTGGAGTCCTCGGTGGTGGGTATTTTCTTAATTCTTAGCCCTCTGGGTATCATGTTTTTCTCTATATAAGAGCTTAAAGTTTCCGCATCCCACCAAACTCGAGTCTCCTTTTCACTTAGTTTCAAAAGCTTGTCCCAATGTACAAAATCAATGGACACAAAATCGGACTCTGAAGAGCCTGTGTTGAAAATGGCTGCTGCTCTGCTCCTTCTTGTATCATTATAGGAGGTGTTCTGGCTCGTAGACTCTGTGTCCAATTCCTCGTGCTGTGACATTTTATTTGTTTCTGAAAGTGTGTGATCCAGGTATTACGGGGAGACTGCGGCTATCGGCTCAATCCAGACACAAACATGTAACACTTTGACTACTAGGTAGAAAACAGCGAAAGAGACATCCTTTACAAATTTTGTAAGTTATCCTAATGACAATCACATGAATTTAAAATTCACATCCATGTTTGGGGGAAATTCAATTCCATTTTTAGATGTTACTCTAATAGGAGAAGACCATAGGGTTAGAAGTATACCCTATAGGAAGGAGATGGCTAGAAACACCACTCTGTTAGCTTCCTCTTGTCACCCTCCCCATGTAATACAGAACATTCCGTATGGGGAACTGATACGTCTAAGAAGAAATTGTTCTGATAATGACGATTTTGAAAAAGAAAAAACTACACTTAGGGCTAGACTCCTTCAGAGAGGTTACCAAAACTGTTACATTGAGAAAGCTGAGAGTAAGATATTGAATATATCACAACAGGATTTACTACTAGACGAGAAAGACTTAAAACATAAAGAAAACGAGGGTAAAAATGGGAGACGAAAGGATGTCTCAACAACACGAAAACCGAAGACCCCTATAATTTTCTCTACAGCCTATAGCAGGCAATACAAAGAAATTACTAAGATAGTTCAAAAATTCATTCCCATTTTACTACAAGATTCTTGCCTATACAAAATACTGGAGGGTGGTATTAGATGTGTAGCTAAGAGGGCTCCCACTTTAGGTAATGCTCTTTCACCTAGTCTTTTTAGAAGCCAAAACTCTGGGGGGACATGGTTAAACACCAAAGGCTGCTATAAGTGTGGCCACACACAATGTGAAGCATGCAAATTTGTTGCGGTAGACACAAGTATTACATCTAGTAGTACCAACAGAAGCTATCCTATTCGATCATATCTCAATTGCAATACCAGCAATGCTATTTATTCTATCAAGTGCACCAGTTGTAATATTCAATATATAGGCCATACCACAGGTCCTCTTAAAATCAGGATACGCCGCCACTTGTCAGACATTACCAACGAATCTAGTGGCATATCAGCGGCTTCTAGACACTTTAGAGAAACTCATTATAAGTCTACATCTCATTTCATATGGACTGGCTTTGAGAAAGTTTCATATCCAATTAGAGGGGGCAGCATTAAGAGAAAACTTTTAAATAGAGAGAGTTATTGGATATTTGTAATGGAAAGTAGAACACCACAAGGTATGAACAAAAGACAGGACATCATATTAACGTACTAAGGCATTATGTGTTGTTTTGTGCGTACTCTGTATCACACACCATAGTACATCTTGTGCTATCCTGCACCATATTGTGTACACACACATATTGGTCTATCTCGCAGTATGCTTATATGACATTCTATATATGTAAAAAATTATGCATTATTTAGGTTTGCTGTGTTTGGAATTCTCCTTGGTATTTACTTAATATTAGCTTTATAACAGACATCATGTTCAATCTTGTGGTATGAAGCGTATGTCCTATGTTATAACATTAGAACATTATGATGCTCTAGTTTCAGTCCATTTAACATAGTTCTGTTCCCAATGGTACATTTCTATTTTTGTACCTAATCATTGTAGTTTTTGTATACAAAAATAGTATTTAGTACTAACATATTGTTCATTTTATGTATTCACAAGTATTTTTAACTGATTGTTTATTTACCTCTGTCGCACAGCTCCGAGACGCACCTCCGATCATGTGACTTAGGGGGCGGAGGCATGATCATGTGATTCGGGGGCACAACCGGAGCTCAGTGACGTCAGGTATAGAGGGAGTTCCCTCCCGTCTATTACTCAGCTGAGTAACATAAAAGGCGGCTGTTTTGGTATGTTAGACAGGTTATGATTAAGACGGTGTCCGTCGAAACGCGTTAACCCATCTTCTTCCCGTGTTTGTGACATTTTAACAATAAAGAAGGATTTGTTTTTCATCGTACTCAAGTGATGGTCTCCGTGTTGTGCCGGTTTACTACCATTTTCTTCCTGAATGCGTCTATATGGGTGCAAATAATTGTGCAATAACACGCCGGTCCTGACCGTGCTTAGGAAAGGCAATTGTACGATTCGCGCAACAAATTGTGCCTTTTTAAAATTTGCACCTAATAAGGCGCAAAAAAAACCCTGCATTTGACAAAGAGACAAAACGACAAATGAGGTGCAAAAAATAGACTCACAAGAGGCGCAAAAAGAGCTCAAAGAAGGTGGAAAATAAGATAAATGACCCCCCACGACTTCTAGTGAGAGACCTCTCATTATGTAATACCTCTTTGTACCTGTGGGGGTGCTGGTGATTCCTTGAGCACTTGCTGATCATGTGGTGTCTTTAGATAAGTAACAGGTAATCTTCTTATTATCAGAGATGCTTTTTAACAAAAGAAGGGTAATAAAAAAAGTGGACAATCCCTCGCAGAAGGCAAACAGATATCTACCAGAACCAGCCGGAGCAGCCAGAAAATCATCGCACTAAACAAAGTAAAGCCGTTCATTTTATAAGGCTTCATAAAAGTCCACAAAAAATAAATCAGTGACGTTCTTCTCACAGTAAAACGGTTACCGGGATAACACGACTTCCATTGTATTTAGGAATTCCAATAAGTCAAATGGCTTTATCTTCAGAAGCCTCAATCCTGACGAAGGACAAATCGTCTTCTAGCAAGTCCAACGCTCCAAGCGGAATCACCTTGTGTACAAGAACAGATGTTATTTGCCAAAGAAGAGACTAAACAAAAATCAGCATTTATAAAAATGGTCGAAAAGCTAAAATGAGAATTTCTACGGAGCAAGTGGCGCTATGCATCATTTATTAAGAAGCTGAATATCTTATAAGGTAATACAAGAGGATGAGATGAGGCTCTGTAGTCAGCACTATGCGATGAGTTCATGGTGTGGAGATGGATTTATCACTGTATAACTATACGGCTTCACAATCTTATAGTCAGGATGGGATTAGTATGGATAAGAACAGATAAAAATGGTGAAGCCTCAACCGTGCTTAAGCCATAATGATGGCAAGTTCTGGAGACCGGGAGTCGAATGTCAGCCTTGGGACTCGTAACAAAAAGTTCATCCATGTTCCCTTACTTCCCTTCACTTATCAACCAAATGAAGATATTTTTCTTCCAACGTTCAATGTCACGGCTTCATTACTCCGGAGTCTTATATCTACAAATACGTATAAATATCTTACACATTAAACCCTCCAGGAAATAACAATGAAGGATGGAGCCGGCGCTTTCCAAATGGGATGAGTTCTATTTCATAGATAAACCTTGAAGACCACATTTAATAGATCTGTTCTCATCGTAATCTTCAGATCAGTAGACAGGAATTATGGATCGGCCTTTCCCGCTTCTGTTTATACAGTTTCCACCATCACAATGTCGAGTCTTCATATTAGAAACGGGGCCGATGTGTCTCATGTACAGGTTACGTTTTCTAGGTCAAATTTGTTTCGATCTGTAAATTAATTTTTAGTTATTGTAACCAAAGTTGACATATGTCAGGCTTCATGTGCAACAACAATTGGCAACAAATAGATAAATGTTTGTAACTTATTTCTCCATAGACGGCTGCTCCACGAAATGGGCAGAAAGAGGACCTGTTCTATCATCGGTGGCACAGCCAACTGGCAAGGCCACAATGCGGTCAGACACCATCGTATACAGTCGTATGAATGTGGAATGGGATTGTCCAGTGTTGACCAGATTGTAAAGGTCCACCATCACCGGTCTAAATATTTACATCCTCTAATATGTAGCATTTAAATTAATGTGTAATGTGCACGCCCACTGTTACAAGCCACGGTGCATGCGCACAGACATTTCGGTGAGGGTCATTGTTTCCCGTGATGTCAAACGGAAGCGCCGATCCTCACTCAAGATGGTAAGAGCTGGTGCACATGCCCCACATTAGTTAAAATTCATGCTGGTGTTATTAGCACTGACCGAAGTTTGTGTCCGGGTTTGGACTGTAACTTTGTGCTTTAGACCTGCGCAAAACTACTCATCATCCATTGTAAACTGTTGAGTCCCCATCATTGAGTATTTTATTCCCTCGCACAGCCTCCACTGGGAAAATGAAGTATTACAAAATTCGGTTTGAACTCAATTGAGAGTTAATGCTTGGATATGGAAGTGATAACGAATGGCAAGTAAATGAGAGTCTTGGGTGGAGGACGACCATCTGCTAACAGTCTGACCTCCTGGATGCATTGCTCTGGGAAACTTATGAATGATGGGCAATGGTTTCCTTTACCCAGTACTCAACCTACAGCCCCCACTTTTTATGTAGCTATAAGGTTTAGGTAGTTGTTGACTAAAAAGTATTGTTCTTCACCCTCATAAAAAATGTTCTTTATAGGGAATTTGGACTCCACTATACCAGTGATTTATCTCTATAACTATGGAAGAACTTTGTCTACCTTGACCTTGGATTACTCACTGTCTATATCCATGTCTGGTCCAAGGCACCAAACTTGGCACCATCTGTCTGTGCCAGTCACCACTAGTATCTGCAATAGGTAGTAACCTCAAGGTCCTTTCATCACAAAGTCCAGACCTCCATATGGGGGTAAAAGATTAAAAACCAATGGGATCACTCGGATAACACCTTTAGATTAGCCCAAACCTGGTCACAATGAGTCCACACCTCAGCTTCTGTGCACTGCCCATGGGCTGGCGAGTATGGAGACTGGTATCTGTGCAGACAATCAGAGATCTTTCTATGGGCATAGAGAGTGATGTGTATTCTGCTGTTCCTACTCTGTGCATTGGTTAACCAGGGTTACATCCAGAGGCACATGGAGACTTCCAATACAAACTCAGCACCAGGTCCAGTAGTAATCTCTACATAAATGGACTAGGATTGGGCCCCCTGAGGGTACTGGACCATGTTGCAACTACACTGAATGCATTTTCTCACGTTACGCCCCAGGTCATATCCCATTCTGTTTAGCTGTAGAAGGGACATAGAAATTACCATGAAACCATTAACCATTGAAACACCTTTCTGGGATGGCAGTCCTATAGGAGCGTTATATGGCCGTATTATTTGCCGTTTCATATGGTTTCAGAACGCCGGAATTGTGCAGTAATATTTGGTCAAAAATTGTAGATATTGTAGTTATTTTGGATTCCAAAAGAGTCATAACTAAGATGGGAAATATTAGGAAACGGCATCAGACATGCAGAATATAGAAGAGTAAACATCAGAGCCGCTAAAAAGCTAGAGAGGGGGGGGGGAAGCTAAAAACTGTAATTGGGAAACATAATTAGACACAAGGATGGTTTTTAAAAGAAATATTATTTCATGGCTCGAAAAGCATAAAATGTAAACATGGCCGTTTTCTCTCAGCGCATCCAATTCTACCAAATATTAAATTACACATTTTTTAAATTAAATGTTGATGCTTCAAAATTAGAAAAAATTAATCCAGTTAGAACGTTTCAATGGAGCCCAATAATGTGCGGCACAGGCCGTTCCAGCTCGGCTCTGGCATCGCTCTCCAATCTTATGGGGATGAAGCTTAATGTATTGGCAGGAACAGCTTATCAAATTTTACATTGATCAGATGGTAAAAGTCAATGCAGTCTGCTCCATCCAGGCAGTGGTAGCAAACAATTTCCTCTGTTTGCTGATGGTTATCTGCTTCATCTCACACTCCACTTTAACAATCTCGGCTCCTAAGTAAGTCAATATCCTAGCTCTCACGCAAAGCAAAGGGCCCGTGCTCACCGAATGGCCGCGGAGCTGTATGTTTCATTTAGTCTTCCCAGAGAACATCTAACAAAAAGTAGTTTAGCCGCAACCAGATTCTGTAATCCTGAAATGTGGTCAAACAAACATAAAATACAAAAAAAGTGAATTAAAATAAAAATATCTGTATAATGTAACGTAATGCAAAAGTACCAGAGGATCCTCCGGTGGGCCCTGGCTCAACCCAATACTGAACCCCAGAGGTCCATCAGAAAACAACACAATCTATAGACAGCTAGAGTCTATTTCCTGGGGGATAATGAAGAGTGGGCCCCGAGATTGATTTTCTCTGGTGGGCCTTAGGAAACCCAGCCCGACACTGACCATCAGTCTATGGATTTTCCATATTTTTCTTTTTTAACCCCAGCTAATGTGGCAATGAGGAGTAGATGTCAGCAAATCTATTTGTCAATGAAATCCAAATTTTGTGTGATTTGCTTGGACAAACCCATATTACTCCAACTGTCCTAACATCTTCTAGTGACCGTAAGCTCTTCGGTAGAGATCTACCTTATGCTGGCGCTAGGTGTGACAGCATATGATGTAGTCTGGACTCTTCCTCCTGATAAATCCGGTGGCTGGCGAAAGGGCAGTTCTACACCAGGTCCTGCCTGATGTAGGATTATGGTATAGCCTGTATAGCCTGCGGCTGAAAGAGGTCATACTATAGGCAAGAACACCCCATGCCAATCCACTCCACCACCGGCCATGCCCCCTTCATGCCCTTCCACACATCCCTAGTGTAGAGTTGGTGTCATACGGGGGAAGATAGGAGCAAACCCTAACCCTCACCATAATTCTATGCTGACATTGTCTGTGTGTGGTCTCTTACTTGGTATAGTATTACAGCCTTTTTTCATATATTCCAGTTCACATTCATATACTGTCAGTCTTTGATATTGTACTGTTTTTCAGTCTTACTTCAGATATTTCTAAGACTCTCTGCGCCACAATCCGGGGCCAAAAACTCGGGGCAATACAGGGAAAATCGGCGCAAATCGGAAATATTCGGGTAACACGTCGGGAAAACGCGAATCGGCCCTTAGTAAATGACCCCCAATGTGGATTCCAAGAAAAAAGGAGGATGCTTAAGGGATGGTAATGAAACATGGTAAGCATCCTGATGGTACAATCACAGATTAGACAACGCCAAGTGATGGTCCAACAGACAATCCAACAAGGTCACCACAGAAGACAGGAGACATTATAGGAGCAGAGAGGAGGTACCTGGATGTCTAGTCAGCAGAATGGCTTAGTTGGAGCTGCAATTGACCTAGTCATTGATCCCTGTTACTCTCATCTGGGTGGGGGGGACAGCTGTAGGCATCTCATTAGCATCAGAGAACCACGAACAATCGATGACGATGCTTCTTTTATAAAGCTGTAGGTAAACAACACAGGACTTTACTATTAACAATGGGGAGAGTTAAGCTCCTTATCCCCCTTCTCCTCACATCAATCATAATATTATTCTCCGTTGTCCTGGTGATTGCTGTAAAGAACATCTATTTTGCAGCACAAGATGGCCGCCCTTTACACATGTAATAAAAAGTTTTACCATCAGAAAATAAAAAAAATGTAACAAAAATGTATTTTGTACACAAGTAAAAGCAAAAATAAGCAAGATTATATTTTGTATTGTAGAGTTATATTATCAGGAGTTGAAAGACGTCGAGAATAATCTGTAACTTTATGGAGAGTTTTGCTGCAGATAAGTTGTGGCTTCTCAGCAGAACTTAGATGGTATAAATATTCCGAAAATTGCTGCGCTAAGGGTCACCTCCATATGCTCCGTGTCATAAAACAGCAAGAGATAGTAGTCGCTCCGCTACTCATTGATATTTCACAGCATACAACCCGCACCATAAAATCTCTGCCTATTTTTAATCAAGATTTCAACTTCCACGGCCTGAGGGTAAGATCTCTGTATTTTCACTTTTTTTCAAACGAAAATGGACCTCTGCTGCGCAACATTGATGTAACCGTCTTCTGTCTCCCCTGGCTACAACTATTAGAAGTTATTTTCTCAGTTTAAAACTTAGAAGAAAAGTTCTGTACGAAGTTTGACCTCCGGGCGTTATCTCAATGTGGTCTATGACGTGTGGTCAGACCTGTAGTGATCGGCCGCTTCTGGTCACCTGGTGGGAAACCTCACAAACCATCAATACAACAAAGACAAGAGCCGTCCCCTAAACGGGAGATCCAGTTGGTGTTTCTATACTAATTCTTTACATATCCTAAATACTCTACATCAAGCCCCAAATTCTAGACTTGTCTGCCCAAACCTTCTGTATTCCAACAATAACTTTCTCATGGACGCTGCTAGCTCCTCTATACAGTCTTCAGTACGGTATAAAGTTGTATCATATCATCTGCACTAGATCTCAATGTGTCGCACCTAATCCGGTATGGTTGTACCGTAGCGATCCTTTTCTAGTGCTCACATTATCAGTCACTACTTCACCTGTATTGTGTCTGATCATTCTCTAATCTTCGCTGTGCCTGTCCTGTCCTTCTTCGTTCTTCTGTGTCACAGACTCCTTCTCCTGTCATCATTGTGCAAGACAATTCACTTTCTAGATTTTTTAGAGCTGGAGAATTACTTTTGCTTTCTTCTACGTGTCAGACAACTCTTTCTAGAGTTTTCTTTTATCCAGACCTCTCTATCTCCAGGTACCTTTGTGCCAAACCACAACTTCTCCAGCCATCGTTTTGCCAGACAACCCCTTCTATAGCCATCAATTTTCCAGAATAATTTTTCTCTAACCATAGTTTTTCCAGACCATTCCTTCTTCAGTCTTATTTTTGCCAGCTAACTTCTTTTCCAGCCATCATTTTGCCAGGCTGCTCCTTCTCCAGCCATTGTTTTGTAGACCACTCCTTCCCCATCTTCTTTTAGCCAAAACTACTCCTTCTTCAGTCTATTTTTACTGGACCTTTGCTTTTCCAGCCATCGTTTTTCTAGATCCCCCTTCTCCAGCCATCGTTTTTTTTCTAGATCCCTCCTTCTCCGGCCAACAGTTTTTTCTAGATCCCTCCTTCTCCAGCCATCGGTTTTCTAGATCCCTCCTTCTCCAGCCATCGGTTTTCTAGATCCCGTCTTCCCCAGCCATCGTTTTAACAGACCTCCCCTTCTCCAGCCATGGTTTTGCAAGACTACTCCTTCTTCAGTCTCCTTTTTGCCACTCCTTCCCCAGACCTCTTATGTCAGACTCTCTTCTTCAGCCTTTGTGAAAGACCTTTTATTCTTCTCCACTCTTCTTATTTCCGCTTCTCCAATGCTCTTTGTGTAAGAAGACTCCTCTTTTAACTTATCTATCCTGATTCCCCAAAAATAAGTATTATTGCCCCTAAAGATGCACTAGGTCTTATTTTCAGGGGATTTCTAATTATTCCATGAACAAGAATTCACAACTTCTCAAACCTCCTTCATAACTCTCCAAACTCTGAATGTCCAGCTGAATTTCTCCATTTACTCCATTCACAATCATTGGCCTCGATCTCTCATGTTTAGCTCTTTCCTTCCATTGCCCTTCTTGTAACATTAGCAATGTAACAGTCAGTGATTGTATCCCATGAATTCATCGCCCATGTAACAACCTCTTGTAGTATCTAAATGATCTACTAATCCTAATGTACAGCGCGGGGAGCTGTAGTAATGGCGACTGCTGGGTCTTATTTTCCGGGGAGGCCTTATATTTGTAAACTTGAACAAAATTGCACTAGGTCTTATTTTCAAGGGATGTCCTTTTAGGGGAAACAAGGTATAAGACCATTATTTTTTTAAAGTGTTTTTGTGCAGGGCCATTCTATTCTCTACCCCGAGCACTTCCTAATATTCCTACATCAGCCTCTTTACTACATACAAACCAGACCAGTCCTTGTCCTGCTCTTTTGTATAACTCATTCCTTCTCCAGACGTTTTTGTGCCAGAACATAATTGCGTCACACGTATTATCCTATCACTGGGCTCCAACGTGCCATCAATGGGGCACATTTACTTACCCGGTCCAGTCGCGATCCAGCGGTGCATTCTCCAACGAGGATTCGGAGCTTGCCGGGATTCACTAAAGTCGTGCGCCCGATGTCCACCAGGTGTCACTGCTGCACTGAGGTCCACCGGAGTTCACCTTCTTCTCTTCGGTGCATGTAAGCGCGTGTCAAGCGACACAAATTATTTTTTAAATACCGCAGTTCTTCCGAATCTGTCGGGTTTTCCGATGGCCACGTCCCCCAATTTCCGTCCTGTGCAAGCAGGCGCCGATGTGCCACAATCCGATCACGTGCGCCAAAAACGCGCAAATCGCTAATATTCAGGAAACTTGCCCCTTAGTAAATGAGCCCCAATGAGTCTAAGTACAGGTCAGACTTTATCCTCTATGTTCACACATTTAATATTTGATTTTTGCACAATTTCTATATCAAATCTCATATTTTTTTCATATTATAAAGGAGGAGTCAATCTCCGCAGCCCAATTCACATCCAGCTAACCATTTCCATATTGGAAACAAAAAAAATATAAAATATGGCAAACCTGTCTTCACATATTCAAACCAATCACTGCCCTTACTGTAATTTTATTTGGGAGCCCATGGCCTCCACTCACAGGAGGTCAAACTTCATTTTTATTGTTAAAATTAAGATACTGTTCATTGTTTTATCTAAATACAAAGGACACAATTTACAAAATATTATTCCGAGGATAATCAAGTGTAAAATGATATTTTATGGGTTTTTTTAAAAAAAATTTTCCTTAATTCTAGTCGTTTTCAAAACTACATTGAGGGTCTATAATATATGTTCAGTAGCCCCGAGGTCATAGTACACTGACTTAAATTATTCAAATTTGCATTTTTTTTGTTAAATATAAAAAGAAAATCACAAGTTTCCACTTTGGAACAAGAGTCGGTTTCCTGCTGTTTTCGCATCTAAATTCATGATGAGAATTTAGCAGTAAATTTCTCAGCAGGGAAAACTCTAAGGTGATTCACACTCCGGTTATTGTTCCTGCTTTTGTCCAAATCCGTCCAATCTAAATGAAATTGTTTTACTTTCCTTTCAGTCACAAACTTCCAACCTACACAAAGTAACACCTGAAAAACTAACCTCACCGCCCACAGAAGTGAAGGAACTGGAAGCCGAGAAGAAATCATTCGTTCAGTCTGATGTTGTGTCTATTGGAATCTGAAAAATAAAAATGATGAAATACAGGCGGTCCCCTACTTAAGGACACCCGACTTACAGATGATCCATAGTTACAGACAGACCCCACTGTCCCCTGATCTCTGGTGACCTCTCTGGATACATTACTATAGTCCCAGGCTGCAATGCTCAGCTGTAAGGTGTCTGTAATGAAGCTTTATTGATAATCATTGGTCCCATTAGAGAAAAAACTTTGAAACTCCAATTGTCACAGGGGCAAAAAAAAAATTGCCTGGAACTATAATTATAAAATATTCAGTTTCAACTTACATACAAATTCAAATTAAGAACAAACCGATGGAACCTATCCTGTACGTAACGCCGGGACTGCCTGTAAAGAAAAGCTCCTGGGGCTCTTAGAGGATCGGCAGAGTTATGTTTCGGGATGGGGGGTATTGCAGCAAAACGTGTCTGTCAGGTCAAAGATAATGGGGCAAATTTACTTACCCGGTCCATTCGCGATCAAGCGGCGCGTTCTCTGCGCTGGATTCGGGTCCTGCCGGGATTCACTAAGGTAGTTCCTCCGCCGTACACCAGGTGGCGCTGCTGCGCTGAAAAGCATCTGAATGCGCCGGAATTCACCGAGGCCGACTCAGTGCAGGTAAGCGCGCCCCGAGCGACACATTTTCCGTTCTTAAATGTGGCGGTTTTTCCGAATACGTCGGGTTTTGTTCGGCCACGCCCCCCGGGTTCCGTCGCGCGCATGCCGGCACCGATGCGCCACAATCCGATCGCGTGCGCCAAAATCCCGGGGCAATTCAGGGAAAATTGGCGCAAATCGGAAATATTCGGGTAACACGTCGGGAATCCGCGAATCGAGCCCTTAGTAAATGACCCCCAATGAATGCACGGATGACCATGGATTTTATCGTGAATTCCACCATAACGCTCCAAGAAGCCTCTCAGCATCAACGGTTCATCCTGGATGTGACTGTGGAGGAAGTTTCTTCTTTCCTTCAGGTTAAGCCTTATGCACACGACCGTGTAGTGAAACGTCCATGTGGAGATGGGAGGGGGGGAGGACCTGCTCTATAATTGGCAGCATAGCCAATTATCACATTGTGCTGAGACTGAATAACTGGAGTCAATGGCAGCCATGAGCTATCCAGATCTGTGCAGCTCGCTCCCAGATGCTATATGGTCGTGTGCATGAGGTGCATAGTAAGGCTTCTTACATGTGAATGTATGGTCGCCCAGGACGTGGCCACGCACAGGAGAGAGGAGGAGGAGTGAGTGGCACCCCAATGACCAGGCGACCATGGGCATCTATCGGGACCGGGCCACATGGGCGTCTTTCGGGATGGATATCTGCACAACCTATGCAGGCAGATATTGGCCCCTCCCACGTTTGTGTACAAGGGACCTCACACTGTATTTCTACACATTTTTGACTATAAAGGCTTCATTTATAATTGTTATATGTTATTAGTGTTTATAATAATAATTGGACCCACTCTGGACTCTGCCGCTGGACACAACCTGTTCACACCCCCCATGACCACTTGGCATAGAGGGGGCATAAGAGGGAAAATAATCCAGGAATTGCACCTATTTTGGGGCCTGTACACCAGTTGTCAGGTGTACAAGTGCTGATTACTCTGCCCCCTATAGGTTGGATTAGTTTAAAACCTTTTGAAGCCGAACCCTTTGCACCCCCCTCCGATGCCTTTTGCTCCAGGCGTCCAGAGCTGGTACCGGTAAGTGCAGGAGCATATGTGATGTGTAAGTGCTGAGTGGTGATGAGCAGACACGTTGCGGTTCGAGTTCCCCGGTACAGTTTGGTTTGAGTACCAGAAACCGGCAGCCGCCAGTAGACCTGCAATTGGTGCTGCCACCAATCTCGGGTTTCAACACTGTAAATGCCTGCGGCGCGAACCACTCATCACAATCGGTGCCGGCACCTATCGTTGGTGTTAACCTTTTAAATACATGAGGTTTGGGTTCGCTCATTCCTAGCGCTGAGTACAGAAGGCAGATTGGTAAAATAAAATCCGTGTTTGCTTCGTACAACTGAATGCGGCTTATAGACAAATCACAGAAATATAGAACTGCATAAACATATTGTCACATAATCCTGCGAGTCCCTCCGATGACATGGCCCTTCTTATGGCTGATACCGGCCGGCACATGGATCATGGAGGTGGCTCATACATAATTCACTTGGGTCGGCTTTAATAGCTTAGAGAACGTGACCCGCTATACTAGATGCATAATTAAATGGCTTCTACATTATTTACTTAGAACTCAATAATTCCACTCAATACCTCCCTCCCCCCCAAAAAAAGATTAAATGATGCAGTTTACGTTAATTAGAAGAGATCAATCAGGTATTATTTTTTTCAGCATTAGATTGGATTGTATAATTAGTAATTAAGCCTTCACAGGCCGTAAACCCCAGAAATCACATCTACAATGTATGAAGCGATCCTGCGGAGAACGGGTGTAACGGGGGAAGTGGATGTTCAATGATCCTTTATGTTTCTTTACCTTCAGGCTTCCTCCACTGTATCTGAGCTTAATGGGGATTTCCACCTCCTACGATTGCGATAGATTTTGACAATTTCTGTTTGTGTTGAGAAACTTCTTACACTGAGTGAAATGGAGTCTACAGGGAAGTAATTTTGCTTTTAGCATTTATCAGGGATGGATAAGGACCACCATGACCACCATGACCACCATGGCCACCATGACCACCATGGCCACCATGGGCTGTACGAATATTATGGCCTGTATAAGTCCGTAATCACTTCCTACATCTGGTACTAGACCTTCAAAGGTCCTGAAATAGCTCTTGTGTACATGTGTGTATTCAGAGCAGGAACAGACGTACAAGGATTTCATAGGTGAAGGTCCTCAGTATAAAATTTGTTTGGTGTTTTTCTTGGCCATGGGCCCCCTAGAAGGTTTGGGCCCCGGGCTACCACTCAAACTGCCTGTATTATAATCCACTACTGGCATTGATGCAGCACTAGTAGCCAGGTGCAATGACACAAACCTGAATTTTTTACAGAAAAATTTAGATGTATTTAGGAAATCTCAAATCATTAATACATCTTTTCTATCAACGGAGCTTAGAAGAATAGCCTTGTGCATGGGTGGATATAATGGAATATACTATATAATGGCTCAGCTCTATTTTTGGTTGATGCCTCCATAACATTGATGGTGAACCAGCACATTGCGAAGTGGTTACGCTCCAGTTATATCGAGTTACATATTCTCTGAATGTAGAGAGAATGGACTGAAAGGAACATATTATAGCTGCACATTTCTCTATAGCATCAGCATCTTGACAATATGTGGCAACTTGTGTCATAAATTTTACTGTAAAGATAGGGTTGAAGGATTTACAATTCTTAAATTGCCAACAGTCAAAGTAGATCTATAGGGTCTTATGAAAACCCCAGCAGTCCCAACAGCAACCACTGCAAACTCTATGGTTACACCAATGGGACCTGCTCCGAGTGAAAGGGCATTGTGCAACGCACTTTATAAGGGTAACAGATATCCCTTTGTTTTATTCTAGTACTAGTAAATGAACTTACTGCCTTGTCCTCCAGGGGGGAATTGCTTCACCTACAGTCACTACCCAGCACTGCCCTATACACTGCCCATTCACATGTACCCCGCTTATTATATATTATATTATATATATATAAATTTTGTGCCTATAGAGGGGCCACCAGATGAAATTTGTGTACTGCTCCTCTATTCATCTCTAATGGAGCTGTTGTAGAGAAGTACAAGCTGCACTCACTTACAGTGTCCGGGCACATCCCATAAATGTGAACAGTACAGGCAGGGGCGCACCAGCCATGAGGCGAGTTGAGAATCTCGCCTCAGGCAGCGCCCCCCCCTGCTGGACGAGGGGGCGGCATTGTGAGCTAGCCCGTCCATGCTCCCTCCCGCCAGTCTGCCTATGCTACCACTGGAACCCCCACCCGTGCTGCCGCCCACTGGACCGCACTGCCGCCCGCCGGCCCATCCTGCCTCCCGCCTGACCTCCCTCCCAGGCTGACACATCCCCCCCCCCCTGCATGCTGGCTGGCACATCCTCTTTCCCGCTGGCCACCACATCTTCCTGAGCACCAATCTGCTCTCTCTGTCTCGTTCATCTTCGCTCTCCCCCTCCTCCGCCCCCCCCCCCTCTCCTCCACTCCGCTCCACACCCTTTGTCCCGTTCATCTCCGATCCGCTCCCCCCTTCCTCCGCTCTGCCCCCCCCCTCTCCTCCACTCCGCTCCCCCTTCCTCTGCTCTGCTCCCCCCCTCTCCTCCACTCCGCTCCGCTCCCTCTGTCCCGTTCATCTCAGCTCCGCTCTCCCCCTCCTACGCTCTGCTCTCCTCCGCTCCGCACCCCCCTCCCCTCCCCTCCGCTCCCTTTGTCCAATTCATTTGCGCTCCGCTCCCCCCTTTCTCCACTCCGCCCCACCTCATGCACTCCGCCCCCTTCCTCCTCCGCTCGGCTCCCTCCCCTCTGCTCCGCGCCCCCCCCCCTCCCCCCACACTCCTGGAGAACCTTCCTGGAGAATAAAATAAAATAAAGTAAGTTTATCTGTATGTGATGTGTGTATGTAATGTGTATATGTATGTGATGTGTATATATGTGTATATATGTATTCTGTATGCATTTTATTCTACATGGCGGTACACTACATGCATTTTATACTACATGGCGATATGCTGTATGCATTATATAGTGCATGGCGATATTCTGTATGCATTTTATACTACATGGCGGTACGCTGTATGCATTTTATACTACATGGCGATATTCTGTATGAACTTTATACTACATGGCGGCAGGGGTGTACCAAGCCTGTCTTCTGCCTAAGGCAAGCCATAGAGAGACGCCCCCCGCCCATGCAATATTTCTGGGAGTGTCAGGACCAGATCCATCATATTGGTTTGTTGTGAAAATAAAGCAATGCAAAATGCATACAGCGTACCTCCATGTAGTATAAAATGCATACAGTATTTTGCCATGTAGTATAAAATGCATACAGCGTACCACCATGTAGTATAAAATACATACAGCGTCCCCTCATGTAGTATAAAATACATACAGCATCCCCCCATGTAGTATAAAAAACATACAGCATATTGCCATGTAGTATAAAATGCATACAGAGTGCCGCCATGTAGTATAAAATGCATACAGAATCCCCCCCATGTAGTATAAAATACATACAGTATATTGCCATGTAGTGTAAAATGCATACAGTGTGCTGCCATGTAGTATAAAATGTATACAGCGTACCGCCATGTAGTATAAAATGTATACAGCATATCTCTATGTAATATAAAATGCATACAGAATATCGCCGTGTAGTAAAAAATACATACAGAATATTGCCATGTTGTATAAAATGCATACAGCGTCCCCCCCATGTAGTATACAATGCATACAGCGTGCTGCTATGTAGTATGCTGTATGCATTTTATACCACATATTGGCACTCTGTATGCATTTTATACTACATGGCAATATGCTGTATGTATTTTATACTACAAGGGGGGATGCTGTATGTATTTTATACTACAAGGGGGGATGCTGTATGCATTTTATACTACATGGCAATATGCTGTATGTATTTTATACCAAATGGTGGTACACTTTATGCATTTTATACTACATGGCGGCACTCTGTATGCATTTTATACTACATGGCAATATGCTGTATGTATTTTATACCAAATGGTGGTACACTGGGCCACATTTATCACTTTTGTGCGCCTAAGTGTAGTAGTTGCGCCTAAATTCGGGCGCACTGTTTTGCCAGAATTATCACAAGCTACAACCATCTGTGATAAGTATATTTTCTGCCTCTTATTAATCACTTTACTTTAACACAGTTTAGGCGCAGTTTAGGCGCATTTTAGGCGCAATGTTAGATTCGGGCACTTACATGTCATCCTGCTACAAGCTCCTCTCTGCTTCTCCCACAGCCCAGAATGAAGATAACACTCACAGCAGCACCCAGGTGTGTGACACCCAGCACCCAGTCACCTCCTCAGCAGGGGCTTCTCCTGGAGGGGATCCCCCAATGCTGGTCTCCTGCTGCACCCCTGTAATTCTGCACAATATCCCCCTCAGACACTGTGCAGAATTACATGGGGGACACTTGTATGTCGTATCTGCAAACTTGTGCAAACTTCTCTTGCTCTTGCTTTGAGCTCAGCGTTTTGCAGAATGTTTTGTAAATAGAAGGTGATGAACTGTAAATAGAGTCTGCAGCTCCTGTCTGTAATGTATCTATTATATGTTCTAGTGTCTGCAGAGTATCTAATTGTATCTATTATATGTTCCAGTGTCTGGCTGAGCTTTGCTGCTAGAAATGAGCTCTTCTGCAAAGGGGCTCAGTGCTTTCTTCTCAGATAACGCCACCTTCGGGCTGGAGTGTTTTTGCGCCCGTTTTTGCGCCTAAATGCAAAAGTCGCACGTGATGAATATCATTAGGCTCAGCAAAACATCTGGAATTAAACGATAGATGAGGGAAAGGTGGTTATTTTAGCTGCGCGGCTAATTTGACGTTTAATCGCAAAAATGGCGCAAAAACGGTGCGCCTAAACGAAAAGGCGCAAAAACAACAGAAAAAACAAGTGATAAATGTGGCCCACTGTATGCATTTTATACTACATGGCGGCACAGTGCATAGTCCGTGCATAATGCACTGTGCAGGGAGTCACTAAGATCCTGCGCCCCATATCCTGCATGTGTCGCTTCCCCGCTCAGGTCCCGGAGTTCACCTTCTTCTTCCTGGTGCATGTAAGTGCATTGTCTGTGTATAATGTGCTGTGCGGGGAGTCACTAAGATCCTGCGCCCGATATCCTGCACATTTCGCTTCCCCGCTCAGCTCCCCGGAGTTCACCTTCTTCTTCCTGGTGCATGTAAGTGCATTGTCCGTGTATAATGTGCTGTGCGGGGAGTCACTAAGATCCTGCGCCCGATATCCTGCATGTGTCGCTTCCCCGCTCAGGTCCCTGGAGTTCACCTTCTTCTTCCTGGTGCATGTAAGTGCATTGTCCGTGTATAATGTGCTGTGCGGGGAGTCACTAAGATCCTGCGCCCGATATCCTGCATGTGTCGCTTCCCCGCTCAGGTCCCCGGAGTTCACCTTCTTCTTCCTGGTGCATTTAAGTGCATTGTCTGTGTATAATGTGCTGAACGGGGAGTCACAAAGATTGTGCGCCCGATATCCTGATGTGTCGCTTCCCCGCTCAGGTCCCTGGAGTTCACTTTCTTCTTCCTGGTGCATGTAAGTGCATTGTCCGTGTATAATGCACTGTGCGGGGAGTCACAAAGATTGTGCGCCCGATATCCTGATGTGTCTCTTCCCCGCTCAGGTCCCCGGAGTTCACCATCTTCTTCCTGGCGCATGTAAGTGCATTGTCCATGTATAATGCGCTGTGCGCGGAGTCACTAAGATCGTACACCCGATATCCTGCAGGTGTCGCTTCCCCGCTCAGGTCCCCGGAGTTGACCTTCTTCTTCCTGGTGCATGTAAGTGCATTGTCCGTGTATAATGTGCTGTGCGGGGAGTCACTAAGATCGTGCGCCCGATATCCTGCATGTGTCTCTTACCCGCTCAGGTCCCCAGAGTTCACCTTCTACCTGGTGCATGTAAGTGCATTGTCCGTGTATAATGTGCTGTGCGGGGAGTCACTAAGATCCTGCGCCCGATATCCTGCATGTGTCGCTTCCCCGCTCAGGTCCCTGGAGTTCACCTTCTTCCTGGTGCATGTAAGTGCATTGTCCGTGTATAATGCGCTGTGCGGGGAGTCACTAAGATCCTGCGCCCGATATCCTGCATGTGTCGCTTTCCCGCTCAGGTCCCGGAGTTCACCTTCTTCTTCCTGGTGCATGTAAGTGCATTGTCCGTGTATAATGAGCTGTGCGGGGAGTCACTAAGATCCTGCGCCCGATATCCTGCATGTGTCGCTTCCCCGCTCAGGTCCCAGGTGTTCACCTTCTTCTTCCTGGTGCATGTAAGTGCATTGTCCGTGTATATTGTGCTGTGCGGGGAGTCACTAAGATTGTGCGCCCGATATCCTGCATGTGTCACTTCCCCGCTCAGGTCCCCGGAGTTCACCTTCTTCTTCCTGGTGCATGTAAGTGCATTGTCTGTGTATAATGCGCTGTGCGGAGAGTAACTAAGATCTGATATCCTGCATGTGTCGCTTCCCCGCTCAGGTCCCCGGAGTTCACCTTCTTCTTCCTGGTGCATGTAAGTGCATTGTCCGTGTATAATGCGCTGTGCGGGGAGTAACTAAGATCTGATATCCTGCATGTGTTGCTTCCCCGCTCAGGTCCGACAGAGGTCACCTTCTTCTTCCTGGTGCATGTAAGTGCTTGGGCTTGTGACACAATTTGAAAGTAAAATCGTGCGCTCAGTCTGAATCAGTTGGATTGTCCGACAGCACCCGCCCCCCCCCCCCCCCAATTTGTGCCTCATGGAAGCAGCGCGACAAAAACTATCTTACCGCAAACCCGTTAAATACCCTTCAAAACCGTGCAATCCCCGAAATTGCTGCAAAGTCTGACAGAAGTGCAATCCACAACCCTTAGTAAATGAGCCCTTATATTTGCAATGTCCGGGTCCATGCCAAAATTTCGGATGCAAGTCCCTGAACCTGGACTCTAGCCAGAAGTTCGGGTTTGTGTTCAGGGCTCACCCCAGCCGGCAACATAAATAACACAGAACATGTAACTACTGTACAAATGACCTAATTAAATAGAAAAGTCCTAAGGATTATGTTTTTTCAGGATTTGTGGCTCATTGTTGGGTTCCTGTAAAGTTACTGTAGATGTTTGATGCTCTGATGAATGACCTAGATTTATTATAGTGAGGTTATAGTTATCCCTTTAGCTTTTGTTAACATATAACACTAAAACCCCTATAAACGTACGGTAGGTAGAGGTGAGATTTCCCTCCTTATAGAGGAGCCTGGACTGTAGGGAAATGAAAGATAAATGACTCTGTATCATATAATATACAAAGCCGCTCGTCACTAGGAATAATTTCATTGTTCCCGTTTTCCGGGATAAACCTCCTCTTCCTCCGCAGTCTATGGAGATTCCACAATTCTATTTACAATATACACAGAATCGCCGTAATGAGAGGACGGATGATGGGAAACTCATTTTCCTCTCCTGTATTGTGTTGTCACTTGTGTAACCTTCAGATTCCAGAGACGATATCACATTTCTCTCATAATAAAACGTATTCAATGTTTCTAGTCGAAAACAAATTGCGGTGATTGCGTCTGTTCCTATTTTTCGGTATTTTCCACACATTTGAGTCTCCCCTGTGGGAGGGAGCAGTAATGAAAAAAGGATCACTGGAGCTCGCGGGAGCGTTTAATAGAGAACGACTGTCACATCACATTAACATAAGTGCAGAGAAATTAATGTGATGAACAGATAATCAATAGATGAAAGAAACCGGAGGATGGAGGCGCTTAATGGGGTAAATATGATTCCTCTAAATCAGGCGAATCCTCTGCTATTACACCTGAAGTTTAGGCGTTTATATTCTCTGCTCTTTCTGTTGGTTTTGTACAATTACTACGTTTATATTTGGTCTTTGTACTTTGTCCACAATGATAGATTTCCCATATCCCAGTCCATACAATTGGCCGTTCGGTGCCCGGCACAGTAATTGGCTGCAGCCTCTCCGCTCAGCGCCTAGTGGGGAGTGTCGGGATGTTGACCTTCATCCTCCCGGCTGGTTGAATCTATGATGGCTTCCATGGGACGGCAATACAGTTCACAGCTGTGGAAGAAGCAAGGCCAATAGACTCCAAGCTCCACCATTTGGAGCTAAGCTTTGTATGAGGGGGCCACCAAATACCAAATCTGCCCCTGCCTGTTGGGAGGGAGCATAGTCACCCCCTAACCTATGAAATGTTCTCCTCTCATGCTCATGTAACGGCAGAAGTCTATTACAATGACTGTGTAATGTCGCTCTCGGCTCTTCTTCTCTCTGGGAGATGCCTGAGCTTTGAGGTTCTTCGTGTTTCATGTTAAGTTTGGCTGCGTCTGCATTTTATGGATTTTTATGTTGTACTCTGGCATTGTTATACTACAACTCTGACAGACCTTGCGGGATCTGACTCTGATCTGTATCTGCCTGAACAGCCCACTTACCCCATCTTTACCCCACCGTCTTTGACACTGTTGCCCTGCACTGGTGTTCTCTGACCCACCGGGGCCAGGTGTCCCACAACAGGACTACTCCAAGGGTCAGTTTCCTTGTGTTCTCACAGCAGTGAAGTCCAGATCCCTGTTGAGAAACAAGGAACATGATGAACCGGTACATTCTGCTGGTGAGACCACCGATCCAACTGAAACCACAAAAATGGGTCAAATGTTCTTTTGTTACCTGTATGTGGCTGATGTACTTGGTTTGCTCATCCAAGCATTGACATGGGAATGGTGTTCATGGAGAGCCATCAGGAATAATTGCACTGCCCCTACTCATCAGAAGACCGAAGGACATGGGACGATCTTCGGTCATCACCAGTGAGGCACAAGACCTGCAGTTTCAACAGGCAGAAAGGGAAAGTTTACATAGTTGAGTGATATATCGATGACCCCATTAGGGTTTTGTACTTAGCCTTATGCCCAATGCCTTTAACATATATTTGCAATGACTGGTGCTCTAAGCATCACATATACTATTATTTACACTAAAATAAGTATTATCGAGCCAACATATGGCTGTATTAGGCATATTCCATCATGATACTTTGGTACTTCTAGGATAATCTGTATTACTCCCCATGGGCGAGCGCCAACAGAGGGCACCATGATGGCACCAGATGTCACTCACCTCTACAACATTACATGAAGTGACTGCTACTCACTGGATGACTGGTCGCAATTATTTTCAGTACATTTAACAAGTTACTTTCTGACTATAACTTATTTAACACACAATTTAATCTGCAGAGACAGAAAGTGAGTTTGATGGATGTGAACACTTGGTTTCAGTAACCGGTGCTCGCGTCGGCATTGTGCTCATCATTATCACCGGCGTCTGCTAGGACTGGCAGCAGAAAGTGCATGGAGAGCTCCCAGGAGAGGTTATGGGTCGTGGGACCAACTTACTGCGCTCCCGATAATTCAGATGTGATAACGCGTCTGCGATGTCCGGGAGAGACAATTCCTCCTCCGTCCGATGTGTTTTCTCTCTTTTTGCTTTTTTGATCATACAGAGTATAATGACACTGTAAAGGTTATGCATGAGGAAGGTTCTAAGAACTTATGTTATGACAGCGGAGGAACAGATGACCCGATCCATATTCATGGAAATATTGTTTCAAGCTCTACATCTCCACTTTATCGTTGGGTCTTCGCTGGGATATATCTGGGGTATCAGAGTCTAGAAGGGTCCAGAGTTGTCTCTGTATCTGCACACATTGAGGATTGTCATATAGAAAATCAGTAGGAAAATCCACATCCAACACACACAGGATTTATGTGCTTTTCATGTGGATTTTCCTATTAACCCCTTAAGGACGCAGGGTATTTTCGCTAATTTCTCGCTCTCCATCTTCAAAAATCCATAACTTTTTCATTTTTCCGTGTACAGAGCTGTCTGAGGGCTTATTTTGTGCGTAACAAATTTTACTTTCCCATGATGTTATTTATTATTCCATGCCATGTAGTGGGAAGCCGCAAAAAAATTCCAAATGTGGAAAAATTGAAAAAAACTGCATGTGCGTCATGTTCTTGTGGGCTCAGTTTTTACGACTTTCACTCTGCGCTCCAAATAACACCTCTACTTTATTCTTTGGTTCGGTGTGATCGCGGTGATACCAAATTTATACAGGTTTTATTGCGTTTTAATACATTTTCAAAAATTAAACGAATGTGTACAAAAAAGAAAAAAAAATTTTGCCATCTTCTGACGCGAATAACTTTTTCATACTTTGGCGCATGGAGCTGTGTGAGGTGTCATTTTTTGCGAAATGAGCCAATGTTCTCATTGCTACCATTTTGAGGACTGTGCAACATTTTGATCATTTTTAATTACATTTTTTATGTCATCTAAAAAGGTGTAAAAGTCGCGTTTTAGACATTTGGGCGCCATTTGCCGTTCCGGAGGTCACCGCCGTCAATAACCGTTTTTATATTTTGATAGATCAAGCATTTTGGGACGCGGCGATACCTAATGTGTCTGTGATTTTTATTATTTATTATATTTTATATCAGTTCTAGGGAAAGGGGGGTGATTTGAACTTTTAATATTTTATTATTTTTTTACATTTTTTAAACTTTTTTTTTTCTTTTTTTTCCCACTATTTCTTAGACCCTCTAGGGTACATTAACCCTAGATGGTCTGATCGCTCCTGCCATATACTGCAATACTGCTGTATCGCAGTATATGGCATTTCTGCTCACTATACATTACAATGAGCCACAGGCTCATTGTAATGCATATGCAGAAGCCATGTATCCTCGGGTCAAACGAAGACCCGAGGCTACCATGGCAACCGATCGCCGCCCCCCGATGACGTTCGGGGGAGCGGCGATCGGAGGTAAGATGGCGGCGCCCACGCGCCGCCAAATTTAAAGTGCCGCCGGCGACTTTGCCGGCGGCAAAGAAAAGGTTAACACCCGCGATCGGTGCAAGCACCGACCGCGGGTGATAGCGATGGGTCTTTGCTGCGATATGCAGCAAAGCCCATCTCTGTATGAAGAAGGCTCAGCCCGTGAGCCTTCTTCATACAACCTTCACAGCTCCGTGGCGGATATATCCGTCACGGAGCGTGAAGGGGTTAAAGGGCTGTTCCGGGAATATGAATGTGACTGATACAAAAACCCATGATGCAATAGATAAATGAATGTAACAAAACTCAATGGGGCACATTTACTAAGGGTCCGAACAGCGCATTTTCGTAGGGTTTTGCGTTTTTTTTTCCGTTTTCCACTCTATTGCCCCGGGTTTTTGGCGCACGCGATCGGGATTGTGGCGCATCAGCGCCGGCTTGCATGTGACACAAATCGGGGGACGGGTCGTTGGACAACCTGACTGATTCGGACAAACTGCGGAATTTAAAAAGCAAATTGTGTCGCAAGATCAAGCACTCACCTCGGTAGAAGAAGGTGAACTCCGGGGGACCTCAGTGGGGGAAGGCGACGCATGCAGGAAATTGGATACACGATCTTAGTGAATCGCGGAAGACCCGAATCCTCGTCGGACAACGCACAGCGGGGATCGCGAAGGGACGGGTAAGTAAATCTGCCCCAATGTCATTAGTCACAAAATTGAGCTTAAATAGTCTGATTTTATGATGCACAATATTTTATGGCCTCTCTAAAGTAGGTGGAGCTATCTCCAAGATGGCCGCCACTGGATACTACAAGTCCCATGATCCCTCAGTTCTCAGTAACTCCTCCTCCCTCTTATGCTGTGCTCCCGGTGATGTTGTAACAGACTGTCCTGCTCTGTTACCATAGTAATGAGGTGTAACTGCCATCAGCACACACCGGCCATACTGGATGCAATGCAACCGATCAACTACAGCCAAACCTAGTGGTGATCACATGACCCTGCCCAGGCAGCTGCAGGACATATGATGTGGACATGTGACCTGCGGCATTTTCTGTCCTGTGTCTGCTCCAAGCGGAGGAAATCAAAGGACTTATTAAAGGGCCGGGAGCGTTTTAATTCTTCATTACAGTCTATGTCACAGCATTTTCTGCCAAGGGAAGCAAAATGTTTAATTTAACAATTAATTACATATTAGTTTATATTTTAAGGACCCATTTGTATAGGAATTATGCTGATTCCTGGAACACCCCGTTAAGTCTTGCACTTTTTATGCAAATTTTCTGCATGTGATTTTTTCCTCTTGAAAACATTAATGGAGATTTGATGAAGATTTTCGCGCTCCCATAGACTTCAATATAAAACAAATCCACATGTAATCCACATGAAAAACGCACATAAAACTGTGCGTATTGGATGCCGATTTTCATGCAGATTAACCGCATGACGATCCACAATGTGTGCAAATAGCTGGAAAGTAGCAACAATTTCGGCACAGGTAAACAACCACATTGGGGGTCATTTATCATGCACCAGTTCATGGTGCGCCAGCGTATGATAGCCCTGCCGCTGCTCAAGATGCAAAGGTCTCCTGATGTATCCTGCTGGTTTTGTCAGACGCTGCATATTAACTATTTGCAAGCTGCGAGTGGCATGAAGGTGGCAGATTGCGGAAAATAATCACAAGTTCTAGCTATAAGCATTTGTGATTATTCCAAGGCTTCTACTCCACTAACGTGGCGCAGAAGGCCTGATAAATATCCCCCATTGTCTACATTACATTTTGATGCTATTGTATCCGCTTTAAATCTGCGCGTAAAATCCGGACGGAATCGGTAACGTGTGCAGCTGGACTCCGGCTTCCAGGCAGATCTGACGACTCTTTCTATTTCTACTCTGTATCTAATCCTGACCTTGGGTTGTGTATTAAAATCTTACCTGCACTTTGCTTAAATGTGGTTCACCTCGCTCTCAGATCTTATCCTGATCTCAACAACCATATTGGATGAAGGACATGTTTTCCCAATGGGAAGGTGGTCGTGTAACACATCAAAGACCAGAAGTCGCAATCAGATCTGTAATATCTTGTAGTTCAGGAAATTCTCCATAGATTCTCATGCAGGTTTATATTGATTGGATCCAGCGCCTTCAGCTCTGTTTTCAGCACCAGGGACAACACGTCACATAGCTGTGCATCACAGGGAACATTCCCGGGTGTTGTTGCCACTTTCTGTGGTGAAGCACAAGAGATATTGCACTTCTCAGTGCGGTAATAGATTTGTGGGACAATTCCAAGTCTTTTTTGATCTGCTACATGGTCACCTTTCTATGGCGGCTTACATGATAGCGGAGTCTAAGCGGGAGGACCCTCACCCATCACTGGTGGAGTAGACTGTAGGGACCTGTAGACTAGCACCGTGAAAACCGATGCTCTTGACCCGGGGATTTGCCAACCTCCAATACCAACCTTTATTGAACGACAGGGACCATTAAATTGTTGTGGGTATGTGGGTAGGCCACAGCATTTATTTTTGGAAAAAACCTTAGTTGATAAGTAACAAAACATTTAAAGTGCAAAAAGTTGAAAAACAAGAAAAACAAATCTTCGTAGAAAAAACCTTCGCCCGAAATGTCGGCTGCTGGACGGCAGACGTCATGTGGGGGCCTTCCTTTTGCCTACGGGCATGTGGAAACTCCGCCAATGCTGTGACATCTGAAAATACAGAGAAAACAGCCAGAAACCGGAATGCCAAGGAAACCTGAAAAGAAATATAACCTGAGGGCAGGGTGGGTGGGTGACTTCTCGCCGCTTGGTCCAGGCAGAAGGAAAGAGGACCCCCCCCCCCACGTGCCCCCAATGCTTTTAAAACCATGGGGCGGGCTCTGCAAGCCGGCCCCCCACCTCCTTTAGTTGCTGCCCAAAAGAGGGGCCAATCGCCTCCTTCTGCATCCATTAAAATTAAATAAAATCCCCCTACAGTCCCCCGCCCCGTCTCTATTTGATTTGGGGCTAGTGATTAGATACGTAAGTGTCCTTTCTGTTTATAAAACAAAAAGTTGTCCCAGGACTTTGCACTTTAGGAAACATTTGTATTGTGTGTAACAATTTATGGAGCAGGCACTTTCCATGTATGAAGTCTAACATTTGGTCAGGAATAGAGAGGAATGAGCCGCAGATCCCTCCTCCAGACGCTGCGCGCTCAGGTCAGATCACATTTCTATTCCAGTCGTTTACATTTCAGCGAATGCTGGAAATTCTATGGACACATTACCAACAATTTACATAGAAATGTAAGTGCTTTTTTCGTGCATATATTTGCATTTTGGTTGAGCGGTTTGAGCAAAGATATTCAATTAAGAATTTAATTTCTATTTATATGCAAATCATTCTGTTGTACACATGGATGACTTTACAATTAATGGAACAACACAGAAAAAGCCATAGAGTTGTCTCGTTGCCTTTTTATTGATGTCAACAGTTTCTGATTTGTCTTTGTCTGTGATTAACCAATTAAATCCATTTTCTTAAATGGCTTTCCCATTCCCCCACATTTACAGACTGGTGGCAGAACGTCGCTAGAGCTGTTTGTCGAGAAATAAAGTGAAAGGGAAATTTGGAGAGAACTCGTAACAAAGAAATCAGTTAAATGATTTGATACAAAATGGACGTATAGAGAAAATAGTAAATGTTCTCTACCTGTCATCACCTCTAGGGGGAGCTCTGAAGCCTATTGCATACAAGCTTATTATATAAGTGGGCTTCTAGTGCAGGAAGCTCCAGAGCTCCATCTAGTGGTGGCTTTGGATAGATTTGATACAGCTTTGGGCATACGTTTATCATAAAATGTAACTTTCTTTAATTAAATCTGTTTTGTCCTTGTTAAACTTTATGCCATATTTTCATATTTTATACAAACCTTCTCTTGCTCAAATATTTGCTATCGTTTAAAACTTTACTCTACTTTTTAATGAATTGGGAAAGAGATGGAGGGGGCTTCTTGTAAAGGCCATGACCTCTGTCAGCTGCAGCTACTTCATTGCGTCTGGTTGGATATAAAAATATGGACAGTCTACATCCATGTTTTGAATTCCTGAAATAAAGTGGATTCCTTGGCATTTTTCATAAGCAGTCAGATACATGAGAGTTAGAGATAAGCGAGCACTAAAATGCTCGGGTACTCGTTATTCGAGACGAACTTTTCCCGATGCTCGAGTGCTCGTCTCGAATAACGAGCCCCATTGAAGTCAATGGGAGACTCGAGCATTTTTCAAGGGGACCAAGGCTCTGCACAGGGAAGCTTGGCCAAACACCTGGGAACCTCAGAAAAGGATGGAAACACCACGGAAATGGACAGGAAACAGCAGGGGCAGCATGCATGGATGCCTCTGAGGCTGCTTAATCGCACCATTATGCCAAAATTATGGGCAACAGCATGGCCATGACAGAGTGACAGAATGAAGCTAGATAGCATCTAAAACATCCAATAATTGACCCTGACACTATAGGGGACGGCATGCAGAGGCAGCGGCAGCAGGCTAGAGAGTGTCATGGCGACATACCCTAAATGGACTCAGGCTTCAAACCAATGGGTGGCAGAGAGGAACCAAAGGAGGTGAGCAAGAAGCGCTCAAATAATATCGGTACATGATAAAAGTTTGCCAGTATATTTTGGGGATTACACAGCAGGGTGGCGACAAAGTTAACAAGTTTGATGTGGAAGCCATGAAAACAACCCAAAATTCTACCTGACACAGCTCGTTTGATAAGGGGACCATGTATGGAGGCAGTGAACTAGTAGTAGATTAAAGTTGCTGCAGTTAAAACTATGTTAGTTGGATCTTGGCATGGAGCTGGCGCTCCGCTGCCAGGCGAGCTTTCGCCAATCCAAGCCCCTGTCTCTAGGCTACTTCCCAAACAGCACTTCTAAGAACCTTTTGTATAAGATCAAGTGTAGTAGCGTTCTTATAAGTTTGGGATATGGCGGGTGAGGGGAATGTAAACAGATGCGCAAGAAGCGCTGAAATAATATCGGTAAATGATAAAAGTTTGCCAGTATATTTTGGGGATTACACAGCAGGGTGGCGACAAAGTTAACAAGTTTGATGTGGAATGCCCTGTAATAGCTCTTGGGCGGTGTGCCTTTTATCGCCTAGGCTCAGCAGTTTGAGCACCGCCTGCTGTCGCTTAGCGACGGCACTGCTGCTGTGCCTAGAGCTACCGACTGATGGCGCCATGGCCACGGATGGTAATTCGGAGGAGGAGGAGGTGGAGGAGGGGTGGGAGGAAGAGGAGGTATAGTAGGCCTTTGAGACCTGGACCGAGGTAGGCCCCGCAATTCTCTGCGTCGGCAGTATATGACCAGCCCCAGGGTCAGACTTGGTCCCAGCCTCCACCAAGTTAACCCAATGTGCCGTCAGCGATATATAGTGGCCCTGCCCGGCAGCACTCGTCCACGTGTCCGTGGTCAGGTGGACCTTGTCAGAAACGGCGTTGGTCAGGGCACGGATGATGTTGTCTGACACGTGCTGGTGCAGGGCTGGGACGGCACATCGGGAAAAGTAGTGGCGGCTGGGGACCGAATACCGAGGGGCGGCCGCCGCCATGAGGTTGCGAAAGGCCTCGGTCTCTACTAGCCTATAGGGCAGCATCTCCAGGCTAAGCAATCTGGAGATGTGGACATTAAGGGCTTGGGCGTGCGGGTGGGTTGCACTATATTTTCTTTTCCGCTCCAGCTGACACAGCTGACACAGGGGAAGGAGCAGTGGTGTGCACGGCCGGAGCTGAACGGGCTTGGTGCCACTGATTCGGGTGTTTAGCATTCATATGCCTGCGCATACTGGTGGTAGTTAAGCTAGTAGTGGTGGAACCCCTGCTGATCCTGGTTTGGCAAAGGTTGCACACCACAGTCCGTCGGTCATCCGGTGTTTCCTTAAAGAACCTCCAGACTTCTGAAAATCTAGCCCTCGCCGCGGGAGCCCTCGCCACGGGAGCTTCACTACGTGACACATTTGGCGCTGATGCACCTGCTCTGGCCCTGCCTCTCCGTCTGGCCCCACCACTGCCTCTTCCAACCTGTTCTGCTATAGGACTCTCCTCCGTCTCAGAAGCACTGTGTTCACCCGGCCTCTCAACCCAGCTTGGGTCTGTCACCTCATCATCCTCCGATCCCTCAGTCTGCTCCCCCCTCGGACTTCCTGCCCTGACAACAACTTCACCACTGTCTGACAACCGTGTCTCCTCATCGTCGGACACCTCTTTACACACTTCTTCCACTACGTCAAGAAGGTCATCATCACCCACAGACTGCGACTGGTGGAAAACCTGGGCATCGGAAAATTGCTCAGCAGCAACCAGACAAGTGGTTTGTGACTGTGGGAAGGGTCCAGAAAACAGTTCCTCAGAGTATGCCGGTTCAAATGCCAAATTTTCCTGGGAGGGGGCAGACTGGGGGGGAGGAGGCTGAGGTGCAGGAGCTGGAGGAGTGCCGATTTCGGTGACATGGGTGGACTGCGTGGAAGACTGACTGGTGGACAAATTGCTCGAAGCATTGTCGGCAATCCACGACATCACCTGTTCGCACTGTTCTGGCCTCAACAGTGCTCTACCACGAGTCCCAGTAACTTGAGACATGATGAACCTAGGGAGTGTAGCTCTGCGGCGTTCCCCTGCTCCCTCATCAGCAGGTGGTGTCTCACCCCACCCAGGACCACGGCCTCTGACCCCTGCAGTAGATGGACGCCCACGTCCCCGCCCTCGTCCTCGTCCTCTACCCCTAGCCCTCGGGTTAAACATTTTGAAAATGAAAGTTATATAACTTAAATTTTTTTTTAACTTTTTTTTGTGTGTTTTTGTGTTTTTTAGGTTTTTTTTGTGTTTTTTAGTTTTTAAAACCAAACAATGCTATCCTATTGCTATGGCTATTTTCTAGCCAAGTATGAAAGCACACTACTATCCCAGATGAGATGACGCTGAGTTATGAAAAAATAAACGTAAAATAAAAAGGAAATGGCAGACTGTGCCTAATTGAAATCCAACCCCTAATAAATTATCCCACTTCGGTCTTTGCGATGGATATGTGCGTCACTAAGCGCAAAACACAGCGGTCGCAAGTCTCACTACAAATTCCTCACAATTGGCTAGTAGATGCACTGCAGCAAGTACAGCCACCAGCAGATCAACCAGAAATAAAATATATATAACGCTATTGTAGGCGTAAGCCGTTTGGATTCTCCTTTGGCTATTTTCTAGCCAAGTATGAAAGCACACTGATGAGATGACGCTGAGTTATGAAAAAATAAACGTAAAATAAAAAGTAAATGCAGACTGTGCCTAATTGAAATCAAACCCCTAATAAATTTTCCCACTTTGGTGTTTGAGGTGGATATGTGTGTCACTAAGAGCTAAACACAACGGTAGCAAGTCCCCCTGCAAATTCCTCACAATATGGTACTAGCTGCACTACTAGTGCCAGCAAGCCCAGCCACAAGCAAACAAAAAAAAAAAAAGTATAACGTTATTGTAGCCCTAAGAAGGGCTGTTGGGTTCTTGTAGAATCACTCCTGCCTAACACTATTCTAATAGAACACCCTAACGCTGTCCCTGACCAGCAGCTCTCTCCCTAGCGGCATCCAGACACAGAATGATCCGAGCAGCGCGGGCAGCGGCTAGTCTATTCCAGGGTCACCTGATCTGGCCAGCCAACCACTGCTATCGACGTGTAAGGGTACCACGTCATGCTGGGTGGAGTGCAGAGTCTCCTGGCTTGTGATTGGCTCTGTTTCTGGCCGCCAAAAAGCAAAACGGCGTGAGCTGCCATTTTCTCGAGCGGGCGAAGTATTCGTCCGAGCAACGAGCAGTTTCGAGTACGCTAATGCTCCAACCAGCATCAAGCTCGGACGAGTATGTTCGCTCATCTCTAATGAGAGTAGCAGAATACTGGCATAACAATGGTTTTGGGGCTTTCTTGGCCTGGTAATAGAAGGCGGCAGGTCATCCTGGTGCCCATCCTTCAGTAGAGGGTCAAGTCCATGGTGGTATCCAGCTGTGCACGTTTATGTGGTGGCTGTAGGTGCTATGGTAATAGTAAAGGGGATGACATTCGTCTTTGTATAGTAGTTGATGACATCAGAAATGGTTATTACTAAGGTCATAACAAATGGAATCTGACTCTGGTACAGAGGAGAACAAGACTCACATAGGCAATTCCATTCCTGTGGCCACTCCAATACCTGACTATTACTAGATTAGTGGACTCTACCCACCTCTTCCCATTGGTGGTGGTGAGTACCAGGTTAAAGGTAAGGAAGTTATCATTAGACTTTTTCTGGCAAACTCTACGTCCAGGCCTTTTTAATGAACACATCTACCTGATACTGTATTTACTAAAGTAGTAAGGACTCAATGGAGATCAAGAATGTTCTAGGTCAGTCTTGATTACTCTCCCCTATATGTTCTTTAGGTAGTAAGAAGTATAACATCTCACTCCGGCACAAAGGAGGTCAACATGCCTTAGTACCCAACCATCATTGGATGGTCAAGTAGTGGATGGTACCTGGATCTTCTCTTTACAGTTGGTGGCGATGAGTCAGGTTAATGATAAGGTAAGTGTTTTTCCCACCAATTCTACGACTCTGAGACTCTACCACCATGTCTTAGATAGCGTCAGTACTGAGGTATCTCACTCCGGCACAAAGGAGGTCATGATGGTCATACCATGCCTGTGGCCACCTTGGTACCCAACCATTCCTCGATGCTCCGGTACCGGATTCTAGGTTGCTCTTCTCTTTATCCCTGGTGATGGTGGGCTCCGGCTATTGGTAAATGTGTTACCATTAGTCTTTTGGCCATCTATAAGCCCCAACCTTCATAGTCACCTTCCTTGAACTTGCCTCATTCTGATGCGAAGGAGATCAAGACTGTTGTAGGCAATGTCTGTCTTGATTAAACTTCCCTTTGTTTTCCTAAAACCTAAAAAATAGACAATTTTGTTGTGATTTTTTCATCATTCCAGCAGTGAAGGGGTTTGTGAGCCTGACATAGGCCAAATGCTCTTCAGCTAATGAGAAAACCTTCACTTGCATAATCTTCCAAAATTATCGATTGCTTGACCTTTCCTGATGACTGGCGGGCATTAGCACACACTTAGGGGGCACTTACCGCGTTTCGTGGATCCATCAATTATTTTTGTTTGTTTTTTTTCCCGTACAGTTCTGGTATCTGAACACCAATTAAAATGGAGCCACTTCAGTCGCTATCAGAAGGGTTATATGATAAGTGAGGCCAAAGAGGCTCGTAGAGAAAAGCTCAATCCCCATGAAAGATTAAAGCAGCGTTTATTATCCTTGTGATATTTTCATAGGAATAATAGAAGCTGTGGAAATCGCCTCGCTATAGGCTGAGGATATCGGAGACGCCAGATTGAAATCCCCTTCTGAATCCGATCACATAGGGGACGGGGGAGGATTGGACGAGGGACTCAATAAACATCTTAATTTGTTGTGATGTTGGGGCTCACTTAATTACCCGGTCCAGTGGCGATCCAGCAGCGCATTCTCAGTCTAGGATTCGGGTTCTGCCGGGATTCACTAAGGTCCGTGCTCCCGAGGTCCATTCTGTGGAGCTGCTGCGCCGAAGTCCCCGGAGTTCACCTTCTTCTTCCTGGTGCATGTGAGTGCTGATCTTGCGACACAAATCGTTTTTTAAATTCCACTGTTTTTCCGAATCCGTCGGGTTGTCCAATGGCCACGCCCTCCGATGTCACATGAAAGCCGGCGCCGATGCGCCACAATCTGATCGCGTGCGCCAAAATCCCGAGGCAATTTCGTGCAAAACTGAAATATTTGGGAAACCCAATGAAAGTGAGGCTGACAGACCCTTAGTAAATGAGCCCCAATCATGAGACGTAGACCTTACATGGGTCTACCAAGTGTCTCAAACTGCCCTGTCTGTTGTAGATTAATATATAGGAGCCTGGGGAAAAAAATCTCAAAACCTGTAATTTGTTTATCTGCTCTTTCTAGGCTTCGGAGTCCAGTGGGCGGTCCTATCAATGATGGACAGCCGTCAAAGTAACTAGGACCGCCCATAGGCTAGGATCCTATGGCCAAGGATGAGCAGACACAATTAGTTTCTAAGAGGGTTATTTAAAGGGGTTTTATTAGAGTTAACAAGTGTAACGGCAGATCCTCTCATCCCAGGGGCTCCGGTGCCTGGGTGTATAGTCCGGGAAGTTATTACATGGTATTTATTGGGAATTTGACCACCGAGACAATTTCTGTTGTCGTGAGATGCCCAGAGGACCAGAGCTGGAACTAATCGATCTATGGTGAGGAAGTATATTTCAAGCTTCTTCGTATACTATAACTAATTAAGATAATTGATCATAAACTAGAACCACTCCCTGAAACTCATTACCCAGAAGGGGAGCCAATAATTATTTTCTTGGAGGGGTTGCTCAAAGGAAATCCACCATCAAAATCCATCCTGATAAACCAGGGACATGACTCATAGATCCAGGCACCGGGACTGTGGGATCTTCTTATATCTGTTATCCATGGCTTTCACTCCTTCTATAATCAACCTTTAACATTATGCTAATGAGACAGAAAGGCTATGGACTTGTTACAAGAGTATCTCTGTGCTGCAGATGCACAGGCTGTTACACTGTACAGGAGCACTTCCCCCTCCCACTGTGTTCTCACTGCTGCAGAGGTTTCAGGAAGTGCAGGGGGGAGGGGGAGACTGAGATTTGCTGCTGCACAGTATAACAACAGCCTGTGCAGCCAGAGCACAGAGGGCTTCTGTAGCACCCCCATAGCCCTTCAGGCTAGGAAGCATAATTTTAAAAGTTGATTTTAGAAGGAAGGAGGCCATTGATGATAAATATAAGAAGATACCACAGTCCCGGTGCCTGGATCTATAAGTAATGTCCCTAGTTTATCCATGCCTGATTTTAATGGTAAATTTCCTTTAAAGGTGTTCCCAGGGGGTTCTGGTACCGGTAGGAAGTGATAACATTGGGTTCATTGGGAATTTGACCACTGAGCCCATCTCTGTCCTGTTGTCACGTGCATGACTAACATCTGGTCCCCACTTGTGGACAGAACCAGAGCAGCAAAGCTGGAACTAAAGGGACTGTTTTGTAACTGTAATTGTCTGCTCCCAATCTCCAATAGTTGGAAATGTCTCTTCATCCAAAACAATTCCTGTCTTTACGCCCTATTAGAACATTAGAACATCCGAAAGTTTCCAAAAAGTTGTGATTCTGAGCAAAGTAACAGAATTCGAAGGGAGTTGTCAAAGATTAGAGAAACATTGTTACAAAAACATCGCCACAACCTCATTGACACACATAGGACTGAGCTGCAGTACCAGGCACAGCCTGAACATTCATGTGGCGCTGTTCTTGGATAGAAAACATATGTTCTGGAACATCCCTTTAAAAGTAACATCATAAACAGAATCTGAAATTTCAGTAAAAAGAAGCCGTTCTTATCAATCTGTAAACACTCAATTCTAATCACTGACAATGAGGACGCTGTAATCCCGGCTACTCCACATATTTGTGCGGAGAATATTAAAGCTGTAGATCATCAGGATATTACATTCTCACATCCGTGTTCTGCATCATTGAACATTGTAAACTCCGCCTGACATCATCATAAATATCCGAGACCTGGACCGCAAAAAAAAAAAAAAAACGGGTCGATTCAGTGAAAATACAGAACTTATTAAAAATAAATCACATTTTGACTCCATTACACGAGAAACATCTCATATCATCAGCAGTAAATTACGAAGCGTCGCCATGTAATTATCTTTATGGTGACACGTGTGTCAGGCTGAGCATCACTTAAAGGGATACGGGAACGGGTGTCGCATATCAGATACATAGAAATACATGTCGTTACACGTGTACAGCTCGTACCCGCCCATAACTATGAAGGGTTAATCACTGGCGCAGAACCATAGATATGTGGGAAGTTAGAACAATAGTGTCTTAAAGGGATCATTGTGTCTCATCCACCATCACTGATATCACAGGTTACTACTCACCCCACTGCACTGGGCACTTGTGTAACGTGTGTATGTAGGTGGACTGGACAACACTATAGGGTTAACTCTTTCCTTACTGAAGATGTTGAGAAGAAGATTTAGTCTCCCCTTTAGGTTCAGGGTCCAGAAGTCCCTTCACCTTGTCCATCGCTTGTCTTCTCGGATCAAGGACCAGCAACATAGGATCAATATGGACGCCGGGTAAAGTGATATCTTCCTATATCATGACACCTCTGAAAGGACAAAGATCTAGTATCCTTTTCGGGGACCACTCAAAATGTATCATAAACATCAAGCTTGGATAAGGCAGGGACATTCCTCATAGACCCCGGCACCGGGACTGTGGGATCTTCTTATATTTACTATCCGTGGTCTATGGTAGTTACCAGAGCCCCTCCATTCTGCAGATTCACAAGCTGTTACTCTGTCTCACTGTGCTCCCCTGCTCCCTCAGCACTTACCTTCCCTGATGTAATTTCACTGCAGCAGAGGAAGTTTCAACATATTGGGGCTCATTTACTAAGCACCATGCGCCAGTTTTCTGTTTGACTTTGACGTTCTTGTATCTGCAAACTGCTTGTACATGTATATAAGAAGTGTCCGTGTCACATTAAAATGAGCTTTTGGGTGTTCACTATGCGACACATTTATCAGGTCCAAAAGAATTGTGTCGCATGCCCCATGTTAAAGCTGCAGCAAAAAAAGTGATGCCCTCTGTCGGAGCCGTGCAGGGGGCGCCAGATTCATGACAAACCCTACACACGCACTGAACACTGCACAAAGTACACAGGACCCTGCACATAGTACACATTGCACATAGTACACACCCTGCACATAGTACACAGGACACTGCACATAGTACACAGGACACTGCACATAATACACACTGCACATAGTACACCCTGCACATAGTACACAGGACACTGCACAAAGTACACAGGACACTGCACATAGTATACACTGCACATAGTACACCCTGCACATAGTACACAGGACACTGCACATAGTACACAGGACACTGCACATAATACACACTGCACATAGTACACCCTGCACATAGTACACAGGACACTGCACAAAGTACACAGGACACTGCACATAGTATACACTGCACATAGTACACAGGACCCTGCACATAGTACACAGGACACTGCACATAATACACACTGCACATAGTATACAGGACACTGCACGTAGTACACAGGATACTGCACATAGTACACACTGCACATAGTACACAGGACACTGCACATAGTACACAGGACACTGCACATAGTACACAGGACACTGCACATAATACACACTGCACATAGTACACAGGACACTGCACAAAGTACACAGGACCCTGCACATAGTACACAGGACACTGCACATAATACACACTGCACATAGTATACAGGACACTGCACGTAGTACACAGGATACTGCACATAGTACACACTGCACATAGTACACAGGACACTGCACATAGTACACAGGACACTGCACATAGTACACCCTGCACATAGTACACAGGACCCTGCACATAGTACACAGGACACTGCACAAAGTACACAGGACACTGCACATAGTATACACTGCACATAGTACACAGGACCCTGCACATAGTACACAGGACACTGCACATAATACACACTGCACATAGTATACAGGACACTGCACGTAGTACACAGGATACTGCACATAGTACACACTGCACATAGTACACACCCTGCACATAGTACACAGGACACTGCACATAGTACACAGGACACTGCACATAATACACACTGCACATAGTACACCCTGCACATAGTACACAGGACACTGCACAAAGTACACAGGACACTGCACATAGTATACACTGCACATAGTACACAGGACCCTGCACATAGTACACAGGACACTGCACATAATACACACTGCACATAGTATACAGGACACTGCACGTAGTACACAGGATACTGCACATAGTACACAGGACACTGCACATAGTACACAGGACACTGCACATAGTACACACTGCACATAGTACACAGGACACTGCACATAGTACACAGGACACTGCACATAGTACACAGGACACTGCACATAATACACACTGCACATAGTACACAGGACACTGCACAAAGTACACAGGACCCTGCACATAGTACACAGGACACTGCACATAATACACACTGCACATAGTATACAGGACACTGCACGTAGTACACAGGACACTGCACATAATACACACTGCACATAGTACACAGGACACTGCACAAAGTACACAGGACCCTGCACATAGTACACAGGACACTGCACATAATACACACTGCACATAGTATACAGGACACTGCACGTAGTACACAGGATACTGCACATAGTACACACTGCACATAGTACACAGGACACTGCACATAGTACACAGGACACTGCACATAGTACACAGGACACTGCACATAATACACACTGCACATAGTACACAGGACACTGCACAAAGTACACAGGACCCTGCACATAGTACACATTGCACATAGTACACACCCTGCACATAGTACACAGGACACTGCACATAGTACACAGGACACTGCACATAGTACACCCTGCACATAGTACACAGGACACTGCACAAAGTACACAGGACACTGCACATAGTATACACTGCACATAGTACACAGGACCCTGCACATAGTACACAGGACACTGCACATAATACACACTGCACATAATACACACTGCACATAGTACACCCCCCCTGCACATAGTACACACTGCACATAGTACACAGGACACTGCACATAGTATACACTGCACATAGTACACAGGACCCTGCACATAGTACACAGGACACTGCACATAATACACACTGCACATAGTATACAGGACACTGCACGTAGTACACAGGATACTGCACATAGTACACACTGCACATAGTACACAGGACACTGCACATAGTACACAGGACACTGCACATAGTACACAGGACACTGCACATAATACACACTGCACATAGTACACCCCCCTGCACATAGTACACCCCCTGCACATAGTACACACTGCACATATTACACAGGACACTGCACATAGTACACCCTGCATATAAGACACACTCTGCACATAGTACACACTGTACATAGTACACCCTGCACATAGTACACACTGCACATAGTACACACCCTGCACATAGTACACACTGCACAAAGTACACAGGACACTGCACATAGTACACAGGACCCTGCACATAGTACACAGGACACTGCACATAATACACACTGCACATAATACACACTGCACATAGTGCACCCCCCCTGCATATAGTACACACCCTGCACATAGTACACCCTGCACATATTACACAGTGCACATAGTACACACCCTGTACATAGTACACACTGCACATATTACACAGGACACTGCACATAGTACACCCTGCATATAGTACACACTCTGCACATAGTACACACTCTGCACATAGTACACACTGCACATAGTACACCCTGCACATAGTACACACTGCACATAGTACACACCCTGCACATAGTACACACTGCACATAGTACACCCTGCACATAGTACACACCCTGAACATAGTACACACTGCACATAGTACACACCCTGCACATAGTACACACCCTGCACATAGTACACACACTGCACATAGTACACACCCTGCACACTACACAGGACACTGCACATAGTACACACTGCACATAGTACACACTGCACATAGTACACACCCTGCACATAGTACACACACTGCACACTACACAGGACACTGCACATAGTACACACTGCACATAGTACACACTGCACATAGTACACACCCTGCACATAGTACACACACTGCACATAGTACACACCCTGCACACTACACAGGACACTGCACATAGTACACACTACACATACTACATACTGCACTGCTCTTAGTAAATGTGCCGCACAGTATGAAGGGGAAGTGCTCTTTGCACAGTGTAACAGCCTGTGAATCTTGAGCACAAAGGAACCACCCTAGTAGCCTTTCTGGTGCATTTATCTTAAAAGTTTAGAAAATTTTTAGAAGGAAGAATAACAATTATAAAAAGATACCACAGTCCCGCTGCCTGGATCTATGAGTATGATGGATTTTGATGATAGATTTCCTTAAAACCTTGAGTAGTCTCTGCAGAGCCGCCCGCCTGCGCATCTAAGTGGGCTTCATGTCCTTCATGCGCAGGGAGGGGGATCTGCAGGGATACTCAAGGCTTGGAGTAACCTTTGCCCTGGGAGCTCTCCACTCCCCAGGTAGCCTCTGAAGGTAATTAGCATATAAATTAAATAAAGTATTAAAACTGATAGGTTCCCTCTTAGAAAATAGTAAAAGGAGCACGGGGAAGAGATAGATTAGAGGAATGTACTGGCTGGATTTATCAAAGCAGTTCCTCCGCCGTCCACCAGGTGGCGCTGCTGCGCTGAAGTCCGCTGGAATGCCTCGAAATACACCGGCCTATCCAGGATGAAGGTGAGTGAAATTTTCGCGACACAATTTTTTTTTTTAAATGCGGCGGTTTTTTCCGAATACGTCGGGTTTTCGTTCGGCCACGCCCCCCGATTTCCGTCGCGTGCATACCGGCGCCGATGCGCCAAATTCCGATCGCGTGCGCCAAAAACCCGAAGCAATTCAGGTACAATCGGTGCAAATCGGAAATATTCGGGTAACACGTCAGGAAAACGCGAATCGGGCCCTTAGTAAATGACCCCCAATGTGTTTATACAGGGGAATCTCCAGTCACAGTAATGAATGTCTTCTGTCCGTGGTCCTGAAATCCTCATTCACTGTTGGTATTTCGGGTCCTGCTTGTCCTATAGAGCTGGTTACATTTACTAAAGATAATTTGTAAGTTATCAGCTAAATATCGAATTCATGCAATGACCCTGAAGGGTGCCCCCGACTGCATAAGGAGGGCGCCCTCTGACTGGGGGTGTCCTAGTGTTGCAATTTATTACATGGGACGTTTGCACTTTAAATAGGGGTGGTATTTGCTTCCTTTCTCCTCCCTGCTGCTGCTGCTCAGTCCCTCCCATAGCTGAGCCTTTATAGGGCAGACACTGGGCCTGCACTTCCTCTTGCCCGCGCCATCTTCAAGCTGTCCCTCCCTCCCTCCCTACTGTTACTTGGTTTTTGTGTTTTGATGTTTTCGGTTTTCGGTGATCATCTCAAGTCACAGCTGAAGGAATATGAGAATTGATGTGAATTTGCCCGGAAGTCGAAGTGCTGATTCGGGAGTCCGGTTGAGTAAACCGCTTCGGGCAGCGATGGTTTACAAAGAGACGGATGGAGATTGTGGGTAATTTTGAGTATTAAAGTAATAATGGTTTTCGGTGATCATCTCAAGTCACAGCTGGCGGAAAAGAGAATTGATGTGGATTTTTTCGGAAGTCGAAGTGGTGGTTCGGGAGTCCGGATGAACAAACCACTTCGGCAGCTATGGTTTCCAAAGAAACGAACAGAGATTGCGGCTGATTTTGAGAATATTAAAATAATAATAATTGTGTTTATCAGCAATAAATAGCTGTGACCTTTTCTGCCCAGCAGGAGCCTCGTGTCATCATTCCTTAGTTATGTTTAGTTATTAATGGTTTATGGGGTTAATGTTACGGGTAGGATTATGTATCTTTACTAAAGTGCCTTAATGTGGAGTTACATGGGTAATGTTTACTACCTCCCAGTCTTTCATTCCCAGTCTGCAGTGATCTGTATACATGGTGAATGGAAACAGTGGGGGTCATTTACTAAGGACCCGATTCTCGTTTTCCCGATGTGTTACCCGAATATTTCCGTTTTGTGCCGATCTTCCCTGAATTGCCCCGGGATTTTGGCGCACGGGATCGGATTGTAGCGCATCGGAGCCGGCATGCACGCAACGGAAATCGGGGGGTGTGGCCGAACGAAAACCCGACGGATTTGGAGAAACCGCCGCATTTAAAACAAAAAATCTGTCGAGGAGCTTGCGCTTACCTTCACTCAGCCCAGCTCGGTGAACTGGATAACACAAGGGTGCAGGCCGGATAACACAAGGCCGCAGGATGGATAACACAAGGGTGCAGGCCGAATAACACAAGGCTGCAAGACGGATAACAGAAGGGTGCAGGCCAATTAACACAAGGGTGCAGGACATATAACACAAGGCCACAGGACGGATAACACAAGGGTGCAGGACGGATAACACAAGGCCGCAGGACGGATAACACAAGGCCGCAGGACGGATAACACAAGGGTGCAGGCCGGATAACACAAGGCTGCAAGACGGATAACAGAAGGGTGCAGGCCGATTAACACAAGGGTGCAGGACATATAACACAAGGCCACAGGACGGATAACACAAGGGTGCAGGACATATAACACAAGGCCACAGGACGGATAACACAAGGGTGCAGGACGGATAACACAAGGCCGCAGGACGGATAACACAAGGGTGCAGGCCGGATAACACAAGGGTGCAGGACGGATAACACAAGGGTGCAGGCCGGATAACAAATGGGTGCAGGACGGATAACACAAGGGTGCAGGCCGGATAACACAAGGCCGCAGGATGGATAACCACAAGGGTGCAGGCCGGATACCACAAGGCTGCAGGCCCGATAACACAAGGGTGCAGGCCTGATAACACAAGGGCGCAGGACGGATAACACAAGGGCGCAGGACGGATAACACAAGGGCGCAGGACGGATAACACAAGGCCGCAGGATGGATTACACAAGGGTGCAGGACGGATAACACAAGGGTGCAGGCCGGATAACACAAGGCCGCAGGATGGATAACCACAAGGGTGCAGGCCGGATAACACAAGGCTGCAGGCCGGATAACACAAGGGTGCAGGCCGGATAACACAAGGGTGCAGGCCGGATAACACAAGGCCGCAGGACGGATAACAGAAGGGTGCAGGACGGATAACAGAAGGGTGCAGGACGGATAACACAAGGGTGCAGGACGGATAACACAAGGGCGCAGGCCGGATAACACAAGGCCGCAGGACGGATAACACAAGGGCGCAGGCTGGATAACACAAGGGTGCAGGACGGATAACACAAGGTTGCAGGCCCGATAACACAAGGGTGCAGGCCGGATAACACAAGGGCGCAGGACGGATAACACAAGGGTGCAGGACGGATAACACAAGGGTACAGGCCGCATAACACAAGGGTGCAGGCCGGATAACACAAGGCCGCAGGATGGATAACCACAAGGGTGCAGGCCGGATAACACAAGGCTGCAGGCCCGATAACACAAGGGTGCAGGCCGGATAACACAAGGGCGCAGGACGGATAACACAAGGGCGCAGGACGGATAACACAAGGGCGCAGGACGGATAACACAAGGTCGCAGGCCGGATAACACAAGGGTGCAGGACGGATAACACAAGGGTGCAGGACGGATAACACAAGGCCGCAGGACGGATAACAAAAGGGTGCAGGACGGATAACAGAAGGGTGCAGGACGGATAACACAAGGGCGCAGGACGGATAACACAAGGGCGCAGGACGGATAACACAAGGGCGCAGGTCGGATAACACAAGGTCGCAGGCCGGATAACACAAGGGTGCAGGACGGATAACACAAAGGTGCAGGACGGATAACACAAGGCCGCAGGACGGATAACACAAGGCCGCAGGACGGATAACAGAAGGGTGCAGGACGGATAACACAAGGGTGCAGGACGGATAACACAAGGCTGCAGGCCGGATAACACAAGGGTGCAGGACGGATAACACAAGGGTGCAGGACGGATAACACAAGGCCGCAGGACGGATAACACAAGGCCGCAGGACGGATAACAGAAGGGTGCAGGACGGATAACCACAAGGGTGCAGGCCGGATAACACAAGGCTGCAGGCCGGATAACACAAGGGTGCAGGACGGATAACACAAGGGTGCAGGCCGGATAACACAAGGCCGCAGGACGGATAACAGAAGGGTGCAGGACGGATAACAGAAGGGTGCAGGACGGATAACACAAGGGTGCAGGACGGATAACACAAGGGCGCAGGCCGGATAACACAAGGCCGCAGGACGGATAACACAAGGGCGCAGGCTGGATAACACAAGGGTGCAGGACGGATAACACAAGGTTGCAGGCCCGATAACACAAGGGTGCAGGCCGGATAACACAAGGGCGCAGGACGGATAACACAAGGGTGCAGGACGGATAACACAAGGGTACAGGCCGCATAACACAAGGGTGCAGGCCGGATAACACAAGGCCGCAGGATGGATAACCACAAGGGTGCAGGCCGGATAACACAAGGCTGCAGGCCCGATAACACAAGGGTGCAGGCCGGATAACACAAGGGCGCAGGACGGATAACACAAGGGCGCAGGACGGATAACACAAGGGCGCAGGACGGATAACACAAGGTCGCAGGCCGGATAACACAAGGGTGCAGGACGGATAACACAAGGGTGCAGGACGGATAACACAAGGCCGCAGGACGGATAACAAAAGGGTGCAGGACGGATAACAGAAGGGTGCAGGACGGATAACACAAGGGCGCAGGACGGATAACACAAGGGCGCAGGACGGATAACACAAGGGCGCAGGTCGGATAACACAAGGTCGCAGGCCGGATAACACAAGGGTGCAGGACGGATAACACAAGGGTGCAGGACGGATAACACAAGGCCGCAGGACGGATAACACAAGGCCGCAGGACGGATAACAGAAGGGTGCAGGACGGATAACACAAGGGTGCAGGACGGATAACACAAGGGCGCAGGACGGATAACACAAGGCCGCAGGACGGATAACACAAGGGCGCAGACCGGATAACACAAGGGTGCAGGACGGATAACACAAGGCCGCAGGCTGGATAACACAAGGCCGCAGGACGGATAACACAAGGGTGCAGGACGGATAACACAAGGGCGCAGGCCAGATAACACAAGGCCGCAGGACAGATAACAGAAGGGTGCAGGACGGATAACACAAGGGTGCAGGACGGATAACACAAGGCCGCAGGATGGATTACACAAGGGTGCAGGACAGATAACACAAGGCCACAGGACGGATAACACAAGGGTGCAGGACGGATAACACAAGGGTGCAGGACGGATAACACAAGGCCGCAGGAAGGATAACACAAGGGCGCAGGATGGATAACACAAGGCCGCAGGACGGAAAACACAAGGCCGCAGGACGGATAACACAAGGCCGCAGGACGGATAACACAAGGCCGCAGGACGGATAACACAAGGGTGCAGGATGGATAACACAAGGCCGCAGGACGGATAACACAAGGCCGCAGGACGGATAACACAAGGCCGCAGGAGGGATAACACAAGGCCGCAGGACGGATAACACAAGGGTGCAGGCCGGATAACACAAGGGTGCAGGACGGATAACACAAGGGTGCAGGACGGATAACACAAGGCCGCCGGACGGATAACACTAGACCGCAGGACGGATAACACAATGGCACAGGACCTCTGTTTGGCTTCTGTCGTCTACAGTTTTCTCGCCTTTTGAAGAACTCAACAACTCACAGTAATGTTTTTTTTATACAACTTTATCTAATGTTAAGAACTGAATATTTCTAGATTACCTTCAAGGTTTCTTCCAGGATTTCCCCTAATTAACCTTCCTTCAAATTGATAAATCAGATTTCCTCCAACATTTGGGACAAATCAAAGAAATCTTCAAACCGAGAGAGTATTTTCCTAGCCGTGAGGCGCGTCATCATCTCCCAGAACCTCATTAAATCTGGACGCTTTTTCTTTGAAAGGATTTCTTGTGTTCGTCTGTCAACAAATATAAGTTACACCTTGATTAATCTTCCATCAAAGCCTCATAGAAAACAATTACAAGCAGGGAGTCCTCGGATTAAAGGGGTCCCCAGTACATTTGTCTGGACACGATCAGCCATTTATTGATGATTTCTCACTGTAATATGGATTTATCTCTACATTATGTAATATGGATTTTAAAGGCAAATCTTCAGACTGCATAAAAGAAACATTTTATCGAAATCATGTATTAGTGTCTGAGAAAGGATTCTATGAGCCTCCCATTACCCGAAAATAATCTTACGTCACCAACATCAACAAGTTAGGCCAACCCTCTATTGTGTATGGGACTTTCTCCATTGACTCTCCTGTCTCTTCTGATCAGGGGTGTAACTACAGCGGTAGCAGCCATAGCAGCTGCTTTGGGGCCCACAGTATCAGAGGGCCCCAGCATCTGAAATAAGTGAAATATTCTGATAATTTAACTCAAGAAAGAAATGTCAGGAGATGGGACAGCAGGACTAGGAATCTCTGATCTCAAGCTTCCTGCTGTCTACTTCCCCTGTGTGGTCTGCAGTTACTGGGAAAGATATGTGTCCCCAATCTCCCTGGGATAAGAAGACTTCCAGGTGAAGGGAGAAGGGCGCCCCATTCAGAAGTCTGCTATGGGGCCCAGCCTCGCCTAGCTCGCCCCTGCTTCTGATCAGGCATCATGTGGGATTAGATTTCTCTTACCCTTTGTTCCTGGTCGAATGATGCCTTAGCACTGCATCACATTGGTAGCTGGAGCCAGTGCCATCTCTGCCTGCTGGGAGGACAGTGTATTTATTTATTTCACTATATTCTTGTAAATTTGAAGTTACCATAAGTGTACTGTCAGATCGTCAGGAGAGTGTCTAGCCATGAGCAGTAGCTGCCGTAGAAATGACTGCTTCCTCTATGGACATTCTGTATCATCTGGGGAGCCCGGTGCCTCACACGGTGCCACCTCCTTCTTCTTTAGATAACACAAAGGTATTCGGGTCGTCACTGTGAGATCTCATGACTCGGGATGAGCAAACCCTTTAAGGTTCTGATTTGGGCCAAGTTCGAGTTTGAGAACCGAACCTGAGCGCACACTCCCACTGGTAACACCCACAATCATTTCTGACACCCATCGTGGGTGTTACCCTTTAAAAGCCAGTACATGTCTGCCACCATTGTTTTGAGGCTTGTCGCTGGCTGATGACATCACAGGGAGCGACAATCTTCAGGAAGATGGCAGAACATTGCGGGGGGAAAGAAGGGATGAGAGGAATTATTATATACACACTGTATAATGTAACAATGGCTGAGTTATTTGTATTGGAGGAAAATAACATAAAAATACTGGAGCGTTCCTTTTTTTTTTTTAATTCTTTCTTTTTTATTTATATAGCGCCTACAGATTACACAGCGCTGCACAAAGCTTGTCAAATCATTCCCTGTCCCCATGGGGCTCACAATCTAATCACCTACCAGTATGTTTTGAAGTGTGAGAGGAAACCAGAGGACCCGGAGGAAACCTTACAAACATGGAGAGAACGTACAAACTCTTTGCAGATGTTGATCTGGGTGGGATTAGAAGCCAGGACCCCAGTGCTGCAAAGCAGAAGTGCTAACCACTGAGCCACCGTGCCGCCCTCTTTAATTATAGATTATCCTTTAATTTTAGATTATTATTTTGGAAGGTGCACAATAATTCAGAAATGTAAAATTGTGAATTCTTCTACGGAAAACGACCACTGTAACCCAGATTCATCTACTGTACGTTCAAGATTCCGGAGAGAATTGTTACAATTGTTTACAGTACAATGAAACTTTGTGACAGGTCACATGGCAAACAGACTCAAGGCGAAGCTCCATCAATTACACTCAAATTTACAATTTGGGGGTTTGACTGTGAACTATCAAACCATGGGGTCAACTTAATAAAGAGGTGACTGAGTGATGGAGGCGGCACTGTCCTTGCTCGCAATATTGTGCTGTTTGGAGATTCAACATAAACCTTTAGCTTCCCGAAGGAGACAATAAATAAGTGTGAACAGGATGTAAAGACAATAAAAATAAATTAACTGAAACAGATAAAAGGGACCATTTGGGATTTACACATTCAAGTCGTGAACTTTTTTCTGACACCAAAATTCTTTTTAACTTTTCATTTCAAATTGGGCGCAGAGATTATTTTTTTTATTTTTTTGGTTGTGTTTTTCGTAAATAAAAAACAAGTATAGGTCCAATAAGATTATTGTGCCCACAAGAGATGTAGCTGCGCCTAACATCACATCGTTATTGGACTGGAATTGCTTGAGTCCACCAGAACCAGTGTTTTAGAGGTTCAATCTACATCTAACCAGAACCCGGTCAATGGATATTTCTAATTGCCCTGTATCCTTGCTGTCCACATTGTACACACAGAACATGAACTATACTAGAACAACTTCTGTTTTCAAAGGTAAGCTTGATCGTCTACTTGACTCCGCACTACAATATGGCATTATAAGTAAGAATGAACATAATTATTTGACAACGAAACACCCGGTGACCCCAACATTTTATATGTTACCCAAGGTCCATAAGTCCTTGACCTGCCCACCGGGGAGACCCATTGTAGCTGGCATAGGGGGTCTACTTGAAAAACCCTGCATATATGTGGACTATTTTCTACAACCGGTAGTCCTTGCCCTTCCATCGTATGTGAGGGATTCGATTGATCTGATCACTAAACTTGACAATTTTACCGTTGACACAGAGACTTTCTTGGTAACTCTGGATGTTGAAGCATTATATACGAACATTGCACATCAGGATGGTATGTCAGCGGTGGAGTATTTCTTGGATGAGAAATCAACGGGTGATCGAAGACACGATTCCTTCCTGTTGGAACTACTTGAATATCTCCTACAGCACAATTATTTCACGTTTGACAACACGTGTTACAGGCAAGTCTCTGGAACAGCCATGGGGGCTAGATGTGCGCCCTCATACGCCAACATCTTTCTGGGTTGGTGGGAGAGGGTGCACGTCTACCCCCATGGCTACTTTCAACAATTTGTGAGCGGTTGGTTTCGTTTTATTGATGATATTTTGATCTTCTGGACAGGCCCCTTAACAGTTTGTCAGGATTTTATTCGGGAACTGAACAACAATCCATTGAATATCAAATTGACATCGAACATCTCTTCTTCCTCGATTGAATTCCTGGATCTTCAGATTTCTATTTGCCATAATCAAGTGATCACATCATTATATCGTAAAACGACGGCAACGAATAGTTTGCTCCATTTTGACAGCTTTCACCCCTCACATACCCGTCAGGGCATTCCAGTGGGACAATTCTTGCGTTTGAAACGTAACTGCTCTACAGACTTCGATTTCAGGAAACATGCCCAGGACCTGACACAGAGACTCAGAAACAGAGGATACCCTAAAAAAGTTATCTCACGGGCATATCTCAGGGCTAGGGATTCTGATCGTGAAGAACTCTTAAAACCAAGAACAAAACAAAAGTCTGAACATCCCCGTTTGGTCACCACCTATTCAAGACAATGGTCTGAGATCAGATCTTTGTTACGAACAAACTGGAATATACTACAGAGTGACCAACGACTCCGAGCTTTTATACCGAGTGACCCTCCCCTTACAGCTCGTCGGGCACAAAACCTAAAGGACCTACTAACCCGCAGTCATTTTTCAAGACCTAGACGCCGTACGGGCACAGGAGAACGGGTAAATGGTTCTTTTCCCTGCGGATCCTGCTCTGTTTGCCCAATAATCCAACCAGGTAGGACCTTTGTGAACCCGGCAAACCAGGAAAGTATCAAGTGTAGGAATTATGTTAACTGCCGAACCCGAAATGTAATTTATGGGCTCATATGCCCATGCGACAAAATTTATGTTGGACAAACAACTCAAGAATTACGCAAAAGAGTGCAACAGCACCTCTCTACGATCCGACATGCAACATCACACTTTCTACAGGATAAACCATTGTCCACGGTGGCCGATCATTTCAGAAGACACCATGACGGTAAGTCCACTGGTTTACGGGTTGTGGGCCTTGATCGACTTTACTCGAATCCACGGGGTGGGGACCCTACACCAGGACTATTACGGCTAGAAAGCCGTTGGATTTTCAGACTCAATAGTCAGACACCCATTGGACTGAATGAGGACCTTTTATTCACAGGGTTCTATAAGCCCCTTTAACATACTATATGGTCATTTATCTTCAGGATTTTATGTAGATTTGTTTGTGTTTGGAATTCTTTATTATTTTTTTGTAGGTCCATGCATTTTATGGCCCACTGCAAGCACCATTATATCCTCTATAATATCCAAGGACATCTTTCACGAGTACACGTCATGGTAAGTTCTTTTCACACGATGTGTCACTTTGGGATCCTTAAGGTATTGATTATTCGGTCCCTCTTATGTTAGGCAACACGTTTTTTCATGCTTTGCACGCTCCATTCCCATTGGTGGGATCTTCTCTTTTCGCTTCCTTGCTTCACTTCCCCTCACACTCCAAACACTTTCTCTTATCTCTGCACAGGCTCTTATAAATGGCTCTTTTATGGTTTCACTATCACTATTTCCATCCAGGTTGATTTATGTTATATACCCAGGTGGGTGCACACATGGGTACCTTGGATCACCCAATGGTTGTCCACATGACCATAAAACAATAATATACTTACCTAATACAATTTATCACCGTCTGCAGATCCTAACAGGCTGTCTGAATATGCAGTACATCTCATTTCCAAAATTACAGCGTTCCTGGACAAGGGACCCATCGAACACAAGCTCCGTCTGGTCTATACACGATGAGGCTCCTGGCGGGTTCGGGACACATCATACTTTCTCTCAAGGGACTCTGTGAAAAATGCAAGAATCCTTGTCCATCCATGAGGGACACACTAATGACCATTACGGAATGGTTCTGGGCTACAGGACTCTGTCTACATCTATCGGAAAGCCCCCCCCCCCTTTCTTTTGCTTCATATATATGGGGTCTGGAGTTTATTCTCTAGCCCCCATATAATTAATCACACATTTCCTGTATGCGATTTATCCTCTAGGTCTCCAACTAGTATGAACCTATTCCTCCCAGCATCTTGCGCCAACGGTATTTTGTCATCGGATGTGGTTGTTGGTGTTCACATGCTCTCTGATGTATGAAAGAATTTAATCCTTGTTAAAAATAGCTTGAGTGCCATTGCTCCTCAATCCTTGCCCCAATCAGTGGTCGTATATATGTTTAAGAACGTGTATTATATAGTTCTCATTTTGTATTTATTTTTTGCCCTCTCCTCACTCTCTATGTATGTGTATTTAGGCATTTATAATAGATTTGTATCATGTACAGTCTAGGTTGTGTGTGGCACACGATCTTCGCCAGAGATTACATAGTACAATTGTAATTCGTCGCGATTTCTCAAATATCTTACCGTGGTCCTTACAGCAAGCGCCGCAACTGACTAGGAGGCGCGGCTCCGGTCTCAAGATCATATGACTCATCATGTGATGCAGCATCTCTCGCGACCCACCATCGGGAGGCGGGATTACTATCTTTTGGTCACATGACCCATCACGTGATCCGGATCACTCGCGCATGCGCATTGTAATAAGATACACGCCGGCTGTGATTCGACAAGAAATGATTGGAGGTGGGACTCTGTATGTTTAGGGGATTTTGTGATTAGAGAACACTGATTGGGGCGGGGAGCTTGGCACTTTAAAAGACGGGACCTTGCAATACAGGTTCATTCACCCCTGAGGAAGTCACCCCGAGGTGACGATACGCGTGGGGTTCTCCCCCTCCCCGGCATCCCGTCCAGACACTTGACCCAGCCTCACTGGATCTCTGAGGATTTTACCCAGGGTATTGTATGAGCAGGGTAGTTTATCAGTATTGATTTATGATTATGATTTTTTCATACCCTTGCCGTCTCTTATACCTGTGACAGTCACTTTTTCATGGTCTTGGTCGGTGTTAGCTGGGGAGTACTGGGTCACATCATGACCCAGGAGAGTTTGATACACGGTTCATGTGTATTTTTTAAGTGGTTTTATATTTTTGGTGTCTTGTCTTTTTCTTGTTGATGTAATAAAATAATTCTCACTATTTAATCCAACATACGCATCCACTCTCTTTCTTCTTGGTTGTTCACATGTACACACAGAACATGTCATCAATAATCTACAAAGGCGGCAATGGTTAATAGATAGGGGTTTGTCTGGTAAACAGTTGATCACCGTATAGTTGGTACCAGTGGGTCATGCGGAGAACAGTCACAGTTGGGCTGCGGTCAAGGCTGATGGGGATAAGCCAAAGGTCAGCCCTGGAAGCTACAGTTCAGAGTCAGATAAGTTTAGGGTCATCATCAAGAATAATAATATCAAAATGGTGGCTCAGAGGTCGAGTCGCACAACAAGCCGGGGTCATGATCACAGATGACAGAAAATAGCAATAAACACTTTTGCAGTTGTCACGGATGGGCCAACAGATTTTCACAGATATAAGTCCAACCTGTCTCTATCCATCCTGCTGTACACAATTTCAGTTGCCCCTAGACACGACCCTGTAACTTCTGACTTGGGGTTGTTTGGCTGCTATCTTGGATGAGATTGTGGAGCTGAGTTTCTGTCTGTCTCTGCTGTGGCTGTAGCCCTGCCCCCTGCAGGGAGCTCAGAGACTCTCACTGATCACATCCTGTCAGCACATGGTGAGCAGAGAGAGCGTCCGCAAACTACAAGCTATAAGGAGATAAGTGATCCGGGGGAAGGGGGAGGCATGCACATGTCTGTGAGATGTAGCAGAGCTCACAGTGTAACAGTGTAATGTATTTATCTCATGCATCTCTGATCAGTCTCATCTCTCTCTCTATGGGGCTCATTTACTAAGGGTCCGAACGCCGCACTTTTGTCGGGTTTCCCAATTATTTCCGTTTTGCACAGAATTGCCCCGGGATTTTGGCGCATCGGTGCCGGCTTTCAAGCAACAGAAATCGGGGGCGTGGCCATCGAACAACCCGACGGATTCGGGAAAACTGCGGAATTTAGAAAACGAAATATGTTGCAAGATCAGCACTTACATGCACCAGGAAGAAGAAGGTGAACTCCGGCGGACCTGAGCGCAGTAGCGACACCTGCTGGATATCGGGTGCACGACCTTAGTGAATCCCGGCAAACCCGAATCCTTGTCGGACAACGCGCCGCGGGATCGCGACTGGACCGGGTAAATAAATGTGCACATTTACACACGTTCGGACCCTAAGTAAATGAGACCCTATGTGTCAGATACTAGTACAATGTCAGAAGCCAGATGAAAGTGCATATACACCTGTACCTGATAATGTAACATCATTGTCACCCCACAAAACTAGATGGATCATAATGTGTCTGCTAGGAGAGGCACCGCCCACCCCCTCGGATTTTGCACTGAGCACCCGAGGGAGAGATGGGAGCTAGAACAGCAATCAAACTGAGTAAAATTGTAAAGTAAAGGGTTAAAATGATCTTTATTGTTTAGAAATGTGAGAGTTTTCTTCCATGGGGAACCCCTTTAAGCTGAATATGTTGAACATGTATATTTTGTAAGTGTAGCTCCAGACAGAATTTTTTTGGGGGCAGCTGTAAAGAATGACCACATTTTTGGAGTGACTCAGCGCTTGTACTGCAGAATAATCCATCGCTCATTTACACATCTCCCGGGGAGAACCTTGTTTAATATTTTAGTTAGCTGCTCGTCTCCGAGTCTCATAAGACACTGGATTTTGACTAAAGTCCAAGCTAATAGAATTAAAGTGCAGGAAACTTAATACAATGGGTTTGAGTTTAAGAAACTTTATAGACTTCTCTGTTGGTTTGCCAAGAACTATTGTCCATGTGCGAATGACCCACCAGATTATCATTGCAGGGACTCTGGGATGGTTATTAACCTGTCAGTAGGTTACACTGTTTGGCTGATTCATTTTGGAAGTCGTGCTGCTCCTGTATGCGTCCCGCATTATGATGTGCACAGCCCCATCCAGCCAAAATAACTTTCCTTCTTCCGTGACAGCAAATGCAATAGAAAAGTTCTCATGTGAAATACTAGCCTAATAATGGGACTAATTAACACATTTCGTTTCAACATAAATTAAGCTAATGATCGCAAGTAATGAACCAGTTAATTAACACTGACAAAACAGTCCTCGGATGTGTTACAGTGCACTTGATGGTGGATGAAATGGTTGACTGTGCACGGAAAATAGTCCCTGGGCTGGTGCATAAACAGTCATATATATTGATATCAGGTGTATAGCTGCTCTAGATGCCAACCCCACTAAGGTAAATGGGTGGTACTGTACTTAGAGGGGTTGTTATAGGGGATAACAATCTAATTGGTGGGGGTCTGACCACTGGGACACCCACTTATCTGGAGAACAGGAGTCCTTTTCACACTAGTTTGGCTCAGCGTGCCCTCTGCCGCACCATGGACAAGTGCCAATAATTGCCAACTCTAGTGCTCAGCAATAGTGATGAGCAGACATGTTAAAATTTGGGTTTGGCCAAAAAAAAAAAAAAAAATTGAAAAAAGCTGTCTGGGTTGAGGTACCCCAACCAGTAACACCCATGATCGGTGCCAACATCACCAGGAAGCAATAACCCTCCCCAAAATAGCGGTGCCCTGCGCTTCTGGCAGGTTAATGCCATCTGCACTTAAAGAGTTAAGAGCAATGGGCGCCAGCACTGATTGCAGGTGGTTGAGCCAAACAAGGTCGGTACAAACTCAAACTTCGGGTCACAAAACACTACTAAGCAATAATAAATAGAGCGATAATGTGTCTGACTATGTTTAGCTCTCCCATGGACATTGAATGGAGCGACAGAAGGTTTTCTTGACCTAACACTCACATTCTTATGATTGAGATCCATTCATTGAGACCATCACCAAACCGATATGGTTTAATAGTTAAAATTTTTTAATTCCTCTTTAAGTTTTGATCAGCAGCATTTCTTGGTATAATAATAATAATAAAAATTATTATTTATATAGCGCACACAGATTACAGAGTTTGTCAAATGAGTCCCTGTCCACATGGGGCTAATCAACCTGCCAGTATGTTTTGGAGTGTGGGAGGAAACCGGAGGACCCAGAGGAAACCCACACAAACACGAAGAGAACATACAAACTCTTTGCAGATGTTTACCTGGACTGCAAGGCTGTAATGCTAACCACTGAGCCACCATGCTGCAAGGCTGTAATGCTAACCACTGAGCCACCATGCTGCAAGGCTGTAATGCTAACCACTGAGCCACCATGCTGCAAGGCTGTTATGCTAACCACTGACCCACGGTGCTTCCCCACTGATCCTTCTCCTTATCTACTACAGCGTTTACAGGATAGGTGATAAGTGTTCCGAGGAAAACCCCTCGGAGAACAGGATTACCTCGTCCTTACCTTTTTACCTTTTTCCATTAAGTGGTGACCCTTTTCTATTATACTTTGTCCTATGAGACAGGTGAATCTTTCCAAGCATTGTAGCTAATTGTGTCCCATAGACTATGTACACGATCGACCACCTCTCCATTCAAATGAAGGATGTGGGACCATGAAACCCATCATCAGTTGTGGTCCCGATGGTGGAACCTTGAGTCATCTGAGTGACTTAGAGGGTCACAGTGTTTCCTCTCCATATGAGACATTCGTACCATAAACAATACACCATAATTAGGGGCCCCTGTGCAATAACTCGCATTGGGGCCGAGCGGCTTCACTCGTAAGACCATTTCCTGAGGCCTTTTTTATCTAAATAAGTGCAACACTATATTTTTGGCCATTTCTTATATTGGTAAAAATATTGTAAACATTCATATCCAAGGCAAATGCTGCAGCTTATTTCCAATGCCGCTGCTATCTAAAGGGGATTGTCTCTCATCAGAAAAGAGCCAATATTCCGTTTTGTCTTTGTGAATAGAGAAATATAAGAAAATTCTTTTTGAATGTTATTTTTCCGATCCCCATAGAAGAGGTAAGATAAGATGGAGCGGAGCATTTCCCCTTCTTGATTTTCTTCCTTTTTTCTTATGATACTATTATTCCTCCTGCACTTAGGGAGAAAGAGATCTAGAAATGATGAGATAAATTGTGAAAGAGGCGCCGCAGTCAACGTTTGTTTTGTTCCGGTGTCAGAGCAGCGCCGGCCGACAATCCTTCTCCCATAGATATTCCCGCTGAGCCTAATAGACTCGGAGATGACTGGTTAACTCATACATATGCCTGACCTTCAGCTTTATTGCCGTTATTTATGGCTCAGACCATTGTGCGGGACTTTCCATCAATACAACAATAATAACTTTATCAGTATCCGAAAAGTCGTTGGGTTGGAGCAATAATTGCCTTAAACAGCATCTTTGTGGCATCAATATAATTGCCGGTCAAAAAAATAAATTTTCCAGGATGTAGTGCAAAATCAATACCTAATTTCATCCTAAGTATAACTTTTTAAATTATTTCACCAGAGTAAATGGAGGCCAAGATGAATAGGTTCACGGGGCCCCTATCAAGGATTCCCTTTTCCTCCGAAATTTATAGTCTTGCCCCAACGCTAATTAAGTGCAAAGAGTTAGATGGAAAACAATTGTTGTTGTGTATTTCATACGTGATGAAGGGATTGTGATAGTGTGTGGACGGGTAATAAAATACTTGTTGAGGCTTCAAGGCAAAGAAAGTGCAATATATAAGGACAAAGAGAATACAAATTCGAATACGAAATTCCAAAAAAGAAAAATGAAAGATATTTCCACATCCTGGGAAAACATGAATTGTAACTGCATATTTATACTATAAATGTAATATATCGCACTGACAGCGCAGGCTGCACTTTGGAGGGTTTCGCCAGGACCATGGCCGATCTTGGAATAGGCAAAGTAGGATTGGGTAGTGCACCACCAGTTGGGCTTTGGGCTACTCCCTGGGCGCTATCCAGGCAGCCATTAGGCCGGTGTAGGTGGCAGCTGACCTATGTATATCCAAACACTGCACAAGGGACTGTCAGACACCTGGTTACAGTACAATCCGAGGTCAGGACAGACTGTGTACAATCCTAAAATGGTGCAACGGGTTGGGGTAATCAGCGCAGGAACAGTAATATGAACAGGCAGAATATAGAGAAATACCTTGTCCTTAGTGATGACCCAAACCCACAAAGTTCAGCCAGAAGGTGTTCAGGCGATTGGTGGGTGTTTACTCTTTGAATACTGCTGGCGCATGTGCGCTGCCATTCAAATAATTCTGGCACATGCGCACAAACATTTTCCAGATCGGTGTCAACGGGGAGTGATGATCCTCGGGGAAATGGTGAAGTGCAAGCGCCGCTGGGTAAGAACCGCTGCCAACAACAATTACATGTATTGCCATTGGGGCTGAGCATTCAAAATTCGGTTTCAGAATCTGGACCCCCTCACTTGTCATTACACTAGATGACTCTTTACTGAGGCACTGCCGTAAATAATCCACGTGTTCATGAGATTAAGTGGAAACAGGCTTTGGGTAGGAGTCTGACTCCTACAATCTCTTGATCTCTGCCTGCCCTGACCTTGGCTTAGCTTCAGTACTGTGTCCCAGCATCTCTCGACCCACCCCTATAAGCAGCACTTAGCGATGCTCACATGCTGCATGGTTTATATTATTTGTATTTTAATAATCACCTGTATCCAGATAACACAGGATGTGCCATATACAATAGAGATCGCGAGCTGCGAGTCCAGATCGCCTCCCCCATAATCCAACAATGAACAAACAGAATGAAAATATTATATTGTTTCTCAGTATCAGTTTCTAAAATTTTTGAAATAAGAATAAAAATAGAGGCAGCATTTCCTTTTGGGCACCTAAGTAGAAATGAGTGCAGGTTTTTTTCTTTTTACATAATGTATCAATTTTTATAAATAGACAATTTATTTACATAATTACATAATGGACAAATATAAATATGAACTATTTGTCACATGTAACAATAATTATCCTATAAAGACCTTTCCCGGTAATGAATTCTGAGAGCAAACGCGATATATTTATTACTGTGCTCATTATGGCGGGAAATCCGCTCTGCGCAGCCAATAACAATTATTCCAGATTCGCCGTCATACTATTTAATCAGTGACATTACATTAGAGTCGTGCGCAGGTTTTCATGTCTTAAGATGTTCATATTATTTATCTTCTCGAGGAGAATGACAATTTTTTTTTCCAATCCTTCCCACGATCCGTCGCGTTCATAAATTAGCGACAGGAATTTGTTACCGCCACCAATATTTTCATAGTCTTCAAAGCGAATAACCGGAGAAGGGAATGTGGATTAATGGACCAACGTTTCAATAGTTTGCAATGAGCCTTGGACGTCATGTAAACAGCAGCTTGGATCTCCGCGCTGGTTATTAAGATGCATGCGAGGGCCGCGGTTTACGTCCCATCACAATTAATAAACTACTCAAAACACAATTCTTCTACTTTGAACATTTTTCTGCTCACTACAGAAATATAATTCCCAGTTGCTGCTTTAGATTGGAACGGGGTAATCTTATCAAATACAATGCAAAATAATACGTGCACCGAGGCTTTGTGTGCACTTCCAGATTGCTTTATTAGCATTTCAATTTGCATTAAGGTTACATGGAGATTCCTAAAGTGGGACACTTATTGCATTACCCTATGACTGCAATTCACTTCCAGCAAAGCTCAATATCCCCCAAATCTCATGGTAGGTTCCCCCATATTAGATTCTCTCGCTTATTATATTAAAGTCAAAATTTTATCAATGTCCTTTAATCTATGGCTCCAGTCACCGTTGCGATATATATGGAGGTGCCTAGAGCTGAGGTTGTCCCCATGCATTGCCCCCTTTGATCTCCACCTCCAGTAATCTACCTATTAATCTGATGGTAGGTGGCTAGTAGCATGCTAAGCTCTAATCTATTTATACCTAATCCTATAATACTCCCTAAACTAGACTTTAACTATCTTATATGCTAATTATCACCAGGGGCGACTGGGGCGTGAATTAGCCCCTCCGGGCAATGGGAGGAGCGACAGCTCCACCCCCAGTGGTCTCTGCAGATAATTATGTTCCAGAAGCCAAGTAATAGATACATTTCTTATTTTAGATTTCAGGGGAGGAGATAAGCTGTGACATCATCTATTGTCAGTAGTGATGTAATGATGGGTCAGTGTCATCTATATAGAGGTCATTGTACAGGGAGGAGGAGGAGATAAGCTGTGACATCATCTATTGTCAGTAGTGATGTAATGATTGGTCAGTGTTATCTATATAGAGGTCATTGCACAGGGAGGGGGAGGAGATAAGCTGTGACATCATCTATTGTCAGTAGTGATGTAATGATGGGTCAGTGTCATCTATATAGAGGTCATTGTACAGGGAGGAGGAGGAGATAAGCTGTGACATCATCTATTGTCAGTAGTGATGTAATGATTGGTCAGTGTTATCTATATAGAGGTCATTGCACAGGGAGGGGGAGGAGATAAGCTGTGACATCATCTATTGTCAGTAGTGATGTAATGATTGGTCAGTGTTATCTATATAGAGGTCATTGTACAGGGAGGGGAGGTGATAAGCTGTGACATCATCTATTGTCAGTAGTGATGTAATGATGGGTCAGTGTCATCTATATAGAGGTCATTGTACAGGGAGGAGGAGGAGATAAGCTGTGACATCATCTATTGTCAGTAGTGATGTAATGATGGGTCAGTGTTATCTATATAGAGGTCATTGTACAGGAGGAGGAGGAGATAAGCTATGACATCATCTATTGTCTGTAGTGATGTAATGATGGGTCAGTGTTATCTATATAGAGGTCATTGTACAGGGAGGGGAAGGAAATAAGCTGTGACATCATCTATTGTCAGTAGTGATGTAATGATGGGTCAGTGTTATCTATATAGAGGTCATTGTACAGGGAGGGGAAGGAAATAAGCTGTGACATCATCTATTGTCAGTAGTGATGTAATGATGGGTCAGTGTTATCTATATAGAGGCCATTGTACAGGGAGGAGATAAGCTGTGACATCATCTATTGTCAGTAGTGATGTAATGATGGGTCAGTGTTATCTATATAGAGGTCACTGTACAGGGAGGGGAGGGGATAAGCTGTGACATCATCTATTGTCAGTAGTGATGTAATGATGGGTCAGTGTTATCTATATAGAGGTCATTATACAGGGAGGGGGAGGAGATAAGCTGTGACATCATCTATTGTCAGTAGTGATGTAATGATGGGTCAGTGTTATCTATATAGAGTTCATTGTACAGGGAGGGGGAGGAAATAAGCTGTGACATCATCTATTGTCAGTAGTGATGTAATGATGGGTCAGTGTTATCTATATAGAGGTCATTGTACAGGGAGGAGAAGAAGATAAGCTGTGACATCATCTATTGTCAGTAGTGATGTAATGATGGGTCAGTGTTATCAACATAGAGGTCATTGTACAGGGAGGGGAGGAGATAAGCTGTGACATCATCTACTGTCAGTAGTGATGTAATGATGGGTCGGTGTTATTTATATAGAGGTCATTGTACAGGGAGGGGAGGAGATAAGCTGTGACATCATCTATTGTCAGTAGTGATGTAATGATGGGTCAGTGTTATCTATATAGAGGTCATTGTACAGGAGGGGGAGGAGATAAGCTGTGACATCATCTATTGTCAGTAGTGATGTAATGATGGGTCAGTGTCATCTATATAGAGGTCATTGTACAGGGAGGAGGAGGAGATAAGCTGTGACATCATCTATTGTCAGTAGTGATGTAATGATTGGTCAGTGTTATCTATATAGAGGTCATTGCACAGGGAGGGGGAGGAGATAAGCTGTGACATCATCTATTGTCAGTAGTGATGTAATGATGGGTCAGTGTCATCTATATAGAGGTCATTGTACAGGGAGGAGGAGGAGATAAGCTGTGACATCATCTATTGTCAGTAGTGATGTAATGATTGGTCAGTGTTATCTATATAGAGGTCATTGCACAGGGAGGGGGAGGAGATAAGCTGTGACATCATCTATTGTCAGTAGTGATGTAATGATTGGTCAGTGTTATCTATATAGAGGTCATTGTACAGGGAGGGGAGGTGATAAGCTGTGACATCATCTATTGTCAGTAGTGATGTAATGATGGGTCAGTGTCATCTATATAGAGGTCATTGTACAGGGAGGAGGAGGAGATAAGCTGTGACATCATCTATTGTCAGTAGTGATGTAATGATGGGTCAGTGTTATCTATATAGAGGTCATTGTACAGGAGGAGGAGGAGATAAGCTATGACATCATCTATTGTCTGTAGTGATGTAATGATGGGTCAGTGTTATCTATATAGAGGTCATTGTACAGGGAGGGGAAGGAAATAAGCTGTGACATCATCTATTGTCAGTAGTGATGTAATGATGGGTCAGTGTTATCTATATAGAGGTCATTGTACAGGGAGGGGAAGGAAATAAGCTGTGACATCATCTATTGTCAGTAGTGATGTAATGATGGGTCAGTGTTATCTATATAGAGGCCATTGTACAGGGAGGAGATAAGCTGTGACATCATCTATTGTCAGTAGTGATGTAATGATGGGTCAGTGTTATCTATATAGAGGTCACTGTACAGGGAGGGGAGGGGATAAGCTGTGACATCATCTATTGTCAGTAGTGATGTAATGATGGGTCAGTGTTATCTATATAGAGGTCATTATACAGGGAGGGGGAGGAGATAAGCTGTGACATCATCTATTGTCAGTAGTGATGTAATGATGGGTCAGTGTTATCTATATAGAGTTCATTGTACAGGGAGGGGGAGGAAATAAGCTGTGACATCATCTATTGTCAGTAGTGATGTAATGATGGGTCAGTGTTATCTATATAGAGGTCATTGTACAGGGAGGAGAAGAAGATAAGCTGTGACATCATCTATTGTCAGTAGTGATGTAATGATGGGTCAGTGTTATCAACATAGAGGTCATTGTACAGGGAGGGGAGGAGATAAGCTGTGACATCATCTACTGTCAGTAGTGATGTAATGATGGGTCGGTGTTATTTATATAGAGGTCATTGTACAGGGAGGGGAGGAGATAAGCTGTGACATCATCTATTGTCAGTAGTGATGTAATGATGGGTCAGTGTTATCTATATAGAGGTCATTGTACAGGAGGGGGAGGAGATAAGCTGTGACATCATCTATTGTCAGTAGTGATGTAATGATGGGTCAGTGTTATCTATATAGAGGTCATTGTACAGGGAGGGGGAGGAGATAAGCTGTGACATCATCTATTGTCAGTACTGATGTAATGATGGGTCAGTGTTATCTATATAGAGGTCATTGTGCAGGGAGGGGGAGGGATAACCTGTGACATCATCTATTGTCAGTAGTGATGTAATGATGGGTCAGTGTTATCTATATAGAGGTCATTGTACAGGAGGGGGAGGAGATAAGCTGTGACATCATCTATTGTCAGTAGTGATGTAATGATGGGTCAGTGTTATCTATATAGCGGTCATTGTACAGGGAGGGGAGGAGATAAGCTGTGACATCATCTATTGTCAGTAGTGATGTAATGATGGGTCAGTGTTATCTATATAGAGGTCATGGTACAGGGAGGGGGAGGAGATAAGCTGTGACATCATCTATTGTCAGTAGTGATGTAATGATGGGTCAGTGTTATCTATATAGAGGTCATGGTACAGGGAGGGGGGAGGAGATAAGCTGTGACGTCATCTATTGTCAGTAGTGATGTGATGATGGGTCAGTGTTATCTATATAGAGGTCATTGTACAGGGAGGGGAGGAGATAAGCTGTGACATCATCTATTGTCAGTAGTGATGTAATGATGGGTCAGTGTTATCTATATAGAGGTCATTGTACAGGGAGGAGAAGAAGATAAGCTGTGACATCATCTATTGTCAGTAGTGATGTAATGATGGGTCAGTGTTATCTATATAGAGGTCATTGTACAGGGAGGGGGAGGAGATAAGCTGTGACATCATCTATTGTCAGTAGTGATGTAATGATGGGTCAGTGTTATCTATATACAGGTCATTGTACAGGGAGGGGGAGGAGATAAGCTGTGACATCATCTATTGTCAGTAGTGATGTAATGATGGGTCAGTGTTATCTATATAGAGGACATTGTACAGGGAGGGGGAGGAGATAAGCTGTGACATCATCTATTGTCAGTATTGATGTAATGATGGGTCAGTGTTATCTATATAGAGGTCATTGTACAAGGAGGAGGAGGAGATAAGCTGTGACATCATCTATTGTCAGTAGTGATGTAATGATGGGTCAGTGTTATCTATATAGAGGTCATTGTACAGGGAGGGGGAGGAGATAAGCTGTGACATCATCTATTGTCAGTAGTGATGTAATGATGGGTAATGTTATCTATATAGAGGTCATTGTACTGGAGGGGGAGGAGATAAGCTGTGACATCATCTATTGTCAGTAGTGATGTAATGATGGGTCAGTGTTATCTATATACAGGTCATTGTACAGGGAGGAGGAGGAGATAAGCTGTGACATCATCTATTGTCAGTAGTGATGTAATGATGGGTCAGTGTTATCTATATAGAGGTCATTGTACAGGGAGGGGGAGGAGATAAGCTGTGACATCATCTACTGTCAGTAGTGATGTAATGATGTGTCAGTGTTATCTATATAGAGGACATTGTACAGGGAGGGGGAGGAGATAAGCTGTGACATCATCTATTGTCAGTATTGATGTAATAATGGGTCAGTGTTATCTATATAGAGGTCATTGTACAAGGAGGAGGAGGAGATAAGCTGTGACATCATCTATTGTCAGTAGTGATGTAATGATGGGTCAGTGTTATCTATATAGAGGTCATTGTACAGGGAGGGGGAGGAGATAAGCTGTGATATCATCTATTGTTAGTAGTGATGTAATGATGGGTCAGTGTTATCTATATAGAGGTCATTGTACAGGGAGGAGGAGGAGGAGGAGGAGATAAGCTGTGACATCATCTATTGTCAGTAGTGATGTAATGATGGGTCAGTGTTATCTATATAGAGGTCATTGTACAGGGAGGGGGAGGAGATAAGCTGTGACATCATCTATTGTCAGTAGTGATGTAATGATTGGTCAGTGTTATCTATATAGAGGTCATTGTACAGGGAGGGGGAGGGGATAAGCTGTGACATCATCTATTGTCAGTAGTGATGTAATGATGGGTCAGTGTTATCTATATAGAGGTCATTGTACAGGGAGGAGGAGGAGATAAGCTGTGACATCATCTATTGTCAGTAGTGATGTAATGATTGGTCAGTGTTATCTATATAGAGGTCATTGCACAGGGAGGGGGAGGAGATAAGCTGTGACATCATCTATTGTCAGTAGTGATGTAATGATGGGTCAGTGTCATCTATATAGAGGTCATTGTACAGGGAGGAGGAGGAGATAAGCTGTGACATCATCTATTGTCAGTAGTGATGTAATGATTGGTCAGTGTTATCTATATAGAGGTCATTGCACAGGGAGGGGGAGGAGATAAGCTGTGACATCATCTATTGTCAGTAGTGATGTAATGATTGGTCAGTGTTATCTATATAGAGGTCATTGTACAGGGAGGGGAGGTGATAAGCTGTGACATCATCTATTGTCAGTAGTGATGTAATGATGGGTCAGTGTCATCTATATAGAGGTCATTGTACAGGGAGGAGGAGGAGATAAGCTGTGACATCATCTATTGTCAGTAGTGATGTAATGATGGGTCAGTGTTATCTATATAGAGGTCATTGTACAGGAGGAGGAGGAGATAAGCTATGACATCATCTATTGTCTGTAGTGATGTAATGATGGGTCAGTGTTATCTATATAGAGGTCATTGTACAGGGAGGGGAAGGAAATAAGCTGTGACATCATCTATTGTCAGTAGTGATGTAATGATGGGTCAGTGTTATCTATATAGAGGTCATTGTACAGGGAGGGGAAGGAAATAAGCTGTGACATCATATATTGTCAGTAGTGATGTAATGATGGGTCAGTGTTATCTATATAGAGGCCATTGTACAGGGAGGAGATAAGCTGTGACATCATCTATTGTCAGTAGTGATGTAATGATGGGTCAGTGTTATCTATATAGAGGTCACTGTACAGGGAGGGGAGGGGATAAGCTGTGACATCATCTATTGTCAGTAGTGATGTAATGATGGGTCAGTGTTATCTATATAGAGGTCATTATACAGGGAGGGGGAGGAGATAAGCTGTGACATCATCTATTGTCAGTAGTGATGTAATGATGGGTCAGTGTTATCTATATAGAGTTCATTGTACAGGGAGGGGGAGGAAATAAGCTGTGACATCATCTATTGTCAGTAGTGATGTAATGATGGGTCAGTGTTATCTATATAGAGGTCATTGTACAGGGAGGAGAAGAAGCTAAGCTGTGACATCATCTATTGTCAGTAGTGATGTAATGATGGGTCAGTGTTATCAACATAGAGGTCATTGTACAGGGAGGGGAGGAGATAAGCTGTGACATCATCTACTGTCAGTAGTGATGTAATGATGGGTCGGTGTTATTTATATAGAGGTCATTGTACAGGGAGGGGAGGAGATAAGCTGTGACATCATCTATTGTCAGTAGTGATGTAATGATGGGTCAGTGTTATCTATATAGAGGTCATTGTACAGGAGGGGGAGGAGATAAGCTGTGACATCATCTATTGTCAGTAGTGATGTAATGATGGGTCAGTGTTATCTATATAGAGGTCATTGTACAGGGAGGGGGAGGAGATAAGCTGTGACATCATCTATTGTCAGTAGTGATGTAATGATGGGTCAGTGTTATCTATATAGAGGTCATTGTACAGGAGGGGGAGGAGATAAGCTGTGACATCATCTATTGTCAGTAGTGATGTAATGATGGGTCAGTGTTATCTATATAGCGGTCATTGTACAGGGAGGGGAGGAGATAAGCTGTGACATCATCTATTGTCAGTAGTGATGTAATGATGGGTCAGTGTTATCTATATAGAGGTCATGGTACAGGGAGGGGGAGGAGATAAGCTGTGACATCATCTATTGTCAGTAGTGATGTAATGATGGGTCAGTGTTATCTATATAGAGGTCATTGTACAGGGAGGGGGAGGAGATAAGCTGTGATATCATCTATTGTTAGTAGTGATGTAATGATGGGTCAGTGTTATCTATATAGAGGTCATTGTACAGGGAGGAGGAGGAGGAGGAGGAGATAAGCTGTGACATCATCTATTGTCAGTAGTGATGTAATGATGGGTCAGTGTTATCTATATAGAGGTCATTGTACAGGGAGGGGGAGGAGATAAGCTGTGACATCATCTATTGTCAGTAGTGATGTAATGATTGGTCAGTGTTATCTATATAGAGGTCATTGTACAGGGAGGGGGAGGGGATAAGCTGTGACATCATCTATTGTCAGTAGTGATGTAATGATGGGTCAGTGTTATCTATATAGAGGTCATTGTACAGGGAGGAGGAGGAGATAAGCTGTGACATCATCTATTGTCAGTAGTGATGTAATGATTGGTCAGTGTTATCTATATAGAGGTCATTGCACAGGGAGGGGGAGGAGATAAGCTGTGACATCATCTATTGTCAGTAGTGATGTAATGATGGGTCAGTGTCATCTATATAGAGGTCATTGTACAGGGAGGAGGAGGAGATAAGCTGTGACATCATCTATTGTCAGTAGTGATGTAATGATTGGTCAGTGTTATCTATATAGAGGTCATTGCACAGGGAGGGGGAGGAGATAAGCTGTGACATCATCTATTGTCAGTAGTGATGTAATGATTGGTCAGTGTTATCTATATAGAGGTCATTGTACAGGGAGGGGAGGTGATAAGCTGTGACATCATCTATTGTCAGTAGTGATGTAATGATGGGTCAGTGTCATCTATATAGAGGTCATTGTACAGGGAGGAGGAGGAGATAAGCTGTGACATCATCTATTGTCAGTAGTGATGTAATGATGGGTCAGTGTTATCTATATAGAGGTCATTGTACAGGAGGAGGAGGAGATAAGCTATGACATCATCTATTGTCTGTAGTGATGTAATGATGGGTCAGTGTTATCTATATAGAGGTCATTGTACAGGGAGGGGAAGGAAATAAGCTGTGACATCATCTATTGTCAGTAGTGATGTAATGATGGGTCAGTGTTATCTATATAGAGGTCATTGTACAGGGAGGGGAAGGAAATAAGCTGTGACATCATCTATTGTCAGTAGTGATGTAATGATGGGTCAGTGTTATCTATATAGAGGCCATTGTACAGGGAGGAGATAAGCTGTGACATCATCTATTGTCAGTAGTGATGTAATGATGGGTCAGTGTTATCTATATAGAGGTCACTGTACAGGGAGGGGAGGGGATAAGCTGTGACATCATCTATTGTCAGTAGTGATGTAATGATGGGTCAGTGTTATCTATATAGAGGTCATTATACAGGGAGGGGGAGGAGATAAGCTGTGACATCATCTATTGTCAGTAGTGATGTAATGATGGGTCAGTGTTATCTATATAGAGTTCATTGTACAGGGAGGGGGAGGAAATAAGCTGTGACATCATCTATTGTCAGTAGTGATGTAATGATGGGTCAGTGTTATCTATATAGAGGTCATTGTACAGGGAGGAGAAGAAGCTAAGCTGTGACATCATCTATTGTCAGTAGTGATGTAATGATGGGTCAGTGTTATCAACATAGAGGTCATTGTACAGGGAGGGGAGGAGATAAGCTGTGACATCATCTACTGTCAGTAGTGATGTAATGATGGGTCGGTGTTATTTATATAGAGGTCATTGTACAGGGAGGGGAGGAGATAAGCTGTGACATCATCTATTGTCAGTAGTGATGTAATGATGGGTCAGTGTTATCTATATAGAGGTCATTGTACAGGAGGGGGAGGAGATAAGCTGTGACATCATCTATTGTCAGTAGTGATGTAATGATGGGTCAGTGTTATCTATATAGAGGTCATTGTACAGGGAGGGGGAGGAGATAAGCTGTGACATCATCTATTGTCAGTAGTGATGTAATGATGGGTCAGTGTTATCTATATAGAGGTCATTGTACAGGAGGGGGAGGAGATAAGCTGTGACATCATCTATTGTCAGTAGTGATGTAATGATGGGTCAGTGTTATCTATATAGCGGTCATTGTACAGGGAGGGGAGGAGATAAGCTGTGACATCATCTATTGTCAGTAGTGATGTAATGATGGGTCAGTGTTATCTATATAGAGGTCATGGTACAGGGAGGGGGAGGAGATAAGCTGTGACATCATCTATTGTCAGTAGTGATGTAATGATGGGTCAGTGTTATCTATATAGAGGTCATGGTACAGGGAGGGGGGAGGAGATAAGCTGTGACGTCATCTATTGTCAGTAGTGATGTGATGATGGGTCAGTGTTATCTATATAGAGGTCATTGTACAGGGAGGGGAGGAGATAAGCTGTGACATCATCTATTGTCAGTAGTGATGTAATGATGGGTCAGTGTTATCTATATAGAGGTCATTGTACAGGGAGGAGAAGAAGATAAGCTGTGACATCATCTATTGTCAGTAGTGATGTAATGATGGGTCAGTGTTATCTATATAGAGGTCATTGTACAGGGAGGGGGAGGAGTTAAGCTGTGACATCATCTATTGTCAGTAGTGATGTAATGATGGGTCAGTGTTATCTATATACAGGTCATTGTACAGGGAGGGGGAGGAGATAAGCTGTGACATCATCTATTGTCAGTAGTGATGTAATGATGGGTCAGTGTTATCTATATAGAGGACATTGTACAGGGAGGGGGAGGAGATAAGCTGTGACATCATCTATTGTCAGTATTGATGTAATGATGGGTCAGTGTTATCTATATAGAGGTCATTGTACAAGGAGGAGGAGGAGATAAGCTGTGACATCATCTATTGTCAGTAGTGATGTAATGATGGGTCAGTGTTATCTATATAGAGGTCATTGTACAGGGAGGGGGAGGAGATAAGCTGTGACATCATCTATTGTCAGTAGTGATGTAATGATGGGTAATGTTATCTATATAGAGGTCATTGTACTGGAGGGGGAGGAGATAAGCTGTGACATCATCTATTGTCAGTAGTGATGTAATGATGGGTCAGTGTTATCTATATACAGGTCATTGTACAGGGAGGAGGAGGAGATAAGCTGTGACATCATCTATTGTCAGTAGTGATGTAATGATGGGTCAGTGTTATCTATATAGAGGTCATTGTACAGGGAGGGGGAGGAGATAAGCTGTGACATCATCTACTGTCAGTAGTGATGTAATGATGTGTCAGTGTTATCTATATAGAGGACATTGTACAGGGAGGGGGAGGAGATAAGCTGTGACATCATCTATTGTCAGTATTGATGTAATAATGGGTCAGTGTTATCTATATAGAGGTCATTGTACAAGGAGGAGGAGGAGATAAGCTGTGACATCATCTATTGTCAGTAGTGATGTAATGATGGGTCAGTGTTATCTATATAGAGGTCATTGTACAGGGAGGGGGAGGAGATAAGCTGTGATATCATCTATTGTTAGTAGTGATGTAATGATGGGTCAGTGTTATCTATATAGAGGTCATTCTACAGGGAGGAGGAGGAGGAGGAGGAGATAAGCTGTGACATCATCTATTGTCAGTAGTGATGTAATGATGGGTCAGTGTTATCTATATAGAGGTCATTGTACAGGGAGGGGGAGGAGATAAGCTGTGACATCATCTATTGTCAGTAGTGATGTAATGATTGGTCAGTGTTATCTATATAGAGGTCATTGTACAGGGAGGGGAGGTGATAAGCTGTGACATCATCTATTGTCAGTAGTGATGTAATGATGGGTCAGTGTCATCTATATAGAGGTCATTGTACAGGGAGGAGGAGGAGATAAGCTGTGACATCATCTATTGTCAGTAGTGATGTAATGATGGGTCAGTGTTATCTATATAGAGGTCATTGTACAGGAGGAGGAGGAGATAAGCTGTGACATCATCTATTGTCTGTAGTGATGTAATGATGGGTCAGTGTTATCTATATAGAGGTCATTGTACAGGGAGGGGGAGGAGATAAGCTGTGACATCATCTATTGTCAGTAGTGATGTAATGATTGGTCAGTGTTATCTATATAGAGGTCATTGTACAGGGAGGGGAGGTGATAAGCTGTGACATCATCTATTGTCAGTAGTGATGTAATGATGGGTCAGTGTCATCTATATAGAGGTCATTGTACAGGGAGGAGGAGGAGATAAGCTGTGACATCATCTATTGTCAGTAGTGATGTAATGATGGGTCAGTGTTATCTATATAGAGGTCATTGTACAGGAGGAGGAGGAGATAAGCTGTGACATCATCTATTGTCTGTAGTGATGTAATGATGGGTCAGTGTTATCTATATAGAGGTCATTGTACAGGGAGGGGGAGAAAATAAGCTGTGACATCATCTATTGTCAGTTGTGATGTAATGATGGGTCAGTGTTATCTATATAGAGGTCATTGTACAGGGAGGGGAAGGAAATAAGCTGTGACATCATCTATTGTCAGTAGTGATGTAATGATGGGTCAGTGTTATCTATATAGAGGCCATTGTACAGGGAGGAGATAAGCTGTGACATCATCTATTGTCAGTAGTGATATAATGATGGGTCAGTGTTATCTATATAGAGATCACTGTACAGGGAGGGGAGGGGATAAGCTGTGACATCATCTATTGTCAGTAGTGATGTAATGATGGGTCAGTGTTATCTATATAGAGGTCATTGTACAGGGAGGGGAGGGGATAAGCTGTGACATCATCTATTGTCAGTAGTGATGTAATGATGGGTCAGTGTTATCTATATAGAGGTCATTATACAGGGAGGGGGAGGAGATAAGCTGTGACATCATCTATTGTCAGTAGTGATGTAATGATGGGTCAGTGTTTTCTATATAGAGGTCATTGTACAGGGAGGGGGAGGAAATAAGCTGTGACATCATCTATTGTCAGTAGTGATGTAATGATGGGTCAGTGTTATCTATATAGAGGTCATTGTACAGGGAGGAGAAGAAGATAAGCTGTGACATCATCTATTGTCAGTAGTGATGTAATGATGGGTCAGTGTTATCAACATAGAGGTCATTGTACAGGGAGGGGAGGAGATAAGCTGTGACATCATCTATTGTCAGTAGTGATGTAATGATGGGTCAGTGTTATCTATATAGAGGTCATTGTACAGGAGGGGGAGGAGATAAGCTGTGACATCATCTATTGTCAGTAGTGATGTAATGATGGGTCAGTGTTATCTATATAGAGGTCATTGTACAGGGAGGGGGAGGAGATAAGCTGTGACATCATCTATTGTCAGTAGTGATGTAATGATGGGTCAGTGTTATCTATATAGAGGTCATTGTACAGGAGGGGGAGGAGATAAGCTGTGACATCATCTATTGTCAGTAGTGATGTAATGATGGGTCAGTGTTATCTATATAGCGGTCATTGTACAGGGAGGGGGAGGAGATAAGCTGTGACATCATCTATTGTCAGTAGTGATGTAATGATGGGTCAGTGTTATCTATATAGAGGTCATGGTACAGGGAGGGGGGAGGAGATAAGCTGTGACGTCATCTATTGTCAGTAGTGATGTGATGATGGGTCAGTGTTATCTATATAGAGGTCATTGTACAGGGAGGGGGAGGAGATAATCTGTGACATCATCTATTGTCAGTAGTGATGTAATGATGGGTCAGTGTTATCTATATACAGGTCATTGTACAGGGAGGGGGAGGAGATAAGCTGTGACATCATCTATTGTCAGTAGTGATGTAATGATGGGTCAGTGTTATCTATATAGAGGACATTGTACAGGGAGGGGGAGGAGATAAGCTGTGACATCATCTATTGTCAGTATTGATGTAATGATGGGTCAGTGTTATCTATATAGAGGTCATTGCACAGGGAGGGGGAGGAGATAAGCTGTGACATCATCTATTGTCAGTAGTGATGTAATGATGGGTAATGTTATCTATATAGAGGTCATTGTTCAGGAGGGGGAGGAGATAAGCTGTGACATCATCTATTGTCAGTAGTGATGTAATGATGGGTCAGTGTTATCTATATAGAGGTCATTGTACAGGGAGGGGGAGGAGATAAGCTGTGACATCATCTATTGTCTGTAGTGATGTAATGATGCGTCAGTGTTATCTATATAGAGGTCATTGTACAGGGAGGGGGAGGGGATAAGCTGTGACATCATCTATTGTCAGTAGTGATGTAATGATGGGTCAGTGTTATCTATATAGAGGTCATTGTACAGGGAGGGGGGAGGAGATAAGCTGTGACATCATGTAATGTCAGTAGTGATGTAATGATGGGTCAGTGTTATATATATAGAGGTCATTGTACAGGGAAGGGGAGGAGATAAGCTGTGACATCATCTATTGTCAGTAGTGATGTAATGATGGGTCAGTGTTATCTATATGGAGGTCATTGTACAGGGAGGGGGAGGAGATAAGCTGTGACATCATTTATTGTCAGTAGTGATGTAATGATGGGTCAGTGTTATCTATATGGAGGTCATTGTACAGGGAGGGGGAGGAGATAAGCTGTGACATCATCTATTGTCAGTATAGATGTAACAATGGTAAATTTTTTGTATGCATAGGTTCCCAAAATTATAAAGTATAAAGCCATTTGTAACATGTTTATACTCTAATATCTGGGCTGCGGCTTTCAGTTACATGACGGGAATGGCCGATGCTGTGAGTGCAGGACCGGAGCCTTTTACGATTACGTCTTTTTAATTTTTCAGAATAGATGTGTCCGCACATTGTGAAGGCTTTAGTGACATGATGTATCTCCGGTAAGTGACAGCTTTATTTCAGGCAGCTGCGTCTGGAAGTGGTGATAACCGCACACAAACACGACTCATCACTTTCCCAACTAGAACTGGCGCCTCCTTTACAAGATCCTCCGCCATTAATTCTGGGATTATCTTAAGTCAAGGTAAACATCTGGTTAATGTAATTTGGCGGCTGCGATCCATCATAATAATGAGATGCCGCTCTATGAAGCTTTGATATTCATTTCCATTTCCCAGCATTATCTATTAAAATTCCTTAAATCTGACATATTTTTTCTACAGTTTTTCATAATATTCTAACAAAACTAAGGATTCTACATGTTTACTGAAATGAAGCGGCTGGCAAGGAAAACCTAGTTGATAAACTAGGGGACAAGATGTCCATGCTGGGAGAGGTAGGTGGGGGGGCGTGCATAATTAGCAGCCCAGAGCATGGGGATAAGATGTCCATGCTGGGAGAGGGAGGTGCAGGGGCGTGCATAATTAGCAGCCCAGAGCACGGGGATAAGATGTCCATACTGGGAGAGGTAGGTGCGGGGGCGTGCACAATTAGCAGCCCAGAACACAGGGATAAGATGTCCATGCTGGGAGAGGAAGGTGCAGGGTGTGCATAATTAGCTGCCTGGTGCGTGGGGATAAGATGCCCATGCTGGGAGAGGTAAGTGCGGGGGTGTGCATAATTAGCAGCCCAGAGCGCTGGGGTAAGATGTCCATGCTGGGAGAGGTAGGTGCAGGGGCGTGCATAATTAGCAGCCCGGAGCACGGGGATAAAATGTCCATGCTGGGAGAGGTAGGTGCGGGGGCGTGCATAATTAGCAGCCCGGAGCGCGGGGATAGGATGTCCATGCTGGGAGAGGGAGATGCAGGGGCGTGCATAATTAGCAGCCCAGAGCGCGGGGATAAGATGTCCATGCTGGAAGAGGTAGGTGCAGGGGCGTGCATAATTAGCAGCCCGGAGCACGGGGATAAAATGTCCATGCTGGGAGAGGTAGGTGCGGGGGCGTGCATAATTAGCAGCCCAGAGCATGGGGATAAGATGTCCATGCTGGGAGAGGGAGGTGCAGGGGCGTGCATAATTAGCAGCCCAGAGCACGGGGATAAGATGTCCATACTGGGAGAGGTAGGTGCGGGGGCGTGCACAATTAGCAGCCCAGAACACAGGGATAAGATGTCCATGCTGGGAGAGGAAGGTGCAGGGTGTGCATAATTAGCTGCCTGGTGCGTGGGGATAAGATGCCCATGCTGGGAGAGGTAAGTGCGGGGGTGTGCATAATTAGCAGCCCAGAGCGCTGGGGTAAGATGTCCATGCTGGGAGAGGTAGGTGCAGGGGCGTGCATAATTAGCAGCCCGGAGCGCGGGGATAGGATGTCCATGCTGGGAGAGGGAGATGCAGGGGCGTGCATAATTAGCAGCCCAGAGCGCGGGGATAAGATGTCCATGCTGGAAGAGGTAGGTGCAGGGGCGTGCATAATTAGCAGCCCGGAGCACGGGGATAAAATGTCCATGCTGGGAGAGGTAGGTGCGGGGGCGTGCATAATTAGCAGCCCGGAGCGCGGGGATAGGATGTCCATGCTGGGAGAGGGAGATGCAGGGGCGTGCATAATTAGCAGCCCAGAGCGCGGGGATAAGATGTCCATGCTGGAAGAGGTAGGTGCAGGGGCGTGCATAATTAGCAGCCCGGAGCACGGGGATAAAATGTCCATGCTGGGAAAGGTAGGTGCGGGGGCGTGCATAATTAGCAGCCCGGAGCGCGGGGATAGGATGTCCATGCTGGGAGAGGGAGATGCAGGGGCGTGCATAATTAGCAGCCCAGAGCGCGGGGATAAGATGTCCATGCTGGGAGAGGTAGGTGCAGGGGCGTGCATAATTAGCAGCCCGGAGCACGGGGATAAAATGTCCATGCTGGGAGAGGTAGGTGCGGGGGCGTGCATAATTAGCAGCCCGGAGCGCGGGGATAGGATGTCCATGCTGGGAGAGGGAGATGCAGGGGCGTGCATAATTAGCAGCCCAGAGCGCGGGGATAAGATGTCCATGCTGGGAGAGGGAGATGCAGGGGCGTGCATAATTAGCAGCCCGGAGTGCGGGGATAAGATGTCCATGCTGGGAGAGGGAAGTGCAGGGGGTGCATAATTAGCAGCCCAGAGCGCGGGGGTAAGATGTCCATGCTGGGAGAGGGAAGGTGCACGGGCGTGCATAATTAGCTGCCTGGAGTGCCGGTATAAGATGTCCATGCTGGGAGAGGGTGGTGCAGGGGCGTGCACAATTAGCAGCCCGGAGTACGGGGATAAGATGTCCATGCTGGGAGAGGGAGAAGCAGGGGCATGCATAATTAGCTGCCCGGTGCGTGGGGATAAGATGTCCATGCTGGGATAGGGAGGTGCAGAGGCGTGCATAATTAGCAGCCCGGAGCACGGGATAAGATGTCCATGCTGGGAGAGGGAGATGCAGAGGCGTGCATAATTAGCAGCCCGGAGCACGGGGATAAGATGTCCATGCTGGGAGAGGGAGATGCATGGGCGTGCATAATTAGCAGCCCGGAGCGCGGGGATAAGATGTCCATGCTGGGAGAGGGTGGTGCAGGGGCGTGCACAATTAGCAGCCTGGAGCGCCGGACATCTTGTCTCTGAGCTCCGGGCTGCTAAATATAAGCTTTTTTTATGTAATCCCCACATGCCAAGCTTAGCTAAGGACACTGCTGGGATAAAGATGAAGAGGAGCAGAGGTAAGTATTTTCAATCTATTTTTCGTTACAGGTGCTGGTAGATTTCCTTTTAAGGGACACTCCAGTCAAAGCTGATTCAGTTTAATAAGGGCCTCAGGGGAGAAGCACAACTAATCTCTTTTCTGCTCCCATTTTCTATGCTGTTCCTTTCATCCCACGCAGGAGGCATAACACAGTGAAACAGATTTGCCTGAAGCTTTAACTTTACCTCCAGCTTCCATTCTCTTTCACTGGGATCCTCCACTGCCCTATTGGGTTGAAGCTTCTGGCTCCTTCATAAAGATGGAGCCAACTGCCTAATGCTCCTTGTCCCTGTTTCTGTAGGGTGTAAATCATCTGGACACGTCATAAATAGTTTTTCCTAGTCAACCCCTGTGACCTTTTAACAAAGCACCATGATAGGTGAAGGCCTTTCCATAAGGGGGGTGTCTTCTGATTCATATAGCAGGCGCCCACTCTTAGCACCACGGGCAATGATGGTGGCTCATATAAGTGTCTTGGTCAAACACAACTGTGGCACTTAGAGGGCAACAACACATGGGCAACACCCGCTCGGCCCCAACAGTTGTTTCATCCCTGTGATATTTTGCTTTGACATCTGGGAGCTTCTGAGAGGCTCCTCTGGCTATCGTACAACTACAGCCTGACAGAGGCAGGCTACCCTAGTGAAGCAATATACTGCATTACAGTTCTATTGACCCCTGGTGAAACCCCATAAAATGGGCATCGTCCAGTTCCCAAATGGTTCCAATGAAACTGTAAACTCAAGGCCCTTTGTTCTATTTCTTTACCACTTTAGAATCTAGTTTGTTACTTATTCAAACTTTGTGTATTTATCTTGAAAATCACTTAGTTTGTCTTCTTTTTTTTATCTTTTTTTGTTTATTTTGTTTTGCTTTTTTTGGCAATGATTGGATGGGGCAATATATGACAGTATTATGTGGGCTCTAGATAGCGGTATTATCTGAAAACTGTATGACGCTATTATTCAGGGATCGTTTGGTGTTACTTCATCTCCACAACTCCACAGGAGAGGAGTTGGGGCTCTACTCATCTTGTTGATGTTATTCAATAGAACATTTGTGTATTTCTACTCAAAATAATTCAGTTTCTCAAACCAGGCCTCCGAGATACAGTCAGTGCTGTACATCCAGATAAATAACTAAATATTAGCAATATTACACATTTAGACATTTTCCACTATGGTAATGGGAGGGGTGAGTATCTGACAATGTAAACCCCCCGGTGCTCCTCTTGTTTGTCTGAACATCGTATACTTGATGTTCTCTGACCGGAGGGGAGGCAGGAACAAAGTACATGGAAATTATTTGAAGAGAGAGAAAACTGAGAGACCAAATAAAAGGAAAAAAATACATATTTACTGGAAATTATAGAGAGAACATATAGTACAAATATATTTCAGCTGAACTCATATAAAACAATCGTGGGCTCCTCATTATTATGTCAGGGGCATCAAGTACTTTCAACAATAACTGGAATAAAAGCCCAATTCAGTTCTGTAGCTTATCTGGGTTTTCATTCTGCTGATACCCACTTGTTATAGTCAAAGTTCTTAAACAGGTTGTTGAAGGGAACCTGTCAGGATGATTCTGGACTCTAAATAACCCACAGGTCATTGTGAACCAATTGTTTAGTGTCCCAAATAGCCCAAATATTCAAGAAGTTTCTTTCTTTCCCTTATTCACCTTTTCTGAGCAGATTCGTCTAAATTATATTTACATTTCTTAGAAACTTCTTGTTTTAGTTCATCACCATATTCTACCTGCTTGAAGGCTTTACATTCAGAGTCTGAAAACTGGACAAGAACCATTACATCTTTTCTTCATTATGATTGAATCAGGTGCTTTTTTTCTTTGTGAAATACAAGACAAGGTGGAAACACTGAAGCACTTATCACACCGTGACCAGATGCCATAAACTGGGTGCCATAGACCAGGTGCCATAGACCGGGTGCCATAAACCGGGTGCCATAGACCAGGTGCCATAGACCAGGTGCCATAGACCGGGTGCCATAGACCAGGTTCCATAAACCAGATGCCATAAACTGGGTGGCATAGACCAGGTGCCATAGACCAGATACCATAAAGCAGGTGCCATAGACCGGGTGCCATAGACTGGGTGCCATAGACTGAGTGCCATAGACCGGGTGCCATAAACTGGGTGGCATAGACCAGGTGCCATAGACCAGGTACCATAAAGCAGGTGCCATAGACTGGGTGCCATAGACTGAGTGCCATAGACCGGGTGCCATAGACCGGGTGCCATAGACCAGGTGCCATAGACCAAATGCCATAAACCAGGTCCCACAGACCAGGTGCCATAAACCAGGTGCCATAAACCAAGTGCCATAGACCGGGTGCCGTAGACCAGGTGCCACAGGCCAGGTGCCATAAACCATGTGCCATAGACCGGGAAGCATAGACCAGGTGCCATAGACCAGGTGCCATAAACCAGGTGCCATAGACCAGGTGCCATAGACCAGATGCCATAAACTGGGTGGCATAGACCAGGTGCCATAAAGCAGGTGCCAGAGACCAGGTGCCAGAGACCAGGTGCCATAGACCGGGTGCCATAGACCAGGTCCCATAGACCGGGTGCCATAGACCAGGTGCCATAGACTGGGTGCCAGAAACCAGGTGCCAGAAACCGTGCCATAGACCGGGTGCCATAGACTAGGTGCCATAGACCAGGTGCCATAGACCAGGTGCAAGAGACCAGGTGCCAGAGACCGGGTGCCATAGACCGGGTGCCATAGACCAGATGCTATAAACCAGGTGCCACAGGCCAGGTGCCATAAACCGGGTGCCATAGACCGGGTAGCATAGACCAGGTGTCATAAACCAGGTGCCACAGGCCAGGTGCCATAAACCAGGTGCCATAGACCAGGTGCCATAAACCAGGTGCCATAGACCAGGTGCCGTAGACCGGATGTTATAAACCAGGTGCCATAGAGACCGTGTGCCATAGACCAGGTGCCATAGACCAGGTGCCATAGACTGGGTGCCATAGACCGGGTGCCATAGACCAGGTGCCATAGGCCGGGTGCCATAGACCAGGTGCCATAGACCGGGTGCCATAGACCAGGTGCCATAGACCGGATGCCAGAGACCGGGTGCCATAGACTGGGTGCCATAGACCGGGTGCCATAGACCTGTTGCCATTGACCGGGTGCCATAGACCAGGTAGCATAGACCAGGTGCCATAGACCAGGTGCCATAGACCGGGTGCCATAGAGACCGTGTGCCATAGACCGGGTGCCATAGACCAGGTGCCATAGACTGGATGCTATAAACCAGGTGCCATGGAGACCGTGTGCCATAGACCGGGTGCCATAGACCAGGTGCCATAGACCGGTGCCATAGACCAGGTGCCATAGACCGGATGCCATAGACCGGGTGCCAGAGACCGGGTGCCATAGACCGGTGGCCATAGACCAGGTGCCATAGACCGGGTCCATAGACCAGGTGCCATAGACCAGATGCCAGAGACCGGGTGCCATAGACCGGGTGCCATAGACCAGGTAGCATAGACCAGGTGCCATAGACCAGGTGCCATAAACCAGGTGCCATAGACCAGGTGCCATAGACCAGGTGCCATAGACCAAGTGCCATAGACCGGGTGCCATAGACCAGGTGCCATAGACCGGGTGCCATAGACCAGGTAGCATAGACCGGGTGCCATAGACCAGGTGCCATAGACCTGGTGACATAGACCAGGTAGCATAGACCAGGTGCCATAGACCGAGTGCCATAGACCAGGTGCCATAGACCAGATGCCAGTGACCGGGTGCCATAGACCGGGTGCCATAGACCAGGTAGCATAGACCGGGTGCCATAGACCAGGTGCCATAGACCGGGTGCCATAGACCGGGTGCCATAGACCGTGTGCCATAGACCTCTTATCACTGGCACCGGTCGTGTGCATAGGGCATTACTTGGTTGGAATAAGGCTTCTATTATTGTCTCTATTAGAGATGAACAAATCATTCAAAATTAAATTTGCTAAATTTTTCTTAAGACTCAATTTGGATCCGAACCAAAACGATGGAGTCCCAATTGTCCTGGAAATTGGTATAGAACCTTCTCTAGTCATTTAAAACATAGATCTTTTATGAAAAGGTCCGTTCTTGTTTTGTACATTTTTATAAGAATTCATTTTCCCGTCCCCCTTCCCTTACCCCTGGGATGACTTACAGCAGGAGCTGCCATTCTAAAAGATTCATCCAAAACCATTGTGAAAAGATTCAGATTTTTGTCTAAAAAAGTCCTATTTGTACAGAATCCACAAATGGATGAATAGTTTTCTCATCTCTAGTCCCCATAATCGATCCCATTGGTTAGGGGTCGGCGTTGCTGCGTTGGGTCTGTAGTTTTTGTTTTTAGCCCCTGTGCCTGGCTTAAAACAAATATGAGACATCTTCCTCTGACTTCACAATTGATTTACCCGGGTCCTTGGAGGCCACTGGCTGCCCAAACCATGCCCCCCCCCCCTCCTCCAAATCATGTTCTCCATGGGCAGAGATATGATCGTTGTGGTTGCACATTCATAACATTTTTATAAATGCAGAATAACTCAAAGTCATTCGACCTCCGTAGACACAGAGGTCAAGAAGACACATAAGTGCTGGAAATTAACTCACAAATTGAAAAAGGCCCAGAAGATGATGAAAGCACTAAAGACATTTCTGACAGAATATTAATAGTTTTAATTTCCTGGTTGAAGCTTGATATGAAATTCATCTTTTGACATACAAGAAATAATTCTTAATATTAATGACAACAACTGAACTTTCATCTTAAAAGGAATTTATCGCCATTTTTTCTACTTATTTAAGTGAAAAAATGTTTTTAATTCATTTTCGATTCTATTTTTTTGTCCCTGATTTTAGGAGCTGCCACCTTGCCTGAGCCCTAGTAACAGCAGCATATGGGCCTATGGTCCAGTCAGTGCCTTAAACAACACTGATCTATACAGTATTTTGGTCTGATGAATGGGCCTTCAATATCCATTTGAAGGTCACATTCAATGTCAAACCATTGCATCTACAGTAACCTTGCGAGTATTCTTCTAGAATTTTTGACTCATGATCTTGGCCTTAAGTCTAGTTCTTAGAAGCTCTACTTCACTGTCAGTGTTGGCAGAGAGTTCCATAGTCTCTCACAGTAAAGAATCTCTGTCTCTGGCAATGGTAGAACCTCGTCTCCTCTAGGTGTAGAGGATGTCCCCTGTCTATGGTGATGGTAGAACCTCCCCTCCTCTAGGTCTAGAGGATGCCCCCTGTCTTTGGTGATGGTAGAACCTCCACTCCTCTAGGTGTAGAGGATGCCCCCTGTCTATGGTGATGGTATAATCTCCTCTAGGTGTAGAGGATGCCCCCTGTCTATGGTGATGGTAGAACCTCCTCTCCTCTAGGTGTAGAGGATGCCCCCTGTCTATGGTGATGGTAGAACCTCCTCTCCTCTAGGTGTAGAGGATGCCACCTGTCTTTGGTGATGGTAGAACCTCCACTCCTCTAGGTGTAGAGGATGCCCCCTGTCTATGGTGATGGTAGAACCTCCTCTCCTCTAGGTGTAGAGGATGCCCCCTGTCTATGGTGATGGTATAATCTCTTCTCCTCTAGGTGTAGAGGATGCCCCCTGTTTATGGTGATGGTAGAACCTCCTATCCTCTAGGTGTAGAGGATGCCCCCTGTCTATGGTGATGGTAGAACCTCCTCTTCTCTATGTGTAGAGGATGCCCCCTGTCTATGGTGATGGTAGAACCTCCTCTCCTCTAGGTGTAGAGGATGCCACCTGTCTATGGTGATGGTAGAACCTCCACTCCTCTAGGTGTAGAGGATGCCCCTGTCTATGGTGATGGTAGAACCTCCTCTCCTCTAGGTGTAGAGGATGCCCCCTGTCTATAGTGATGGTAGAACCTCCCCTCCTCTAGGTGTAGAGGATGTCCCCTGTTTATGCTGATGGTAGAACCTCCTCTCCTCGAGGTGTAGAGGATGCCCCCTGTCTATGGTGATGGTAGAACCTCCACTCATCTAGGTGTAGAGGATGCCCCCTGTCTATGGTGATGGTAGAACCTCCTCTCCTCTAGGTGTAGAGGATGCCCCCTGTCTATGGTAGAACCTCCTCTTCTCTAGGTGTAGAGGATGCCCCCTGTCTATGGTGATGGTAGAACCTCCTCTCCTCTAGGTGTAGAGGATGTCACCTGTCTATGGTGATGGTAGAACCTCCTCTCCTCTAGGTGTAGAGGATGCCCCCTGTCTATGGTGATGGTAGATCCTAGTCTCCTCTAGGCGAAGAGGATGCCCCCAGTCTATGATGATGGTAGAACCTCCTCTCCTCTAGGCGAAGAGGATGTCCCCTGTCTATGGTGATAGTAGAACCTCCTCTCCTCTAGGTGTAGAGGATGCCCCCTGTCTATGGTGATGGTAGATCCTAGTCTCCTCTAGGTGTAGAGGATGCCCCCTGTCTATGGTGATGGTAGATCCTAGTCTCCTCTAGGCGAAGAGGATACCCCCTGTCTATGGTGATGGTAGAACCTCCTCTCCTCTAGGTGTAGAGGATGCCCCCTGTCTATGGTGATGGTAGATCCTAGTCTCCTCTAGGTGTACAGGATGCCCCCTGTCTATGGTGATGGTAGAACCTCCTCTTCTCTAGGTGTAGAGGATGCCCCTGTCTATGCCAATGGTAGAACCACCTCTCCTCTAGGTGTAGAGGATGCCCCCTGTCTATGGTGATGGTAGAACCTCCTCTCCTCTAGGCGAAGAGAATGTCCCCTGTCTATGGTGATGGCAGAACCTCTTCTCCTCTAGGTGTAGAGGATGCCCCCTGTCTATGGTAATGATGGAACCTCCTCTCCTCTAGGTGTAGAGGATGCCCCCTGTCGATGGTGATGGTAGAACCTCCTCTCCTCTAGGTGTAGAGGATGCCCCCCTTTCTATGGTGATGGTAGAACCTCCTCTCCTCTAGGAGTAGAGGATGCCCCCTGTCTATGGTGATGGTAGAACCTCCTCTTTTCTAGGCTTAGAGGATGCCCCCTGTCTATGGTGATGGTAGAACCTCCTCTCCTCTAGGTGTAGAGGATGCCCCCTGTCTATGGTGATGGTAGAACTTCCTTTCCTCTAGGTGTAGAGGATGCCCCCTGTCTATGGTGATGGTAGAACCTCCTCTCCTCTAGGTGTAGAGGATGCCCCCTGTCTATGGTGATGGTAGATCCTAGTCTCCTCTAGGTGTAGAGGATGCCTCCTGTCTATGGTGATGGTAGATCCTAGTCTCCTCTAGGCGAAGAGGATACCCCCTGTCTATGGTGATGGTAGAACCTCCTCTCCTCTAGGTGTAGAGGATGCCCCCTGTCTATGGTGATGGTAGATCCTAGTCTCCTCTAGGTGTACAGGATGCCCCCTGTCTATGGTGATGGTAGAACCTCCTCTTCTCTAGGTGTAGAGGATGCCGCCTGTCTATGGTGATGGTAGAACCTCCTTTCCTCTAGGCGAAGAGAATGTCCCCTGTCTATGGTGATGGCAGAACCTCCTCTCCTCTAGGTGTAGAGGATGCCCCCTGTCTATGGTGATGGTAGAACTTCCTCTCCTCTAGGTGTAGAGGATGCCCCTGTCTATGGTGATGGTAGATCCTAGTCTCCTCTAGGTGTAGAGGATGCCTCCTGTCTATGGTGATGGTAGATCCTAGTCTCCTGTAGGTGTAGAGGATGCCCCCTGTCTATGGTGATGGTAGATCCTAGTCTCCTCTAGGCGAAGAGGATGCCCCCAGTCTATGGTGATGGTAGAACCTCCTCTCCTCTAGGCGAAGAGGATGTCCCCTGTCTATGGTGATGGTAGAACCTCCTCTCCTCTAGGTGTAGAGGATGCCCCCTGTCTATGGTGATAGTAGAACCTCCTCTCCTCTAGGTGTAGAGGATACACCCTGTCTATGGTGATGGTAGAACCTCTTCTCCTCTAGGTGTAGAGGATGTCCCCTGTCTATGGAGATGGTAGATCCTAGTCTCCTCTAGGTGTACAGGATGCCCCCTGTCTATGGTGATGGTAGAACCTCCTCTTCTATCGGTGTAGAGGATGCCCCTGTCTATGCCAATGGTAGAACCACCTCTCCTCTAGGTGTAGAGGATGCCCCCGTATATGGTGATGGTAGAACCTCCTCTCCTCTAGGCGAAGAAGATGTCCCCTGTCTACGGTGATAGTAGAACCTCTTCTACTCTAGGTGTAGAGGATGCCCCCTGTCTATGGTGATGGTAGAACCTCCTCTCCTCTAGGTGTAGAGGATGCCCCCTTTCTATGGTGATGGTAGAACCTCCTCTCCTCTAGGTGTAGAGGATGCCCCCTGTCTATGGTGATGGTAGTACCTCCTTTCCTCTAGGTGTAGAGGATGCCCCCTGTCTATGGTGATGCTAGAACCTCCTCTCCTCTAGGTGTAGAGGATGCCCCCTGTCTATGGTGATGGAAGATCCTAGTCTCCTCTAGGTGTAGAGGATGCCCCCTGTCTATGGTGATGGTAGATCCTAGTCTCATCTAGGTGTAGAGGATGCCCCCTGTCTATGGTGATGGTAGAGCCTCCTCTCCTCTAGGTGTAGAGGATGCCCCCTGTCTATGGTGATGGTAGAACCTCCTCTTCTCTAGGTGTAGAGGATGCCCCCTGTCTATGGTGATGGTAGATCCTAGTCTCCTCTAGGTGTAGAGGATGCCCCCTGTCTATGGTGATGGTAGAACCTCCTCTCCTCTGGGTGTAGAGGATGTCACCTGTCTATGGTGATGGTAGAACCTCCTCTCCTCTAGGTGTAGAGGATGCACCCTGTCTATGGTGATGGTAGAACCTCCTCTTCTCTAGGTGTAGAGGATGCCCCCTGTCTATGGTGATGGTAGATCCTAGTCTCCTCTAGGTTTAGAGGATGCCCCCTGTCTATGGTGATGGTAGAACCTCCTCTTTTCTAGGCTTAGAGGATGCCCCCTGTCTATGGTGATGGTAGAACCTCCTCTCCTCTAGGTGTAGAGGATGCCCCCTGTCTATGGTGATGGTAGAACCTCCTCTCCTCTAGGTGTAGAGGATGCCCATGTCCATGGTGATGGTAGAACCTCCTCTCCTCTAGATGCAGAGGATGCCCCCTGTCTATGGTGATGGTATAACCTCCTCTCCTCTAGGTGTAGAGGATGCCCCCTGTCTATGTTGATGGCAGAACCTCCTCTCCTCTAGGTGTAGAGGATGCCCCTCTCTATGGTGATGGTATAACCACCTCTCCTCTAGGTGTAGAGAATGCCCCCCGTATATGCTGATGGTAGAACCTCCTCTCCTCTAGGCGAAGAGGATGTCCCCTGTCTATGGTGATAGTAGAACCTCTTCTCCTCTAGGTGTAGAGGATGCCCTCTTTCTACGGTGATGGTAGAACCTCCTCTCCTCTAGGTGTAGAGGATGCCACCTGTCTATGGTGATGGTAGAACCTCCTCTCCTCTAGGTGTAGAGGATGCCCCCTGTCTATGGTGATGGTAGAACCTCCTCTCCTCTAGGTGTAGAGGATGCCCCCTGTCTATGGTGATGGTAGTACCTCCTTTCCTCTAGGTGTAGAGGATGCTCCCTGTCTATGGTGATGGTAGAACCTCCTCTCCTCTAGGTGTAGAGGATGCCCCCTGTCTATGGTGATGGAAGATCCTAATCTCCTCTAGGTGTAGAGGATGCCCCCTGTCTATGGTGATGGTAGATCCTAGTCTCCTCTAGGTGTAGAGGATGCCCCCTGTCTATGGTGATGGTAGAACCTCCTCTCCTCTAGGTGTAGAGGATGCCCCCTGTCTATGGTGATGGTAGAACCTCCTCTTTTCTAGGCTTAGAGGATGCCCCCTGTCTATGGTGATGGTAGAACCTCCTCTCCTCTAGGTGTAGAGGATGCCCCCTGTCTATGGTGATGGTAGAACCTCCTCTCCTCTAGGTGTAGAGGATGCCCATGTCTATGGTGATGGTAGAACCTCCTCTCCTCTAGATGTAGAGGATGCCCCCTGTCTATGGTGATGGTATAACCTCCTCTCCTCTATATGTAGAGGATGCCTCCTGTCTATGGTGATGGTAGATCCTAGTCTACTCTAGGCGAAGAGGATACCCCCTGTCTATGGTGATGGCAGAACCTCCTCTCCTCTAGGTGTAGAGGATGCCCCCTTTCTATGGTGATGGTATAACCTCCTCTCCTCTATATGTAGAGGATGCCCCCTGTCTATGGTGATGGTAGAACCTAATCTTCTCTAGGTGTAGAAGATGCCCCCTGTCTATGGTGATGGTATAACCTCCTCTCCTCTATATGTAGAGGATCCCCCCTGTCTATGGTGATGGTAGAACCACCTCTCCTCTAGGTGTAGAGGATGCCCCCTGTCTATGGTGATGGTAGAACCTCCTCTCCTCTAGGTGTATAGAGGATGCCTCCTGTCTATGATGATGGTAGAACCTCCCCTCCTCTAGGTGTGGAGGATGCCCCCTGTCTATGGTGATGGTAGATCCTCCCCTCCTCTAGATGTAGAGGATGCCCCCTGTCTATGGTGATGGTAGAACCACCTCTCCTCTAGGTGTGGAGGATGCCCCATGTCTATGGTGATGGTAGAACCTCCTCTCCTCTAGGTGTAGAGGATGCCCCCTGTCTATGGTGATGGTAGATCCTCCTCTCCTCTAGGTGTAGAGGATGCCCCCTGTCTATGGTGATGGTAGATCCTCCTCTCCTCTAGGTGTAGAGGATGTCCCCTCTCTATGGTAATGGTAGAATCTCCTCTCCTCTAGGTGTAGAGGATGCCCCCTCGTCCTGGTCACAGGCGTGAGAAGAGGCTTCTGTCGGCACACTCTGCCATAAAGCCCCGACTGGTGGAGGCTGCAGTGGAAGTTGACTTTGGGGAACTTTCTTCCATCTCTCTACTGTATCTCTGGGGTTATTCCTTACCTCTACCACCAGGGCTCTTTTCTTATGATTGCTAAGTTGGGCTGGACAGCCAGGTCGAGGAGGAGTTGTGCTCATCCCAAACTTCTTCCATTTATGGGTTATGCAGGTCACTGCGCTCTTAGAGACTTTAAGTGCTGCAGAAATTCTTTTGTAAACTTGGCCAGTTCCTTAGACCTCATGATTCTTATGTATTGTGACATGCACTGCGCGCTGTGAGGTCTTATAAAGACAGGTGTGTGCCTTTCCTAATCAAGTTCAATCAGTTTAATTGAACACAGCTGGACTCCAATGAAGGAGTAGAACCATCTCAAGGAGGATCAGAACAAAATGGACAACATGTGGTAAATAAAAATCAGCAAAAATATCTACTTTTGTTTTTTTGTCAAGATGGGGGCAGAGTGCACATTTATGAGCCAAAAAATAACTTTTTTGATCTTCCCAATTGGCTGCAGTGAAACAAAGGATGAAAAATGTAAAGGGGTCTCAATACTTTCCTTACCCACTGTATCCTTCCACAACTTCCCACTTATTTTGGCCTCCAGTCTAGTTTTGGCTGCTCTTCCATGTTATCAATGGGATCTTACCACCAATTGAAATTCTACAACAGCCTCGGACATCTTTGGCCATATCCATGTCCAAAGACCTTAAACTACGCAAACAAATTCTATCCAATTAAAGTGGAACTTGTCATGTCTGTAATTACAAAGATAATTGGGCTTCTATAAGCTGCATAGTGGAACTGTAGGGCATTGGCAGTCTGACACAGTTATCCGGCACTTCTGCAGTCTTCTTGCTCCCGTCATCGTCTCCCATGTGCTGTATGGCCATGAATATAAAATTATTTCTGAAAACAATTTGTATCCCTGAGCTCCCTTTTCTCGAAAATGAGGCTTAAGTAACCTGAATAGAATAATTTAGTAGCGGAATCCTCACCGCGCTGGACTGGCACAATTATCATTTTAATGTTTAACAAGGTTTCATCTGCTAATTAGAGGCGATGCGGGCGAGTTTCTCCCAGATACATTGTATTTTGTAGTCTTGTTTGTTGTGTCTTTAGAATGGAGCAGTAAGCGATTTTGGTTGATGGGGACATAAGGGAGAGGGGATTCATTTGCTGGAATGTAGACAATTATTGTTAATGGGAGATGCAATGCATTGAAGATGCACCTTTTAACATTCTCATTGAAATTCCGAGCTAAAAAGCTTCTCTGGCGATATAGATTAGAGCGCATCCCCGCTCGCCCCGTCCTGCCGCCCAATTATGTATGTACCTTATATCGCGCTGTATCAAGGCTTTCAATTTGTTGCTCTTTGCAGATGCACATGAGGGTAGGAGACTTGTTTTCAATTAGAAATTCATTGGAAACAAAATATTTAATCTTTATTTGACTTTTACGATGTGGAATTTATCTTTCCTATTAGCGAGAATGATTGTGCGGCTATTGGCCGCCACTAATAGGGCAGATCGGGACGAGCAGAGAAGAAAAATACCGTAAAATGGAAGGGGTTGTCTGGGTTTTATTAGGATGATTATTGTTATTTTATGGGTTTTTTAGGATTGTTTTAGTTGCTTATTAAAATTGATACATTTTGAACATTGAGATATTTTTAAATGCCTTTTTAGGGAATTCGGAGTAGAACTAACTTGGGATCCTAATCTATTATCCGGAGAGCAACTTGAACGTGTCTTTTGTTGTGCTTTTAGAAGACGCAGCGCATCCCTATAGTAAATTACATAAACTTTGTGACGCACTATCCCTCCTGTGGTGGCGCTCCAGAGGATTGAATACTTGGGCTTCTCATCAGAGAATGTTTTCTTATCAGGGTATTACACTGGTTAAAGGATTGGGCTACATTACATCAAGTTTCTTGTAATCTGTGGGGGTCCGAATAATTAAGTAATTTACCTATATACATCTATTAACCCCTTAACAACATGACCATTTTTCACCTTCCTGACACAGATGGGTTTTTTTTTTTAAATCTGACATCTTGCATCATTTTTGGGGTCTGTTCATCGTACCATATAAATAATATGTTATCTCTATTTTATGGATCACTAAGATCTTCTTGCTCTCTGCTGTCCCTGCTGTGCTCTGCTCCTGAGCTCTCTGCTGTCCCTGCTGTGCTCTGCTCCTGAGCTCTCTGCTGTCCCTGCTGTGCTCTGCGCCTGAGCTCCCTGCTGTCCCTGCTGTGCTCTGCTCCTGAGCTCTCTGCTATCCCAGCTGTGCTCTGCTCCTAAGCTCTCTGCTGTCCCTGCTGTGCTCTGCGCCTGAGCTCTCTGCTATCCCAGCTGTGCTCTGCTCCTGAGCTCTCTGCTGTCCCTGCTGTGCTCTGCGCCTGAGCTCCCTGCTGTCCCTGCTGTGCTCTGCTCCTGAGCTCTCTGCTGTCCCTGCTGTGACCAGCGCCTGAGCTCTCTGCTGTCCCTGCTGTGCTCTGCGGCTGAGCTCCCTGCTGTCCCCACTGTGCTCAGCTCCTGAGCTTTCTGCTGTCCTTGCTGTGCTCTGCTCCTGAGCTCTCTGCTGTCCCTGCTGTGCTCTGCTCCTGAGCTCTCTGCTGTCCCTGCTGTGCTCTGCTCCTGAGCTCTCTGCTGTCCCTGCTGTGCTCTGCGCCTGAGCTCCCTGCTGTCCCTGCTGTGCTCTGCTCCTGAGCTCTCTGCTATCCCAGCTGTGCTCTGCTCCTAAGCTCTCTGCTGTCCCTGCTGTGCTCTGCGCCTGAGCTCTCTGCTATCCCAGCTGTGCTCTGCTCCTGAGCTCTCTGCTGTCCCTGCTGTGCTCTGCGCCTGAGCTCCCTGCTGTCCCTGCTGTGCTCTGCTCCTGAGCTCTCTGCTGTCCCTGCTGTGACCAGCGCCTGAGCTCTCTGCTGTCCCTGCTGTGCTCTGCGGCTGAGCTCCCTGCTGTCCCCACTGTGCTCAGCTCCTGAGCTTTCTGCTGTCCTTGCTGTGCTCTGCTCCTGAGCTCTCTGCTGTCCCTGCTGTGACCAGTGCCTGAGCTCTCTGCTGTCCCAGCTGTGCTCTGCTCTTGAGCTCTCTGCTGTCCCTGCTGTGCTCTGCTCTTGAGCTCTCTGCTGTCCCTGCTGTGCTCTGCGTCTGAGCTCCCTGTTGTCCCCACTGTGCTCTGCTCCTGAGCTCTCTGCTGTCCTTGCTGTGCTCTGTTCCTAAGCTCTCTGCTGTCCCTGCTGTGCTCTGCTCCTGAGCTCTCTGCTGTCCCTGCTGTGCTCTGCGCCTGAGCTCCCTGCTGTCCCTGCTGTGCTCTGCTCCTGAGCTCTCTGCTATCCCAGCTGTGCTCTGCTCCTAAGCTCTCTGCTGTCCCTGCTGTGCTCTGCGCCTGAGCTCTCTGCTATCCCAGCTGTGCTCTGCTCCTGAGCTCTCTGCTGTCCCTGCTGTGCTCTGCGCCTGAGCTCCCTGCTGTCCCTGCTGTGCTCTGCTCCTGAGCTCTCTGCTGTCCCTGCTGTGACCAGCGCCTGAGCTCTCTGCTGTCCCTGCTGTGCTCTGCGGCTGAGCTCCCTGCTGTCCCCACTGTGCTCAGCTCCTGAGCTTTCTGCTGTCCTTGCTGTGCTCTGCTCCTGAGCTCTCTGCTGTCCCTGCTGTGACCAGTGCCTGAGCTCTCTGCTGTCCCAGCTGTGCTCTGCTCTTGAGCTCTCTGCTGTCCCTGCTGTGCTCTGCTCTTGAGCTCTCTGCTGTCCCTGCTGTGCTCTGCGTCTGAGCTCCCTGTTGTCCCCACTGTGCTCTGCTCCTGAGCTCTCTGCTGTCCTTGCTGTGCTCTGTTCCTAAGCTCTCTGCTGTCCCTGCTGTGCTCTGCTCCTGAGCTCTCTGCTGTCCCTGCTGTGCTCTGCGCCTGAGCTCCCTGCTGTCCCTGCTGTGCTCTGCTCCTGAGCTCTCTGCTATCCCAGCTGTGCTCTGCTCCTAAGCTCTCTGCTGTCCCTGCTGTGCTCTGTGCCTGAGCTCTCTGCTATCCCAGCTGTGCTCTGCTCCTGAGCTCTCTGCTGTCCCTGCTGTGCTCTGCGCCTGAGCTCCCTGCTGTCCCTGCTGTGCTCTGCTCCTGAGCTCTCTGCTGTCCCTGCTGTGACCAGCGCCTGCGCTCTCTGCTGTCCCTGCTGTGCTCTGCGGCTGAGCTCCCTGCTGTCCCCACTGTGCTCAGCTCCTGAGCTTTCTGCTGTCCTTGCTGTGCTCTGCTCCTGAGCTCTCTGCTGTCCCTGCTGTGACCAGCGCCTGAGCTCTCTGCTGTCCCAGCTGTGCTCTGCTCTTGAGCTCTCTGCTGTCCCTGCTGTGCTCTGCTCTTGAGCTCTCTGCTGTCCCTGCTGTGCTCTGCGTCTGAGCTCCCTGTTGTCCCCACTGTGCTCTGCTCCTGAGCTCTCTGCTGTCCTTGCTGTGCTCTGTTCCTGAGCTCTCTGCTGTCCCTGCTGTGCTCTGCTCCTGAGCTCTCTGCTGTGCTCTGCTCCTGAGCTCAATGCTGTCCCTGCTGTGCTCTGCTCCTGAGCTCACTGCTGTGCTCTGCTCCTGAGCTCCCTGCTGTCCTTGCTGTGCTCTGCTCCTGAGCTCTCTGCTGTCCCTGCTGTGCTCTGCTCCTGAGCTCTCTGCTGTCCCTGCTGTGCTCTGCTCCTGAGCTCTCTGCTTTCCCTGCTGTGCTCTGCTACTGAGCTCTCTGCTGTCCTTGCTGTGCTCTGCTCCTGAGCTCTCTGCTGTCCCTGCTGTGCTCTGTTCCTGAGCTCCCTGCTGTCCCTGCTGTGCTCTGCTCCTGAGCTCTCTGCTTTCCCTGCTGTGCTCTGTTCCTGAGCTCTCTGCTTTCCCTTCTGTGCTCTGTTCCTGAGCTCTCTGCTTTCCCTTCTGTGCTCTGTTCCTGAGCTCTCTGCTTTCCCTGCTGTGCCCTGTTCCTGAGCTCCGCTATTCCTCAGATTGACAGTTCTCACAGTAAAGCAGCCCTGTCTCCTTTGTTGATTAAACCTTGTTTTCTCCAGACGCAGACACCGCCCCCTTGTCTTTTGATGTGATTTAGCCTGGAATCACTTTCCACCATATTTTTGCTATGGACCATTCATCTATTTCTATAAATTTATCATGTCCCCTCTTAGTCGTCTCTTTCCGAGACTAAATAAATAGATTGTTTTAATCTTATATTGTGAGAGCAGTTTATGCCCCAATACACATAAACACCTCCCCTTCATTGAGCACCTGTGTGGGGCACAAATTTTAGTTTTGGGCAGCATTGCAAAAAAATTACTTCAAAAGCTCCAAATTCTGTCCCATATCCTTCCATGTGTGGCCTCACAGTATTTACTTGTGTTTCCCATTTGTTTTGTGAGATTGTAAAGTAATTAATGGGGATCAGTTTGGCAAGAATCCTCTCAATCCTGTATTTATTATAACACCCCCCCCCCTCCTACTTTTATCTGCCGTAACGTGAATTTCCCCTTAAATTTCTATCCAGACTTTGAAGATGTTCCATCTAAGGACTGAGGAACATCACATGAAAGTTTGTTATTAGGGATGAAGCTTACATTGCATTTACAAAATATCAAAGGGTCCAATGTAATTACTTAAGCCCAAACGCTTATATGTGGGGAACGAAAGGGAGATTCTTCATTTTAATTAATTTGTAATCATTATTGCTAAAACAATTAATGTAAAAACAAAAAAGAAATTTTGGAATTATTAACATTTGAAGCCTTTTATGTTTGGGTTATAGAGTTTCCTGTTTTTTTTTTTAATAGATCCCCGATCCTTAGAAAGATCTTGTGTATCTAAGGATGTCTCTTTTTTAACAATTATGGGGCATATTTACTAAGGGTCCCAATCCGACGTTTTTCCGCCGGGTTTTCCAATTTTTTCCGATGTGCGCTGAATTGCCCCGGGATTTTGGCGCACGCGATCGGATTGTGGCGCATCGGCACCGTCTTTCACGCGACAGAAATGGGGTGCGTGGCCGTCAGAAAACCCAAAGGATTCAGAAAAAACTGTGCCGGAGAACGCGCCACTGGACCGGGTAAGTAAATCTGCCCCTATGTGTCAATGTGGTAATTTTACAGCATCACCGATTGAGGTCTTCTGTGTCTGTTTTGGCTGATTGTAACTTTTTTACACTTTTAATACTGGGGCTGTTGGACAACAACTAATAGTCATGATATAATAATTGTATCAAAGGAAGAGTTACAGTATTACGTTAACCTAGGGGACAGGTCACAAATGGCAACAATTGTCAAACCTTTGGTCCACCAGGTGGACACGGGATTAGACACACGCAGCCCAATACCATGTCCACCCGGTGAGGCCAAAGGCTTCACAATATTGTGGGTAAAACTAAGGCCACCACCAGTAGACACAGCTTCCAACAGTGATGGTAGGTCCAAGAGGTTGAGCGTGAACATTAGTGTGGACACGTTCTTGTCAATGGTTTTGAGCATTGTCCCCTTCAAACGACCCTGGGTGGGTGGGGGTGGGTCCTGAGTGGGTGGGGATTGGTTCAGTTTAAACGTCACGAGTTGTCTTCTCCTCAATGCCTCTTCCTTTCCTCCTCAATAAATGCCATACCCCTCCTTCAGCATCTCCCCTGCTCCCTACTTATGTCAACTCTGCCCCCCCCCCCCCACACACAGACACACACACACGGTGAAAACTGATAACAATTTTTTTTTTCTGTTTTAACCAATTTATGTTCATGAGAAGAGCTAGAAGAGTAACTGCGCCTCTCCTTGGTTTGGTTCTTGTGCCTTTACTTTGGTGTGTTACACTGTATATAGGTGTCTCGTGTATCCGTGGTGTTGTGTCTCTAGGCCTAAGCCCTACAATTGTCCTTGTACTTGGCTGGGTACCGGCACTTGTGGTTGGCACAGTCCGTCTATATCTGTCGCTATGTGATTATGCAAATGGCGCCACCAGTGCCACCGTTTTGATGGTAGGTTCCTATGAATCAATGCCGGATTTTCAAGAAGCCTTTGTGACATGACCTGGGATTGAGGAGCCCAAACATTGAATGTATTATCTTCCCATAATGTAGACAATACTTCTAAATCCCCAAATAAAACATTTGCCGGTGATAAGAGTGCATGTACCTACACACAGAAAACGAGGTTCTAGGGTTCAGTGGTTAAGTGGCTCATTCTGTTCATCACAGATAATGAACTTATCCCCTCATTTATATGGTCACAGTAAATTAAGTCAGAAAGGATTTGGCATTTTATATGCAAATTGCTAAACACCCTGGAAGCGGCGCCTGTGATATCCCACATCTTTATAGTGCGTCTGTGTGCGGAGTGTGTAATGCGGGGACATTACTTCCCTGCCTGAACATTACCGGGTAAATACACGCCCGGGGGTGGGGGTGGGGGGGAATTAAAACATTTAATGTTACAACGTAATAAGGACGGGTCTAGCATTGATATGTATCTCCAAAAATTGCAATTAGGCAATAAGATTGTAACAGGTCTTCAAATTCATGGCTTCTGCCCATAACTTATGTTATTATAGAATTATATAATATGAAAATTGTGAGGATGACCTTGAAAGGATCTTCAGATGTGATGATGTTTCTATAAACTCATTGCATAAACTTGTATTTGGTTTCTTAGGGAAGCGAAAGATGGAGAAACATAATGGGGCTCATTTACTTACCAGGTCCAGTCGCGATCCCGCAACGCGTTCTCCGACGAGGATTCGGGTCTGCCGGGATTCACTAAGGTCGTGCGCCCGATATCCAGCAGGTGTCGCTGCTGCGCGGAGGTCCGCCGGAGTTCACCTTCTTCTTCCTGGTGCATGTGAGTGATTGATTTTGCGACACAAAGCGTTTTTTTAAATTCCGCGGTTTTTCCAAATCCATCTAATTGTACGACGGCCACGCCCACGGATTTCTGTTGCGTGAAAGCCGGGGCCGATGCACCAAAATCCGATTGCGTGCGCCAAAATCCTGGGTCAATTCGGCGCAAAACGGAAATCGTCGGGAAACCCCACCAAAGTGCGGCCGCAGAGCCCTTAGTAAATGAGTCCCAATGAGTGTGAACTTAGTGTTTGTCCATGGAGGAGAATTAATGACGTTGTGGCTAAACCAAGTACAAAAGACGAGACCAAGGCAGGATTCATACAGCTGTGTATTGCCAGATGTTATCGGGTGCATCGCATTCTGAATCAGTTGAGTTTGAAGAGGTCGGAAGGTCCTTATCATGGCCACACCATCTGGATCCCATGTGGTTCTCCTGTACAAAGCTCGGATCACCACCAGGTTCCCTGTTGATCTAGGTGCCTTTATCAGTGTATTAGATGCTCCTATGTTTCATAACTTTTAGGGTTACAAAGTGAGACCTCGATCACAGAACCAAAGAGTTTACTCCACAGTAGATCCACAAAGGGTCTGGCAGATCAGGTTGTTGTGGCTGTAATCCAGAACCTAAAAACCTAATGAGAGAACCAACCTGGAATTCCAATCCCTAAAGGTGACAAAGTCCTTGAAAAGATCTTACATACTACAAGAGAGAGTCAGACTAGAAATCTGGGGAGGGTCCACAGGCATCTGAGCCCTGATCGTCTAGAGCAGTGATGGCGAACCTTTTAGAGACTGAGTGCCCAAACTACAACCAAAAACCAGTTATTTACCCTGAAGTGCCAACATGGAATTTCAAGCAGTAACTTATTGCTACGTGTTCTTCCACATCTTTAATCCTATCTGCCCCTCTGAGGCCACCAATACAGTTGAAAGAAAGAGTGCACATTAAGATTATCATTGTAGCTTCTCTCCAGGGTCTCTCTGTACAGGAAGAATGGTGGGTCCAGCAGGATGAGCTCCAAAGATATTGCAGTTCTGTCAGCACCTTCTCACTTTTCCCGCAGTTCCAAACAGTCAATGAAGCGTTGCTTTAAAATAGCGCTGAGAGCATGAGAGCAGCATCTCTTAAGTTGCCTGAGACTGAAGGAAGATTTGGTGGATTTGGTCCTGTTTGGTGAACTCTGTCCTGGGGTGATGGCCTGAGTGCCCACAGAAATGGCTCTGAGTGCCACTTCTGGCACCCGTGCCGTAGGTTCTCCAACACTGCTTTAGAGCTTTATTTCTCCAAATTAAAAAGGAGAATAGAAGTTTTCACATCAGGTAATTCCATGGCCTATTGATAAAATATGGCATAAAATTTGGTGGACCCCACCGGTCTAGATAGCAGAGAGGCCATGGTCTCTATTTCTATTCTTAGATACTTCTGTTCACCTGATGTACACAAAAAATGGAGTTGGACAATTCTGCAATGATCTGCCCTCTAAGAAGGCACCACATCGGGTACTTAGCAGTGTATAAACCTCATGGGGTCAGGTTAGGAAGACCCCCTCCAATTAGTAACGGAATATCCTAACGCTTTCACTTGCTATAATTTGGACCCTGATGGGTAAGAGGCGAACAAACATTTTCCCAAGATAATAAGGTGGTGACCCAGGAATATGTTGCACTTGCTCTTTTGCCCTCTCGTCCTATGATATAAAAACTTATCAGATTTGGCTTTTTTATGTCCTAAGCTAAAATAACTAATCAAATAGGGGGGTTATTATCCCTTCTCCAAAAGTTTTATAGCGGAGAAAGCCTGAAAATCTCCCCATCCCCGAGGGGTCTGGGGATTTTGCTCAAAGTTGGTGCACAGCAGTGTCAGTAGCATTTCCCATAGTCTCTGCCAGATCAGTCCTGGTCTATACAGCCCGGTGCTGCCAGAGATTGCACCTGGATCTACTACGAGGTCGGAGGCTCTTAGTGGAAACGGGAAGACACTGGGAATATCAAGACCACCATGTAATAAGCCATAATTCCCCTAACGGTGTTATAAAAGGCGATGATACCACATAGAGGGAAGGCTCCGTCATACAGGCGCAGCAGGAGAACGGGATGAGTCAGACGTTTGGGCGTTTTCTGCTTTCATGTGATTGTGCGCCGTCTTCTTCTGCTGCAGTTTTAGAGATGAGATTAATCACAGGGCTGCCCCCACTACCCCCCCGCCCTCCCCTTGCGCCGTGTCATTGGCGGTATAACCCTTCATTGGCCGGTTTTCCACCAGGATACGATTCAGCGTTGTGGTTTGTGCTTTATTGCTTTCAGCAGCGCCAAATCGCCATCTCCTTTGTTGTTCTTTTGCTGTCAACATTTTATTACCATCGAATTGCAAGTTTTGCGCTTGGCTTTAACAATACTGTGCAAAAGTTGTAGGCAGCTGTGGAAACTATCCGGAAAAGTAGAAAAGCTTGAAAAATTCTGATAAGAAATTAAAAACAGAGAGTGTGGGTCCCCTTAGAAATAACATGGGGGTCATGGTGGAAGGAGATGAGGAAAGGGCCAATCTACTGAATGTCGCCTTCTCAACTGTCTTTACCCAGGAAAATCCCCTGGTGGAAGACACAATGAGGAATAATGTAAATTCTTTTTATAATGTCAACAGTTTAACCCAGGAAGAGGTACGGCGCCGCCTCGCAAGCACTAAGATAGATAAATCACCGGGGCCAGATGGCAAACACCCCCGGGTTCTGCATGAATTATGTACCGTGATAGACAGACCGTTATTTTTAATATTTGAAGATTCACTGAGGACTGGTTATGTTCCACAGGACTGGCGCATAGCAAATGTGGTACCAAGATACAAAAAAGGATCAAATAGCGATCCTGGAAACTACAGACCCGTGAGTCTAACTGCTGTGGTGGGGAAAATATTTGAGGGGTTTATTAGAGATGCTATCCTGGAGTATCTCACTGTGCACAACCTTATAACCCAGCGTCAGCATGGGTTTATGAGAGATCGGTCCTGTCAGACTAATCTGATTGGTTTCTACGAGGAGGTAAGTTCAAGACTGGATCTGGGGGACGCTGTGGATGTTGTATATCTGGACTTCTCAAAGGCATTTGACACCGTGCCACATAAAAGGTTGGTATATAAAATGAGACTGCTGGGAATAGGAGAAAATCTGTGTATTTGGGTAAGTAATTGGCTTAGTGATAGAAAACAGAGGGTAGTCGTTAATGGCACATTCTCAGATTGGGTTGATGTTACCAGTGGAGTGCCACAGGGGTCAGTATTGGGGCCACTTCTTTTTAATATTTTTATTAATGACCTTGTGGGTTTACACAGTCAAGTTTCAATATTTGCAGATGATACTAAGCTGTGTAAAGTAATAAATACTGAGGTCGATAGTTTAGCATTACAGAGGGATTTGTGGAAGCTTGAGGGATGGGCAGAGAAATGGTTGATGAGGTTTAATGTAGATAAATGTAAAGTTATGCACTTGGGCCATGAAAACAAAAAGTATAATTATGTTCTAAACGGTCAATTACTTAGTAAAACTGAAGCTGAAAAGGACTTGGGGGTATTGGTGGATGGTAAACTTAATTTTAGTGACCAGAGCCAGGCGGCTGCTGCTAAAGCAAATAAAATAATGGGATGTATCAAGAGAGGAATAGATTCTCATGAAAAAGACATAGTTTTGCCCTTATACAAATCCCTGGTCAGACCACACATGGAATATTGTGGACAGTTTTGGGCACCAGTGTATGAAAAGGATATAGTAGAGCTGGAACGGGTGCAGAGGAGAGCAACCAGGATTATTAGGGGAATGGGGGGACTAGAATACACTGACAGATTACAAAATTTGGGATTATTCAGTTTAGAAAAAAGACGACTGAGGGGAGACCTCATTACAATGTACAAATACCTGAACGGACAGTACAAGGATCTCTCCAAAGATCTTTTTATACCTCGGCCTGTGACCAGGACAAGGGGGCATCCTCTACGCCTAGAGGAGAGGAGGTTCTACCAGCACCATAGACAGGGGCATCCTCTACACCTAGAGGAGAGGTGGTTCTACCATCACCATAGACAGGGGACATCCTCTACACCTAGAGGAGAGGAGGTTCTACCATCACCATAGACAGGGGCATCCTCTACACCTAGTGGAGAGGAGGTTCTATCATCACCATAGACAGGGGGCATCCTCTACACCTAGAGGAGAGGAGGTTCTACCATCACCGTAGAAAGAGGGCATCCTCTACACCTAGAGGAGAAGAGGTTCTACTATCACCATAGACAGGGGACATCCTCTTCGCCTAGAGGAGAGGAGGTTCTGCCATCACCATAGACAGGGGGCATCCTCTACACCTAGTGGAGAGGAGGTTCTATCATCACCATAGACAGGGGGCATCCTCTACACCTAGAGGAGAGGAGGTTCTACCATCACCATAGACAGGGGGCATCCTCTACACCTAGGGGAGAGGAGGTTCTACCATCACCATAGACAGGGGGCATCCTCTACACCTAGAGGAGAGGAAGTTCTACCATCACCATAGACAGGGGGCATCCTCTACACCTAGAGGAGAGGAGGTTCTACCATTACCATAGACAGGGGACATCCTCCACACCTAGAGGAGAGGCGGTTCTACCATCAACATAGACAGGGGGCATCCTCTACACCTAGAGGAGAGGAGGTTATACCATCACCATAGAAAGAGGACATCCTCTACACCTAGAGGAGAGGAGGTTCTACCATCACCATAGACAGGAGGCATCCTCTACACCTAGAGGAGAGGAGGTTCTACCATCACCATAGACAGGGGGCATCCTCTACACCTAGAGGAGAGGAGGTTCTACCATCACCATAGACAGGGGGCATCCTCTACACCTAGAGGAGAGGAGGTTCTACCATCACCATAGACAGGGGGCATCCTCTACACCTAGAGGAGAGGAGGTTCTACCATCACCATAGACAGGGGGCATCCTCTACACCTAGAGGAGAGGAGGTTCTACCATCACCATAGACAGGGGGCATCCTCTACACCTAGAGGAGAGGAGGTTCTACCATCACCATAGACAAGGGGCATCCTCTATACCTAGAGAAGAGGAGGTTCTATCATCACCATAGACAGGGGGCATCTTCTACACCTAGAGGAGAGGAGGATCTACCATCACCATAGATAGGGGGCATCCTCTACACCTAGAGGAGAGGAGATTCTACCATCACCATAGACAGGGGACATCCTCTACACCTAGAGGAGAGGAGGTTCTACCATCACCATAGACAGGGGGCATCCTCTACACCTAGAGGAGAGGTGGTTCTACCATCACCATAGACAGGGGACATCCTCTACACCTAGAGGAGAGGCGGTTCTACCATCACCATAGACAGGGGGCATTCTCTACACCTAGAGGAGAGTAGGTGCTACCATCACCATAGACAGGGAGCATCCTCTACACCTAGAGGAGAGGAGGTTCTACCATCACCATAGACAGGGGGCATCCTCTACACCTAGAGGAGAGGAGGATCTACCATCACCATAGACAGGGGGCATCCTCTACACCTAGAGGAGAGAAGGTTCTACCATCACCATAGACAGGGGGCATCCTCTACGCCTAGAAGAGAGGCGATTCTACCATCACCATAGACAAAGGTTCTTTACTGTAAGAGCAGTGAGACCATGGAACTCTCTGCCGCAGGAGGTTGTTATGGCCAACTCTATGTACATGTTCAAGAGAGGCCTGGATGACTTTCTGGAGAGAAAAAATATCACGGGTTATGGGGATAAAACATTTATTTAATTCTTGAAGGTTGGACTTGATGGACTTGAGTCTCCTTCCAGCCTTATATACTATGATACTATGATACTATGATATCAGTTTTTCAAAATGAATGAACAATTAGAAATGGAAATCAGAGCAATATTTGGTGTGATCCCCATCTGCTTCCAGAACAGCAGCACTCCTTGAAAATGTTTGCATTGAGCGTCGGGGAGGCTCCTGACTCTGAGCGTATATATAAAACTATACTGGCGGCTGCAGGCATAGTTTTTGCCTCCGTCTGCTTATATATAAGTTGTATACTGTACAAAAAGCAGGAAGCCACGTCTTTCCACCCTGCTACCTCCTGCTTAGCGATGTGTACATTCAGCAGAGGCCATTGAACGCTATGGGGACAGATGCAACAGTACTGCACCTTCCCCCAGCCTCCACGGGTGATGTATCACTATATAATAATACAGTGGGATACGTCCGTGCCCTATTTTGAAGGCACGTCAGGAATCTTTTTACTCTATCCTTACAGTTTATGGGTTTTACAAGGTGAAAATGCAGCCTAAACGTGAACCTGTCACCAGGAATCTCATTTTTAGCTTTTGACAGGTTCCATTATTGTGATTTTAAAACTACCTTTCAGCATTCTGGACCATTTCAGTTCTTTATATAAGTTTAAGTTACATTATGTGGCCTGAGTGATGGAGCTGCAGCCTGTGTGTCTGTGTCTCAGTCTCCTCGTGCATTCTTCCTCTTTTCCACACCATCCCCCTCCCTCCCCTACATGCTAAATGCACATGACAACAAGAGGGGAGCGGGATGGGAGCTGCATGAGTGTGGAGGAGAGGAGAAGAGACTGACACAGGCTGCAGCTACCCCTCCCCAGGGACTCACATGCTGCAACGGGCTAGGTAATGTGAAATAAACTGTTATAAAGTGCTGAAGTGATAAAGAATGCTGACAAAGACATTTTTAAAATCAGCTTAGCATCGGCTATTGGAACCTGTCAACGGCTAAAAATCACATTCCTGCTGACAGGTTCACTTTAAAGGGATTTCAAGTCTGTATTTTACCCCTTATCCATAGGTTACGGGATAATAGAGGTTCAACTGCTGGGACCACAACAAATCACAAGAAAGGACACCAAATCCAGAGAGTGGGGGTCCCATTCTCAGTAATTATATAAAATATAACTTTTATTTGCTGATATTGGACAACCCCTTTATGATTTTGGCCTTGGCTGTATGTTTCCTGCAGAACATATACGATATAGAATTTTTGGTAGCATTCTTTGCAGCATTTCTTCCAAACTTTTTCCTAACACTCTACAGCTTTGGAGGGCGCAGGGGTTTTAGGAATGTATCTTTATAAATAGTTATAAGTTTTATTGCAAAAATGTCGTATGGTCTGTAAATGTCTATTGTAGCATTGGTGAAGGAAAGTTAGCCTCCGTTCATATCTCGTCTTTTCAGATTCCTGACGTTTCCTTACAATAGAGGATACACATACAGTGGGATATGTGGTCCTGTCCCTCCTGAAAGTATGAGGAGGAGTAAACATGTTTAAAGTGTCTCCCAAGTGATGCAAATGTCCTTATATGTTCAGTTACTCACTGGAGACTTCCCTAAGCGTTCTCTCAGCGGAGGCCGGGGATGGATTCCATATAATAGCGTCCATCTCCCATAGGCTATAATAACCTCCAGTTCAATGTTTACATCTCTCTGCAAGAGGAAGCCGGATAGAAAGGCAAAGCTTTCTGCATCCTGTGTTTCGTACTGAATACGATGTGCACTGTTCAGACGGGGCCCCAATCGGAAGCCTGCTAAGGGGTCCCGCCTCTCCTATTTACACCTCTGATTATATACTTTATTAACCACTTCCTTACCATCTCCCAAGTCCAGATGACCCGTCCCATTTATTCTTTAAATCAGTACAATAGTGGACGAAACGTTAAGTAAGTGTTAAAAAAAAATTCAAAAACTCAAAAAAACTGCTTTTCATGGCCATATTCAGACATGCACAATTTTTTTAAAGTTGGATTTATTCTATTTTTCAACTACAAAACAAAGACATCCAAAAGCTTCACAAAAAGTGACAATAAGAAATAACTTTCTTAAACTTTTGTACAGAGAGTTATATAAAGTTTTTTTTTTTTTTTTTTAATTGATATTTTAATTTGAGACGTGTACATCCTCTTGAAGGGTCCGTTTGGCGTTTACTGTATGGGATAATTATATCGGACAGAGTTTATTTATTTGTTTATTTATTTATATAATATTATAGAGAAAGGGGAGGGGATTAGATCTTTTTAGAATTTTTTTATTTTTTATTTTTTGCATTTTAGAATTATTTATTTATTTTGCTTTTATTTTATGCCCACTAGGGTGTTTAAATCCTAGGGGGGTCTGATCGCTCTGACAATATACAGCAATAAAACACATCATTAACAGCCCCACCTCCGACGGAATGACAGGACTGGGAGCCTCGGAGGGAGGCGCTGATCATCAGCGATTTGGTGACACCCATTCACCAGCGCGGTTTCTGTGCTATGGTCCAGTTTGACAGTTTTGACAGAATTTTGGATTCATAAATTTTCTGAATTGTATAAAATCAGAAATGAAATCAAAATGAAACAAGTTATTCAACATATTAGATTGATTGCTATACAGAGCCCTTCCCCCTATGGACTCTGTTTTTCCCCTCCGTGGTTCAGTGATTGTTTTCAGTGGTTTTCACATTGGCTTTTTTTGTTTAAAGAATCCGTTTTCTGTGAAAAATATTTTGAAACCTGTCTATTTTTTTCACTGATGAGGCTGAAAAACCAGGGGGGGGTTGCAGAGACAAAATGGAAGCAAAAAGAAGACAAAACCCAAAGGAGACACAATGGAAGCGCCAATGTAAATCTAGCCTCAGATGAATATATATTAGGGCAGCATGGTGGCTCAGTGGTTAGCACTACAGCCTTGCAGTGCGGTGGCTCAGTGGTTAGCACTATAGCCATGCAGCACAGTGGCTCAGTGGTTAGCACTACAGGCTTGCAGCGCTGGGGTCCTGGGATCAAGTCCCACCCAGGTCAACATCTGCAAAGAGTTTGTATGTTCCCTCCATGTTTGCGTGGATTTCCTCTGCGTCCTCTGGTTTCCTCCCACACTCCAAAACATACTGGTGGGTTGATTAGATTGTGAGCCCCGTGGGGACAGGGACCGATTTGGCAGCTCTGTGCAGCGCTACATAATGGGGCACATTTACTTACCCGGTCCAGTCGCGATCCAGCGGCGCGTTCTCTGCACTGGATTCGGGTCCGGCCGGGATTTAATAAGGTAGTTCCTCCGCCGTTGCGCTGAAAAGCATTTTAACGCGCCGGAATTCACCGAGGCCGCCTGAGTGAAGGTAAGCGGGTCCCGAGCGACACATTTTCGGTTCTTAAATGCGGCGGTTTTTCCGAATACGTCGGGTTTTCGTTCGGCCACGCCCCCCGATTTTCGTCGCGCGCATGCCGGCGCCGATGCGCCACAATCCGATCGCGTGCGCCAAAATCCCGGGGCAATTCAGGTACAATCGACGCAAATCGGAAATATTTGGGTAACACGCCGGGAAAACGCGAATCGGGCCCTTAGTAAATGACCCCCAATATGTGTGCGCTATATACATAAAGGAATTCTTATTAACTATCTTCTAGATATTTGTGCATCTGTGATGATTTGTTAGTGGTGCCCAATGCTGTCACCTACTGAATACCCCACAATGTAAAGGGGCCCCTCTGTATGAGTTACAATGGACTATTAGATGGGCCGGGGGTAAACATTAGTGGGGGCCGTGAATGTTATGGGAACTGTAGTTTTGTCAGAAAGCTGCCAATCAATAGACTGAGGACAATATAGAAACTGCAGGAATGAAACAGCTAAAACAGCAACAATGGAACAAAAATAGCAACAATAAATCTCCAGAAAAAGAATTGTCAAAACCCTGGATTGTAGGTGATTTATTTCTTAGTGTTGGTCAATCTCTTACGCATCAATGACCGACGTGTAAGCTGGAGACAGGAGCCACAATAACCAGAGAAGCTGATGGAGATGAATGGAGGACGGATAATAGAGAACTTTACTACAGAACATACAATTAAATCTTTCATGTAATGAGCCGCAATCATAAGTCTCCAAGTCTCTTATAAGAAAAGCAATTGCCGAAGTGAGTGAAGCGCAACAAAAATGACCCTTTTTATTAGCGTCCTAAGGCTCAGTATGGAGGGGATCATAGGTCCCCGGGGAAGCAATGAGAGACGTATCAAGTCCTGTATATCTATAACACGAACTGTATACACAGAACAATGTCTCTCCATCAATTCATATAATATCTATCTCTATCTATCTCACTATATCTATCATCTCTCTCTATCTATTGAATACTATTGTATATCTGCTCTGGAATTACTATATCTATTATTTGGCATTGGAGCATTTTTTTGTCCTGCTTTTTTTGTTTTTTTTAACCAGCCTTCTTTTCACTTGTTTTAGACTGTATCAACATCCAAAAGATGCCAATACAGCTTAAAGAAGTTTAAAGCTCTGGCAAACATAGAGCAACACAGTAGTCCCTGCTCATTGCTCATTGGAGTAACTAAAACTAAAATTATGGGGCACATTTAGCATTGCACATTGTAGCTTGTACACCTGAAAACAAGCCATGATGTAGTCTCAATCCCTCGGGAGGGGGGGCTGCCGCGCCGTGGAGTGGGCCGGCACAGGGCGCTGCTTCCCCACACTGCGCACTGCCTGTAGCCTATGGGTCATGGTGCAATAAGAGCCCGGGCAGCGCAGTCCATTGTTGCGCTGTGCTGCCGGACCCCTGATAAATCCGTTACGTTATGCTGGCACAGGTGCAGCACTTAGCGTATGATTAATGTGCCCCTATATGTAGTATTCAACCAAAACCAACATGGCAAATGTCTATATATATATATATATCCAGCAACTCCACCTCCTTACAAATCACCAAACCAAAAACACAAAAGATAGAAGCTTTTACCAAAAAATGTAAAGTAAAAAATGATTATCTTTATTAATGCAAATAAGTCATGATCCAAATGTAATCCATGGAAATGGCGCAGCTTGTAGAATGTCTTGGATTTTATCCCATTGTTGACGAATTTGATATTGTAAAACAACTTTCAGTGGTGACAACATTTGCAGAAATGAAGAATTACAGTGAATTCCGTTTGTTGATTTCCAATTACTTAAGAAAAAATTGAAATAACAGATGACCGAACCTTGGAGTTATTCTCTAGACTTTCTGTTTCATCTTAGAGGTGAGAGCGTTGTGTCTGCTGAGCAGGAGAACCATGAGAGCATCCTGAGGCTACTATGATTCCTAAATTGAACACATGGGATTCGGAAACACTCACCGCGGTATATGATCGGCTTCTGCTCCTCTAGTTGAGAGCCTGGAAGAACAGGCAGAAGAGCTTCCTAAATCCTGGGTGAGTAACACCGCTGTTTGATAGACTGCGCTCCATTCAGCCGCGTTCTGCCCTATACAGCTTCTATTTTCATGAGACCAGTGGGATTTCAAGGTCTCGGATGGATATCACACATTTGTCCTAGTGTAGATAACATGTCCTAAAATGAACTAAATAACTACAGAACATCCGTAATGTCTCATACAATGTGGGATAGAAGGCGAATGTGAATTTCCATTTTATTCTTCATATAAAAAATACAGTAAACCTCTGGGAAAAGCAGAACTTTAGGATTCTGGATTATTAGTTACCGGTTGACTTGTCGAAATGAAGAACCTCCAGCAAGACATAAAATACTGAATGCTGTTTTTTCAGTTTTTTAAAGACAAAGCACGAATCCACAAACAAAAGAAACCCAACAAAGATCTCATCCAGAAATGATCAATAGTCAAATGTCGCCAAGTCCACGGGATGGTAATGGAGCATTCGGGAGGCTTTAGTATCAATACACACGACCCGGGATTAATATTCCAGCGTCATGGAGGAGCCCAGAATCCAATGGAGTTCAGCCTGGGCAACTTGTGTAAGACATGATACATAAGATCAGATGAGACCAAGCGGTAGTGGGTCATCTCTCTCGTAGCTAAACCACAGTCTATCCATGGAAGACAAAGTTTCTCGGATTTCTTTAAGGCCCCACGTTACCAAAAGATCCCTTTCTCCAACAGGAGCAGACATTTGGCATTGTCTATAAATTCCGACCCGACCGGCCAAACCGGGTTCAGCCAGTGTTGGGCAATTAGTTTCCGTGCCATCCATAATAAATGGTCCATTTTTTTGGTCCGTTTTGCCGGTCTCCGTTCGCTTATTCCTCCATACATACCAACACACAAACAAAAGGAGAGCAACAATGTCAACTGAATAGACATCATTAATGATATCAAGCACCGCCTTCCAGAAACCCCCTAAATTTGGGCAGGACCAGACCATGTGGAGCAGATCTGCCACCTCACCATGACCACGGGGGCAGTGGATATTTGGCCTAGCTCCTATATCGAGCATAAATTTGTGGGTCTTATAGACTCTGTGGAGTAAATACAGTTGTGGTAGCCAATGAACTTCAATGAATAAGAGGGAGAGGGTGTGTATTCTTTCTAAGATTTCTTTCCACTGATCTTCCTCTATAGGTCCTATATCCTCCTCCCAGCATCCCCTACTTATATCAAGAAATCTGTCCAAAATAAGGTCCCTTACATACTGATACACTATAGAGATAATCCAAAGTAACAGAGGATCACGGCACTTCTTAAAAAGCAATGTATTCTTTATTTCTTCATATTAAAATTACAGGAAACATGGCAGAGCCTTTGCCTACGCGTTTCGAGCACTAAGTGCTCTTAATCATGGCACGTACTCCGTATAACACAGTGAAAATTTAAAACAAACAACAGCCAATCCCTGTATCGGGGGGGGTGCCTTTAAAACGGTGATTGCCCAGGAAGGGAAAACGCCCAACATATCGTATATCCGTATACAGCAAACCACTTCCAATATTAACATTAATTTACATAGCATTGTAAAGACGTGAGTTTCTTCATATATGCAAGCAAAAAATCTAATCTTATATTATCAGCATCTAGTAATATTCACATGTTTAAAAGAAAAAGTCTGAATAATGATCTACAACTAAGTCTGAATAGCGACTTGCAATTCACATTCAAGGAAGTAAGAGAATCTGTATTTTTAACAATCAACCATACAACATAAGGCATGAATCCTGTTTGTAGATGAAACTATTAATGTGGGGATGGCATCCCACATATGAGAGTATAATGTGCCGCAATGAATAAGCGCATCCTCTTACCCACACTCGTCAAGAATTTTAACAAGGTCTTTGGATGGAATGCATAAATAGACTAATAAAAGTAAGAAACATCCGATCTCAGATTCTGACCAGATTCTGGCCGATCACCGTTTTAACAGCACACACCCCCGATACAGGGATTGGCTGATGTTTGTTTAAAATTTTCACTGTGTTATACGGAGTACATGTCATGATTAAGAAGAGCACTTAGTGCTCGAAACGCGTAGGCAAAGTCTCTGCCATGTTTCCCCTCCCTCGAGTAATCATGCTGAATTTGAATCCAAAAAATTCCATAGAGGACACCTTTCCGCAGCTGCGGAAATGTTTTGAGCCTATCAGATGAAAGTAGCTCTGACACCTTTCGGACCCCCTTCTTCTACGACTTCAAGGAACCCTATGAACGACTTCAAGGAAGAGCAGACTTGGAAGCGGGGGATTGTCCCAGAATTACGGGGAGTATTACGAGAATTCCTGAATGCCCTGCACCAAACCTTATGAAGTAGAGTTAGAGTAGGATTAGAAGAACTAGTCGGTAGGCGCAATCTTGGTTTCCAACACTTCATACAAATTATCTACATTCAGATCTCCGCCACCTTACTACACCAAATCAGCCTGCAGAATAGCCCATCAACTAAATGCAAAATCGAAGGGAAATCCAAATCAGGGAGTTGTGTAATAAGTTCAGAAGCTGAGGCATCCAAACTGGTCAATGGGTTGGAAATTGGTTCTCCGCACCAAGGACAATGGCAGCTTAGCCCAACAATCAGGTTTATGTTTGAACCTATTATGTAGAGGGGTTAGGTTCATAATCTGTAGGAGTCGCAACTGCCTAGGTGTTTAAAACCCTTGACTACCCGTAACCCAAACTGGCCATAATCCTCCACTGCCCCGGGGACATCCAAGGCCATGAAGGTGGACTTACCCCAATTAATCTGCAAAACCAGAATATGTCTTCAATAAGTGACACAACCGCCGGAAGCCAACGTCTAGCATCAGACAGGAAAAGCAAAGCGTTGTCAGCGAACAACACCACCTTCTCCACCTGTGCCCCTCTGTGGAGTCCCTTGACTGCCTCACAACATCGAATAACTGCGGCCAGTGGATCTATTACCAAGGCAGAGAGCAGTAGAGACAGGGGGCAGCCCTTATTAATTGGGTCTCCATCACCTTGAAGATGTAGAGCGCCTCCACCCATCCTCCTTCTGGATTCATTCCCATTTCAATCATCTGCACAGAGAATAGTCGTCGTGAATTGTCAAAATAGTCAAAAAGAGTTGGCTATGCAGGAATGCACTTTTTTTCTAACATCTAAGAATTCTCCCAAAAATTCACTAAGGTTTCCACAAACAGGAAAGTGAAAATGCTGAGCCACCAGTAGGATCTAAGAGCCAAAGATTGGGAGGGGGATCTTAACAAAATAACCCTGTGTTCACATAATGAGGAGGCATCGGGTGGGTTACATAGTCCTTACCTTCCCGCTCTCTCCTGAAAGCTGGAGGAGGAGTTGACATCGGCAGAAGCCAGTCTTTGGCTCTTGCCAATGTTCAGGGGGTTTCCCCCCATTAAAGTCACAGTCCTTATATGGACACTGACATTACTGGGGGCCTCCCTTAGCATATGCTTAGTGGAGGCTGGGGGAGGGGTGTAATCCATTGTACACGTCCCCATCGCCTCCAGTGGCAATTTACTCACCACCATCTGTTGTTTACAATCTATCGGCCTCCTTACCACAAAAATAGGTGATGGGCTACCCCCTGCTTTGCCTGTGATGTAGAGACGTCATTCAGTTGGTTGGACAGATTTACAGACCTTTTCTATGCTTAACCCTGCAATGTTTATTACTTCCTGTGGGCAGCCATATTGGAGCCAAATAGTCAATAATACATTATGTGGATACTTTAGTAGGTAGGTAAGAGTAGGAGTAGGTAATGATTAGTATACTGCCAATAAGCTCATGCTGTTATGCAGGTTTCCAGTATTATAATTCAGCTGCCGTCTGTCTTTAGATCTCCCTCCTCTCTAATAATGAGATGACTCTGTTGTTGTCCCAGTCTAATCTGCAAAGCTGACAAGTGAGCTGCATAAAACAGTCATCGTGGATCAATAAGGTCTTGCAAGTTCAGTTCCCGTATCTCTGTTAGGGGCATCATGGTGGGACGGGATGTAATGGGGATGAATGTATTAGACCTTATAGAGGAGAGTTGTATCTGAGAGTTAGGATTTGCCCTTGGAGCTCGAAATGTTTATTATACGTAACAGCGCAAACAACATTTTATTGGAAAGCATCAAAGTGTCTCCTGGAGCCATACAAAATGAGAAGAAGAAATCTCCAGGAGTTTACATCTACTGAGGAAAACTAATTCATGAATATTTCTGCCGTTTCTGGTAGAAGCGGAGCCGCGCTGAGCTGTCCTGTTCTCTCACTTACCGTCACTTACCGGGAACATTTCATCAATATTAGTTTAAGAAAGGAATCGACAACTTTCTGATGGTGAATTGTAGCAACTACAAGGAGGAACAAATTAGTAACAACTTGTCACAGTCACAGATGATCCTTTGTCCTGCTTTAGGGGTTTGAATAAGAGTAGCAAAACATGGCTACTATTTTGTTGCATTCCTGCTAAATCCCATGGGGGGAGGGGACAAAAACAAAAAGAGAATGGGGCTTATTTACAGAGGGTGGGTATTCAGACAAACCGTGGGATTTAACTTAAAATCCCACGGATCAAGCACTTACATGCACCGGGAAGAAGATGGTGAACTCCAGCAGACCTGATCGGGGAAGCGACACATGCAGGATATCGGGCGCACAATCTTCTACCCTCCGGACCGGGTAAGTCAATGTGTCCCATTGTGTCCTTTCTCTAAATGGAATTTGTCACCTCTAACTAATTCAGTAAAGCCAAGCAGTCCCTTATACAAGACTGTAAAGTGTCTCAATGGTTCTACTGTGGCTTCTCTCCGTTTTTCCTTTGGTTACAACTTTTATTCCCCCTGTTTTGATTCAGAGATCCAGTGAGGGAAGAGGGAGAGCTCTTGGATTCAGTCAAGATCCTTCCCATCCTCACGGCCGCTCAGCTTCATAAACCTGCCCCTCCGCACCGCCCATAGCTCCACGTCACGGTATTCCTGTTAGAAATGACTGCACCTGCACCCTAATGTGTGTCCCACAGGTGCACTGCACATGTGCCACTAAGAACTAGCCAGTCCGATGCACCTATGGAGCCTCATAGGGACACGCAGCCCAGCTCCAAACTCAAAGGCGCACTGTGCATGTTGGAAAATTTCAAGCAGGAATACAGTGACGTGGAGCTGGGGGCAGTGCGGAGGGGAAGGTTTATGAGGCTGAGCGGCCAAGATTAGGCATGGGAGGGACTTAACTGAATCCAAGAGGTCTCCAGCCTCCGCAATCACTATATTATGTTATCAAGGGGGGCAGGGGTCATGATCGAAAGATTGGAAGGGCTAGACCAATAACTAAACAGAGATTCACCTGCTGGACTGGGTGACTGGGCTCTCTTCTAGCGGTTGGTATTGGTGAAAGCTCATGTCTGGACCTTGTTTGGTTGCCAAAACCTTTGTTTAGTCATTGGACCAGCAGTTTAGACTGGATGTACAATATTGAGGTCTCGATTGTAGGTTTTGTTGTTAGTTCAGAGGTCGGGTCGCCAGATAATGACTTTGAGAGGATATTAGTGGGGTTATAGAGGGCAGCAGGACTGTACTATTGTTTTACTTCTGTTTGGGGTTTATTGAGTTAGTTAGAGGTGACAGATTCCCTTTAATCTTGTTTAAGCATTGCCTTGACTTCTGGTATTTGGCACTGATAATTGTCCGGAAGTTTTGAGGGTCATAAGACCATGAGACATGACTTGTGATGCAAGATGAAGTGACGTCCGCTGGTCTGAGGTCTTGCTTCCCCAAGAACTTCTGGCTGAACACCAGGGTCTCACTATGGGCTTTGCAGCGGGATCCGGTCAGTGTCGGACTGGCATGTATTGGGCCTACTAGAGGTGGTGATCTTGAGGGCCCACCTTTTAAGATCTTTTGGGCCCATTATAAAGTGTTAAAACCTGGGGCCCACCGGAGGATTCTCCGATGCTCTGGTGGGCCAGTCCGACACTGGATCCAGTTATTGATTTGCGCCTCTCTTGCTCATATTCCATGGGTTCTACTCCTGAATTTGTAAGCACCCCTGCAGGAAATATATCAAATAACAACATACAGTCACACAATGATGCACCCAAAGGTTAACTAGCGTTATAGACATTTTTATGTCCTCTATGTCACTTCACACAAAGGTGGGACAACACTATGAGACGTGAATGTGATAAAAAAATGTTGTCTCATGCTTTGGCAGCTCAATAAACGAAATTGAAAAGTTAGACCAGACAGTAGAGATGAGCGGGTCCATGAAGTTCTGGGTCAGGTCTGGGTAACAAATTGGAACCCAAAACCCCGCCCATAACACCCTCCAATCACAGGCATTACCGGCAAGGTGGCGAGCCTAACCTGTCCTTCTGACCCACGTTTGGGTTCAGGGACATCGGCATCGCGGTTCCACTGTGCCCATCAGTACCAGCCTTTGACTAAGACAGATCCACTATCCAGCATGAGACACTTGAATCTGTCCAACGATTAGACAGCATTAGTGCATTGCAATGAATAATACATATTCCTAATTTTATTGATATAAAGTGTAAATTTAATACTAAAATTCCAACATTTGTGGACCCAAACCAACCCAGTCACAACACCAGGAATGTGCTCCGAGAGAGTAACTAATGGCCCCCGCATTTATTTCTAATTAGCTGGAACTTGAATTATCCCGATAAAGAACTGAGGGATAATTAGAAATATTGTTCCATGTTCTAGACGAGTTTTGTTTACTATTATTCCGAATATTAGTCATTTCTTAATTTGATTATGACTCAAAGAAAAGAACAAGTCTTCATAAAACGCGGAATAATGAATTAGTAATTAAGTCACATTTTGTATGTTTATACAACAAAGCAATTCCCGCTAATGGATTATTAGCAAATTACCTGAAGGTTATAAAGGATGTTTCTTCAAATTACGGATATTATCTATAAGTCCTACATATTGTGTTATCAGGTTAAATATAGCTTGTTTATACTGTAAGTCTTCAGGTTATTAAAGAAGACCTGTCACCAGAATATTACCCTACACAAAAGTAATATCTGTCGGTAAATGGTTAAGAGTCCTCCCCATATCACCTAAAATGATCTGCCACTGGGGCACTGTGCCTTAATTAAAGCCGTTTGTCTAATTTGTATAGATGAGTCATCTACTGAAGAGAAGAGTCAGAAGAGTCAGGCTGCCAGTAAACCCCGCCTCCTTCTTTTGACTGACAGTTTAGTGTCTTCAAATCTTGACCTGAGCAGATAGGAAGTCCTCTCCCTGTCCACTTCCTGTTCCTGCCAGAATGTTGTCCCGCTGCACACTCACTTACATGGTGTATTTAGCAGTGACCATTGTTGCAGGACCCGCAGGTCTCCTCACCATTTTGTGCGAGTGGTAGTGGGAGGAGCCACTCTGCAGTGGGAGGGTCCAACTTCAACAAAGTGGGAAAGGTTTGGGAAGCAGATTGGCCAGGAACAGGAAATGGTGAATCCTGTTCTTACAGCTGAAGACACAAAAGGTTAACAATGGAAGTTTCTCTATATCGAAGGCCTAAGTGTCTGTTATTTGGACACTGGATGTGACAATATTTTTGATTTGCTATCCATTCCATTTTTCGTTTATGGAGTGGCTGCCCCTAACAATAAAGATTTGGAACGCCCCAGTAACTTGGAGGTTTCATTGTTACAGGTTTGCATGTATAGAGGATCTCCCCCTCACATCAGATTCTTTATGAATTCGTGAAGCTCGTCTAGAGCTCTAGAAGGTCGTGTAGAAATCTCGTTTGTGACCCTTTCCTGGCCGGACTGTCCATTGACCATTGATGGTATCTGTAAGTTGTTTGAAAAAGGGCGAATACTTGAAACGTATAAATAAACAGATGAATGATGACTGCATCTTCTTACCATCCTTTCCCCAGAACCAAGATCCCTTGGAGCCATTCCAGCACTTTGTCCACTGACCATCTCTCTTCTGTTCATTAGATATAATACATTAGTCCATTTCAACAACTCATCTGGGTCTTCCGCTGCTCATCTGAGGCTTCCTTAAGAGGTAGCGACCCGGTGGTTTCCTTACAGTAAAGACTAGATCTCCAAACAGGGTTAAAGGGTGAATACCAAGGGACCACATAAATATCACCTTAGAAAAAGACTGAAATCCATACATTTACATGATGGGGGATATTTACCAGGCTTGTTTGCCATATTTTGGCGCACTGACATGATCACAATTCCTGGTTAAACTCCTGGAAATGTGTTTTTCCCCCATATATGGCACTTGGGGTGGTGGGTGTGAAGGGAGTGCACACCTGGCAGCATATTGGCCCGGTGCGGGGCGTTCCTGCCCCCCATCTGCACTACGTACCTGCCCCCACACCTGTGCTACGTTCCTGCCCCCCATCTGCACTAAGTACCTGCCCCCACACCTGTGCTACGTTCCTGCCCCCCCATCTGTGCTACGTACCTGCCCCCACACCTGTGCACTACCCGTAGGCTGCACAATTCTCCAGCAGACAGGGCTTGCCGTAGATTTGCCGGTGCCCCATGCACCAGCGTATGATAAATAACCCCCAATCTCCATCATGGCTAAACATATTCCAAATAGAAGAACCAAATAATTAGGGAGCCTGAAATATTTAGACCATTGAGTAAAAATCAAGACATTTATACAATCTGTATCTACTAATGTCATGGGGAAGCAGCAAGAAGTTCTGACAGAGCTCAGTTTTACTCTGAAAAATATCACATTTCAGGAAGACATAGTTTAGATACTAGCCCCCCCCCCCCCCCCCCCCATGCACGAACAGGGAGTCTCGTCAGTCAAGTCAAGCGTGAAAGGGAGAAGTGGCGCGATGGACTCGTCTTCTCATTGACTCTCATGCCCAGAGTCTTGTGCAGATCCCAGAGCTCATCCTTAAAACTAGATTTCTGTAAAACACTGCAACATGTCAGTATAAAACACAGTTATCTGTCATGAGGGACCGGGGTGGGATTCCATGTACAAGAAGTAACCAAAAACTGACTAACAGGTTTACTATGAGTTTTACATTACATTTCTTTTAGTACATGGAAATATAAGAGTCCTACCACCCAACTGTCCCAGATACGGTGGAAGAGTCTCAGATTTGGGGGTGTTCCCTACTGCCCCCAGGAGGGGGAGACGTGTCCTATATTCAACTCTATGTCCCTCCTCCCTCTGCTGTCATTGGCTGGGTAAGTGGGTGCTTTAAAAAGAGGGACATTGGGGGGCGTAGTTGGAAGGTGCAATGTTTTTTCATGGGCAAAAATTTGTGAGGCGAAACAATAGGGGTGCAAAGATATGGGGAGTCCAAAGTAGGGGTGCATTAGTCAGGGTGCATAGGATGGGGGACATAGTAAGTGTAGAAAGGGGGCTTTATATGGACTCTAATGGTGACATTATATAGAAGGGGCATCATACAGTGTAAAGCCATAAAATGGATGGGTACATCGGGGTAAGGAGCGTGGCTCAGGACGTGGGAAGGTAAATATGAGATACTGCAATGTAGTCCAATAAGAAAAAAAAGAGGCACCATCATCCAACATACTGGTGCTCCTGCTCAGCAAGTCAGGAAAGAGTAAAACTTTACAGGAACAAGGACCCAAACCATAGAGACGAGGGACAACATTGCTATCGGCATCTCATCTCATACACGTCTTCACCTGCAGTACAATGAGTTATAGGAGATTACACATACATTGGGGCAGATTTACTTACCTGGTCCATTCGCGATCCAGCGGTGGATTCGGGTCTTCCGGCGATTCACTAAGGCAGTTCCTCCGACGTCCACCAGGTGTCACTGCTGAAGTCCATCGGAATGCACTGAAGTACACCGAGCCTGGCCGGGTGCAGGTAAGCACATGTCCAGCAACACTTTTTTTTTTTAAATGTGGAGGTTTCTCCGAATCCGTCGGTTTTCGTTCGGCCACGCACCCCGATTTCCGTCGCGTGCACGCCGGCGCAGATGCCCCAAAAACCCGGGGCAATTCAGGGAAAATCGGCACAAAACTGAAAAATTTGGGTAAATTGCCGTAAAAACGCAATTCGGGCCCTTAGTAAATGACCCCCATTGTCCTTCTACACCTCAGAGCTGGCAGTGACTGGCCGGATGTACAGGACATCAATGAGGAGAGATAACATCATGGATAAGAGGGGGGGAATGTCCCCTCACAGTTTTGTTATGTCCCTCTGTTGTTCCCGTCTTGTGTATATTCCCCTCTGTGTAACTATTTGTTCATCTGGAAAACCAGTGAATGAGGAGAGAGGCGGGAAAACGGTGTGAGCGGAAAGGAGGAATAACAGGATCCTCAGGTACAAGGTAGGAAAGTCAATGGGGCAGATTTACTTACCCGGTCCAGTCGCGATTGAGCGGCGCGTTCTCCGACGCTGATTCGGGTCCGGCTGGGATTCACTAAGGTCCGTGCGCTGATATCCACTAGGTGACGCTGCTGTGCTGAGGTCCGATGGAGTTCACCGGAGTTCCCTATCCTATCCTGGGTGCAGGTAAGTGCGTGTCAAGCGACACATTTTTATTATAAATACCGCGATTTTCCGAATCTGTCAGGTTTTCCAACGACCACGCCCCCCCCCCCCCCCCATTTCCATCGCGTGCATGCCAGACCTGAAACGGGGAAATAATCCAAATTACTGGCAAACAATGCAAATTCCCTGGATCTTGTGACTGATCGCATGTGTTGGTCCGAGATTCCCCCCCATACATGAAAACGCTTCTTGTCAATGCGGCCTAAGGTCATATGAAAACTGCGTATGCCTCCTGTGCCCGCCGTTTTCATGCGGGTAGCATTCGGCCACATTCATTTCACTGGACAATATGGCCGTCCATTGACATGCCCGTATTATCCACCGTACCGAAACGTGAAAAAATTCTAGAGTGTCCTATTGTCTCCACTATTTCCATTTCGCACCCCCCATAGACATCTACGAGTAACGTGTTGTGTACGTGCTGCTTACGGGTGCGCACCGTATATAGGGGCAGTATCCAGGGAGACCAGAGCCAATGGGAGGAGCATTCTGTCAGCAGCCAATAGTCAGCCAGACACCGTATCTGCCGGCCCACCTAAGTTTCCATAAAGTAATGGCGCGGCTTTCTCCGTCAATAATGTCAATAATCATCTCTCCTGCACCAAATCATGGAGGGCGACCCATGACCCATCCAAGAACCTTGTGTGAACTTGTGCAAATACAATGAAACATTTATGAGCATTGTGTTTCTTCAGGTCCAACTGATGAGACGTTAGTCCGGTCTTATCTCACTGCAGTCCAGCTATTGGGAAACTACAACTCCCAGCATGCACAGGGTGTGAGCTGCAGTGATCCTGCACAAGGAATAAATCTACAAAAGGCACAAAGTTGAGAACACTTTCTCCTCCACTGAATATTAAAGGGAACCTGTCACCAGGGACTTCACTTCACTACAGACGGGTTACAGAAGCCCATCACTCCTGCAGTGCACTTCTGCCTTTCTGCTTTCTAAGCATTTGCATCACAATATAATTGTGTGTTATAACTTATCCGGCTTCCTGATAGAATCCTCTGTGTAGTCCCAGGGGTTGGGCTTTGGTTTGGCTGCATTTCAAAAAACAACATGTGACTTGTCTGTGATGCCAACTCCTTAGCTCTCAGCCCCCACCTTTCTGCTCCTGTATAGCTCCTCCCTCCCCATTTCCCATGATCATGGAGCGATCCCTCACTCCATGACCATTTGAAGTGCACAGTGAAAGTCATAAAACAGAGAGCTAATTGCACAAATGTGAGAGCAGTTGTCAAAGAATAATAGGAGAGCAGTTGTCGAGGAGTGATAGGAGAGCAGTTGTCGAGGAGTGATAGGAGAGCAGTTGTCAGGGAGTGATAGGAGAGCAGTTGTCAGGGAGTGATAGGAGAGCAGTTGTCATGGAGTGATAGGAGAGCAGTTGTCGGGGAGTGATAGGAGAGCAGTTGTCGGGGAGTGATAGGAGAGCAGTTGTCAGGGAGTGATAGGAGAGCAGTTGTCAGGGAGTGATAGGAGAGCAGTTGTCGGGGAGTGATAGTAGAGCAGTTGTCATGGAGTGATAGGAGAGCAGTTGTCAGGGAGTGATAGGAGAGCAGTTGTCAGGGAGTGATAGGAGAGCAGTTGTCAGGGAGTGATAGGAGAGCAGTTGTCGGGGAGTGATAGTAGAGCAGTTGTCGGGGAGTGATAGGAGAGCAGTTGTCGGGGAGTGATAGTAGAGCAGTTGTCGGGGAGTGATAGAAGAGCAGTTGTCGGGGAGTGATAGGAGAGCAGTTGTCGGGGAGTGATAGTAGAGCAGTTGTCGGGGAGTGATAGAAGAGCAGTTGTCAGGGAGTCATAGGAGAGCAGTTGTCAGGGAGTGATAGGAGAGCAGTTGTCAGGGAGTGATAGGAGAGCAGTTGTCGGGGAGTGATAGGAGAACAGTTGTCGGGGAGTGATAGGAGAGCAGTTGTCAGGGAGTGATAGGAGAGCAGTTGTCAGGGAGTGATAGGAGAGCAGTTGTCGGGGAGTGATAGGAGAGCAGTTGTCAGGGAGTGATAGGAGAGCAGTTGTCAGGGAGTGATAGGAGAGCAGTTGTCGGGGAGTGATAGTAGAGCAGTTGTCATGGAGTGATAGGAGAGCAGTTGTCAGGGAGTGATAGGAGAGCAGTTGTCAGGGAGTGATAGGAGAGCAGTTGTCAGGGAGTGATAGGAGAGCAGTTGTCGGGGAGTGATAGTAGAGCAGTTGTCGGGGAGTGATAGGAGAGCAGTTGTCGGGGAGTGATAGTAGAGCAGTTGTCGGGGAGTGATAGAAGAGCAGTTGTCGGGGAGTGATAGGAGAGCAGTTGTCGGGGAGTGATAGTAGAGCAGTTGTCGGGGAGTGATAGAAGAGCAGTTGTCAGGGAGTCATAGGAGAGCAGTTGTCAGGGAGTGATAGGAGAGCAGTTGTCAGGGAGTGATAGGAGAGCAGTTGTCGGGGAGTGATAGGAGAACAGTTGTCGGGGAGTGATAGGAGAGCAGTTGTCAGTGGGTAATGATACTATTGTATTTTCTGGATTATTGTTGGATTCTGATGCATAAACCCTGCACAGAGGAGAAAATCCCTTTTCACTGCCAAGTCCTTTCCTGCTGATTCTTTATTTCTATGACAACCAGGACAGACGGATGTCTCTAGAATAGAGAATCTTCCTTCTTTCCCCGAACATGTTTAAAGGGAACCTGTCACCAGGAGAGCCATTTTTAGCACTCCCCCAGTCCCCACAGAGCATAGTACATACACTGCCAAAGTGTTTTTGTATTAAAAATTGGTTTTACAGCAAAAAAGATATGTTATATTGTACCTTTCATAAGCACCTGTTGTGTGACTAGGCAGTTGCCCAATGGGAGGGGCTGGAAAGGAGCAGTCCCCCCCCCCAACCCTTGGGAAACAGCTCCTCCATGTGTCCTCCTTTTCAAATATGTGAAAACACCCATCACTGGGCTTAGCGACCCCCCCTGCTCCTCTACAGCCAATCCCGAGTGAGGGGAGTTATTCTTTTATTTGAAAAGGACACATGGAGGAGCTGTTTCCCAAGGGTGGGGGGGGAACTGCTCCTTTCCAGCCCCTCCCAGTGGACGAGTGCCTAGTCACACAGCACATGCTAATGAAAGGTACAATATAACATATCTTTTTTTCTGTAAAACCTATTTTTTATGCAAAAACTCTTTGGCAGTGTATGTACTATGCTCTGTGGGGACTGGGGGAGTGCTAAAAATGGGTCTCCTGGTGACAGGTTCCCTTTAATCCCTTATTTATTCCCGTTTATTTATTGGACATAACACATAACCTCATGTATCAGATGATGCCGGTACCAGGCGTCCGCTCCAGGATATGACTGCATTCACATGGGAAATATTTCTGCTGAAATGATTAAAAAATCATTCCACAAATCTGAAGTTATTTTCTGGCGCATGCGGAATGGGATATGTAACTGTAGAGTTTCAGTGTTTGATAATGATTCCAATGATACCTGTATGATCCCGCTGCCGGGTTCTTCCTGTAAGATACCTTGTAAATATAACATTAGATTCAGATTCCGCTTTTCCTGATGTGGTGGGGGGGGGGGAGGGCATCAGGACTATAACAGTCAATGGGCGGCTCTAGCTCATGTGGCATCCGTCCACTCCTTGGGGCTGTTACCAATATGTGCTTGATGGTTACGGGACTGTAATTGCACATATGACATGTGACCCAACCCCTGTCCTTATCATTCATGGTTAAGACCAAGGATTTGCCCAATGAGGTTGTGGCACCTGGTCTTCACACAAGCCCGCCCCAAAGCGGGATAGTCTTGCAGCGGTGGGGTGCCATTAGGTCGTGCCACTGGTGCAACTAGGCCCGTGGTGGCAGCCAGGGTTACAGGGATGTAGGACACAGTCCGAGCCTGGGATGACAGCAGGAATGCGGCTTGGAAGGATGACCCGGAATTCACGGCAGGCAAGCAGGCAGTAGCTGGCACAGGACCCAGGCGGCCAGGCACGCACAAGTCCTTGGAGGAGCGTCTGGGAATGCAGAAGATGGGAAACACAGAGGCGTCTGGAAACGCTGGAGGAACACAGGGAACACGGAGGCGTCTGGAACCGCTGTGGGAAGCGAGGTGTGGAAACCTTGGAAATTCCTTGTAGAATGATGAAGATCCGGCCAGCAAGGAAGGGAAGTGCCGGATTATAAAGGAGGCGACCTGGCAGGCGCACGCCTTAGAGAACGGGGAGAGGATGTGGCCTAGTCGGAAGCAGGAGCGTTGAAGAGGTGAGTCTGGGCCGGGGGTTACCGCGCCACATGAAAGGCCACAGTTGTACCCTCGATCTGTACCGAGGATCGCGGGTGTGGCGTGATGGAGGTCATTACAAATGACTCATTGGAAAGCAAAGTGAAGACTCAGGAAGTGAAGGGAGACCATGGGAGCCAGGGATATCCACAAAAGGTAAATGTATAGAATGTTTCTCAATGTCCCCCAAAGCCTGTGCCTCTGGGCCCTTTAAATATGCAAATTTGGATGTAAGGGAAACTTTGCTTCTGCAATGAGTGGATTAAAGCGGTCAGAATGACATCTATAGTTGGAATACACCTCTAATGTTCATAATGTTATGCAATACGGTGATTTCCAAAGTACAAGTTTGCTGATGTAGAAGGGAAGTAAAACTGCTTATAAAGCTCTTCAACAAATTATTATCCGCATCAAATGCAAATGTGGGAAGAGTTGAGATGCACAGAACAGTTTTTGGGGACAAACCGCATTCTGCAAATATCTTTGGATGAAGTAGAAGGATAAAATAGAAGCTCGTCGCTCTACACAGGACCTGCCAATGGGGAAAACATCTTTGTCTGCGTTATAGCAAAAACAAGTACAAATATAATGAGTAGAATTTAGGAAAAATAAAGAAATCTGCTCATTAAAATAACTAAGAGACTCCATTCCTGGGATGGGAAACCTCAGAGAGAGAAGCAGATGGCGCTCGGCACAATAGACGCTGCTTCAGCCTCGTGATGAGATGATTCCCTCTGTTCCCCATGGGCGGTGAACATCTCCGGGCGCAGCGGAGAAAGAAAAACGAGAAGTTGCTTTAGTGAGTATTTTAAAATACAATGTAAACTGCACATATACAGCTAAAGAACTTACCCAAAGAGTAGAAGCAGGTAGGTGTGTCCACCAAGTGGAAGAAGGTGGCCGCCTGCAGCTCGTCCTTCCGGAGACTCCATGACTGGGTGCGAGGTGCGCACTGTTTCTACAAAAGAAAGGGCCAACTTAGAAGAACTTGTATGACCCTGAAATATCTATGCTGCACCTCAGAATCCAGTTACTGTATTATTCCGCCTAATATCATGGTGATACACAAGGATTATCTCCCCCTAAAGGGTCGTCCAATTGCCTCAGACATCAATAGCCTAACACAGGGGATATCAACATATGTGGATAAGATTCTTCGTCCATTCGTGCTGGCACTTCCATCAGAGAGATACGATGGATGTTCTGAGAAGAATAGATGACATTACAGTCCTGCAGGGCACTTTTTTGGCTAGCTTGAACGTGTAAGCCCTATACAGCTCGTTCCCGCATGATAAAGGCTGTATGGGGGTTAAGCATTTTTATCTATGAGAGGTTCACACATGTCCAACACTTGACCAACTTATAATGGACCTTCTGACATTCATATTGGAACATAACTTCTTCCTGTTTGATGGGCGCTTCTTCCACCAGCTCAGGGGCACCGCAATGGGGAGCCCAGCGGCCCCTACCCACGCAAACTTGTTCCTGGGCTGGTGGGAGGAGTGCTTTGTTTTTTCAGACAAGATGGATGATTGGATGTCAAAAATTTGTCTATGGATTAGATTCATGGACGACGTCCTACTACTCTGGACGGACACCAGAGAATCCTTCTAAAAATCAGACTAACCTCTGAAATTCAGACAATTTCATTCTTGGATCTCCTCAGTGATGGGAGCCTTAAAACATCAGTGTTCCACAAACAAACTGCCTCTAACAATATCGAAGAGCTATCACCCACCTACATTGAAGAAAGGTCTCCCCAAAGGACAATTCCTGTTGATCAGAAGAAATTGTTCTTCAGACTCTGATTGTGAAATCAAAGCTGGAGAACTCGAGAACCGTTTCCTAGAAATGGGATATCCCGAAGCAATACTCAATGCTGCTAAATCTCACGCCAGGGACTTAGATAGATCATCACTATTGGTCCCTAAGCAAAGGAATGATAGTGACAATAAAATCAGACTCATTGGGGGTCATTTACTAAGGGCCCGATTCGTGTTTTCCCGACGTGTTACCCGAATATTTCCGATTTGCGCCGATTGTACCTGAATTGCCCCGGGTTTTTGGCGCACGCGATCGGATTGTGGCACATCGGCGCTGGCATGCACGCGACGAAAATGTGTCGCTTGAAAAGCGCTTACCTTCACCTGGTCCAGCTCGGTGTATTCCGGCGCGTTCAGATGATTTTCAGCGCAGCAGCGCCACCTGGTGGACGGCGGAGGAACTACCTTAATAAATTCCGTCCGGACCCGAATCCTGTTCAGAGAACGCGCCGCTGGATCGCGAATGGACCGGGTAAGTAAATCTGCCCCTGTGTCACATTTGATGATAAAGCCCCAGAAATCAAAAGTACCCTGAGGAAACTCTGGGGAATCCTAAAACATGACCTAAGGAATAGAATTGAAACATACCCCACAGTCACGTACAGAAGGTGCAGAAATCTTGGTGATCGATTGGTCCATAGCCATTGCCTGAATCTGACAATACCTGGCTACATAAATGTAGAATTAAGGGACTTACAGATACGGTGACTACAAACACATTGACCAGAGCAGATCCTTCTCTAGTGTGACTATGGGCGCTTGCTATCAAAACCGTCAATTCATTAATTGTCGGACCATGGGAATAGTACTTGGCCCCTTGTTCGTGTCCCCTCAATTACGTGGGTAAAACCATCAAAGAATTGAGGGTGAGGATCCTGGATCATATTGGAAATATCAGAAGAGGCGATGATAGACCGGCGCTGCCTAATCATGGACATCAACGTCACGGAGGAATCTCAATGCCCTAAAATTTCAGGACATTGAAAAAATCTGACCATCTGCAAGAAGAGGGGATCGGAACAATAACATCTGGAGGAAAGAATCCCAATGGATCTGCCGGATGAAATGGATTAAACCCAACCCAATACAATATAGGTGCTTCTCGTTAACCTGATCGCGTCTTTCCAATCACATGTCCAGTGAGCTGACAATCTAATGACAAGTTCGCTGTGTTGGACAGAAGAAATGAGACAAAAAAGACAACAAAGAAGGACGACTCCTCGTGTGATAACGTTTAGGTAATGATTCAGGTGAGTAGCAGAAAATGTCCACCTGATAATCACTTGTATAGTTGCGACAAACAATGGCGTCTACTGTATGTCATTGGAAGGAACAGCAGCTCCCAAGCACTCCGAGACCGGTATCCAATGGCACCATAAGAAACGTGTAGAGTAGGAGATAAAATGGGGCTTAACGGGTGCACTAGTAACCAACTTATTAGGCAGAAGACTGATGCGGTGAAATAGATCAACTGGTATGTATTTATTTGTAGACAAAAAGCGTCCAATTGGTAGCACGTTTTATGTATCGTACCCTTCGTCAGACCAAATCTGAGGATGTGGTGGGCGTGAGCACAGCAGGTGCGATAGATGCTGTGTGAGTGGAGACCTCGCTGCTGTGACTCACTGATCCCCCTCCCCTCTCCATAGACCCCTATGGACACTCCAATTATTAATGTCAGTGTATGTATCAGTAGGGGTGAACATAAACTCTCAGCTGCCTATAGAACGGTGCCCTCTCTGCCCCATCCAATAATTATGCATCAGGTTATTTTTTTGGTAATCTCTATACAGTGTCTCATATCTGTGCTGACATCAGGTGTAAAGAAACACTATTTCAAGTTCTGCCCCCATTTTGCTCCAAGTGGTGCTGCCTGAGGCAAGAGGCTCAACTGGCCTCCTGGCTGGTGCACCCTGTGTACATGGAGATGTATGTAAGGCTGTGTACACATGTAATGCAGAGAAGTCTAGAATATTCTTCCCTGATTTTATATCAGCTGTTACTGATCTTACAATCGCAGCATCGGACGAGCAGATGAGCCGCTAGTAAACATGTGTCATTAATGTGACATCAGCCCGAGATTTACCATCTCATCAGTTTACAATATTTCTGCTCGGCTAACTGTAAGATTGGGAGTAACAAAGTGCATCTCGGAGAATAAGATGTGTGTCTTCTTCTTATATGTGAAATTACAGCCTGCGATTGTGTCATTCAGCCTCGGAGAGGAAGGTTCTGAAGATATTACAGATGTAACCTAATTAAAATGGATTATTATTGTAAAAATGCTATCATCACGCTCCGACGCCTCCGCTGATTACACTACAACCAGTCCCCGGGCTGTCAACGCTCTCCCTGTGATTTATGGGACTTCAAGCACAAAGTTAGGAAGTCTCTCCAGCAAGATACGTAAGAGTGAAGGCCATGAGTGCCCAAGAGACCCAAGGTGCTCCCCAACCTGACATTATACCATGGAACTGGCCCAAAGAGATGGCGCCTGCCCTCGACATCCTAAACCTGGAGCTCTGACATTGTAAAGAGTGAACTGATGCACCTGACATACTAGAAATCTTCTGGTCCAGCTGAGATGTTCTGTAGATGTGAGATCCAAGTATGATCTACCACAGATCTTCTTCTATTACTTTGTAGAGTTGGACTAAACCCTTTAAGAAGTTCTCCAGGTCTTCCATTAGTACATCCCGGTGACTTCCCTGGAATGCTACTTGGCTTTAAATTTTAACCATAAACCAAATAAGATGTTCCTCAGCTCTTACATTCTCCTGGCGGCCCAACTGAGATGAATTATAGCATCGCACTGTCCCACCTAAAATATTGTTCTGTTCTGGCATCATACAGGCCCACCGGAGATTGTCATCACTGGATTGTCCCACCTAATATGACTCTCAGTTCTCACATCCTGCCATCAAACTGAGGCAAACTCAGGGGCATAGCTACAGCGATAGCAGTCATAGCAGCTGCTATGGGGCCCACAGTGGCATGGGGCCCCAGCATCCAACCTGCCACACTGATGAAAGGAGGATGTGCTCCGTTATATACACATATTATGATGCACATTGTACACAATAATATGGATATATCACTGGACATCTTCCACAGGACACAGCAGGAATCAGCAGCTCAGATAAGAAATGTCGGGGAGGGACAGCGGGATGACAGGACTATGGACCTCACCTCTATTTCCTGCTGTGTATTCCCAATGTGGTCAGCAGCTACTGACAGATCCGTGTAAGTGTATAAATGTGTGAGTATAGAAATATGGATATTATCTGAGGGGGCCCCATTCAGAAGTCTGCTATGGGCCCTGCCTCTCCTAGTTACGCCCCTGGGCACGCTCTAGATATGATACCATAGTGTTGGAATGATCTGCGATATCTGATGGGACTCCCGGCTTGTACCTGCCAGCGCTGGATCTCCACATTTGGACGCTCCCGACCTCCTGAGATGCTCCAGATTTCTGGCCTTGGTTCCTCTTAGTATTGGCTCTCATGCAAGAAGAACTATTGGACGGAAGTCATGGTAGAAACAATACAGCAGGTTACACCCATAAAATAGAGAGGTCCCCTGCATGTGGCTGCCTCGTCTAGATACAATGGGGGTCATTTACTAAGGACCCAATTCGCGTTTTCCCGACGTGTTACCCGAATATTTCCGTTTTGCGCCGATTTTCTCTGTATTGCCCCAGGATTTTGGCGCACGCGATCGGATTGTGGCGCATCGGCGCCGGCATGCACGCAACGGAAATCGGGGGTGTGGCCGAATGAAAACCCGACGGATTCGGAAAAACCGCCACATTTTTTAAAAAAAAAAGGGTCGCGGGGCTAGCGCTTCACTAGGAATATGCCGATGTACTTCAGTGCATTCCAGGGAACTTCAGCGCAGCAGCGCCACCTGGTGGACGGCGGAGGAACTGCCTTAATGAATCCCGGACGGACCCAAATCCACCGCAGAGAACGCACCGCTGGATCGCGAATGGATCGGGTAAGTAAATGTGCCCCATAGTCTACACCATAGTCAGAAGGATCATTCTTCATCTTTTCATGTTAGATGAATACGGAAACAAACAATAACCATCTGTTTCTCTTGTTTAGATACGGAGAGAATAACACGGAGCTGCCCAGACGCCGCGCACCGTCTCCATCCGGCTACAAGGGGCTTTCGTATTAATTATTATTTTATTATTTCGGATGTAGTGATGACCAATCAATATTAGATCCATGAAGGATCCAACATCCGGCACAAGCCTGTATGTAATGTACGAATATATCATCACATTCCTGCGTCTATCCTAACAAGAATCAGGATAATGCTTGAATATCACTGTCCATAGAGTCCCTGTAATGTGATAAAGAAGAGATGTAAATACTATTGATTGTGTATACACTGCAGTTTGGAGGATGGAGGTTTTAGTCCCTGTTGTGGCCCCTAAAGCTGGTACCAGGCCGGATAACCCAAAAATGTGGCGATCTCCTTCCTGTGCGTGTATAACGCTGTCATTGGATGTAATTCTGAAGCGAATCGTCGCACCTGTTATTTGTTCTGCCCCGTAGAAGCGGCGGCCGCGCTGAGCCACGATATTTCAGAGGTTGAAGAAATAATTAAGAGGCAGCGTTTAGCCCCTGCTGCTATATGTTGGTCGCCGGGGGAGGCCGGGAGCGGGGAATAGCGCCACAATGAAATAAACTGCTCTCCGCTTTCACGCCGCGTCCATCATTCCGGAACAATCCAGAACCGCTGGAAGCCGGGGGGGGGGGGGGGGGTCAATAGTAAATACCAGGATTGAATAAGGAAAGGTAAAAGCTCTAAATCTATTCATCAATCCAATGAATTCACGGCTGATTCTGCTCCTCAGTGATTATTCCTGGAGCCGGTGAATTGAGGAGCCTGGAAGTTTTTAATTTTATACAGAGAAATGTTTTTTCTGGTACTTTGAGTCTCTTTTTTCTAGTGAGAATGTTTTATGGTTTACTACAGAGATAATGGACTATAGCAGGACTCTGTACAATATTTAGTATAGATAAATCATGAAAGCATGTTATAGAGCAGGAGGGACTAAGTAGACTATACATAGTGTCCTATCTGCAGGCAGCATGTTATAGAGCAGGAGGGACTAAGTAGACTATACATAGTGTCCTATCTGCAGGCAGCATGTTATAGAGCAGGAGGAGCTGAGCATAATGTACATAGTGTCCCATCTGCAGGCAGCATGTTATAGAGCAGGAGGGACTAAGTAGACTGTACATAGTGTCCTATCTGCAGGCAGCATGTTATAGAGCAGGAGGGACTAAGTAGACTATACATAGTGTCCTATCTGCAGGCAGCATGTTATAGAGCAGGAGGAGCTGAGCATAATGTACATAGTGTCCCATCCGCAGGCAGCATGTTATAGAGCAGGAGGGACTAAGTAGACTGTACATAGTGTCCTATCTGCAGGCAGCATGTTATAGAGCAGGAGGGACTAAGTAGACTATACATAGTGTCCTATCTGCAGGCAGCATGTTATAGAGCAGGAGGAGCTGAGCATAATGTACATAGTGTCCTATCTGCAGGCAGCATGTTATAGAGCAGGAGGGACTAAGTAGACTGTACATAGTGTCCTATCTGCAGGCAGCATGTTATAGAGCAGGAGGAGCTGAGCATAATGTACATAGTGTCCCATCTGCAGGCAGCATGTTATAGAGCAGGAGGAGCTGAGCAGATTGTAAATAGTGTCCTATCTGCAGCCAGCATGTTATAGAGCAGGAGGAGCTGAGCATATTGTACATAGTGTCCTATCTGCAGGCAGCATGTTATAGAGCAGGAGAAGCTGAGCAGATTGTACATAGTGTCCTATCTGCAGGCAGCATGTTATAGAGCAGACGGAGCTGAGCAGATTGTACATAGTGTCCTATCTGCAGGCAGCATGTTATAGAGCAGGAGGAGCTGAGCAGATTGTACATAGTGTCCTATCTGCAGGCAGCATGTTATAGAGCAGACGGAGCTGAGCAGATTGTACATAGTGTCCTATCTGCAGGCAGCATGTTATAGAGCCGGATGAGCTGAGCATATTGTACATAGTGTCCTATCTGCAGGCAGCATGTTATAGAGCAGGAGAAGCTGAGCAGATTGTACATAGTGTCCTATCTGCAGGCAGCATGTTATAGAGCAGATGGAGCTGAGCATAATGTACATAGTGTCCCATCTGCAGGCAGCATGTTATAGAGCAGGAGGAGCTGAGCAGATTGTAAATAGTGTCCTATCTGCAGCCAGCATGTTATAGAGCAGGAGGAGCTGAGCATATTGTACATAGTGTCCTATCTGCAGGCAGCATGTTATAGAGCAGGAGAAGCTGAGCAGATTGTACATAGTGTCCTATCTGCAGGCAGCATGTTATAGAGCAGACGGAGCTGAGCAGATTGTACATAGTGTCCTATCTGCAGGCAGCATGTTATAGAGCAGGAGGAGCTGAGCAGATTGTACATAGTGTCCTATCTGCAGGCAGCATGTTATAGAGCAGACGGAGCTGAGCAGATTGTACATAGTGTCCTATCTGCAGGCAGCATGTTATAGAGCAGGATGAGCTGAGCATATTGTACATAGTGTCCTATCTGCAGGCAGCATGTTATAGAGCAGGAGAAGCTGAGCAGATTGTACATAGTGTCCTATCTGCAGGCAGCATGTTATAGAGCAGATGGAGCTGAGCAGATTGTACATAGTGTCCTATCTGCAGGCAGCATGTTATAGAGCAGACGGAGCTGAGCAGATTGTACATTGTGTCCTATCTGCAGGGTGCATGTTATAGAGCAGGAAGAGCTGAGCAGATTGTACATAGTGTCCTATCTGCAGGCAGCATGTTATAGAGCAGGAGGAACTGAGCAGATTGTACATAGTGTCCTATCTGCAGGCAGCATGTTATAGAGCAGACGGAGCTGAGCAGATTGTACATAGTGTCCTATCTGCAGGCAGCATGTTATAGAGCAGACAGAGCTGAGCAGATTGTACATAGTGTCCTATCTGCAGGCAGCATGTTATAGAGCAGGAGGAGCTGAGCATAATGTACATAGTGTCCCATCTGCAGGCAGCATGTTATAGAGCAGGAGGGACTAAGTAGACTGTACATAGTGTCCTATCTGCAGGCAGCATGTTATAGAGCAGGAGGGACTAAGTAGACTATACATAGTGTCCTATCTGCAGGCAGCATGTTATAGAGCAGGAGGAGCTGAGCATAATGTACATAGTGTCCCATCTGCAGGCAGCATGTTATAGAGCAGGAGGGACTAAGTAGACTGTACATAGTGTCCTATCTGCAGGCAGCATGTTATAGAGCAGGAGGGACTAAGTAGACTATACATAGTGTCCTATCTGCAGGCAGCATGTTATAGAGCAGGAGGAGCTGAGCATAATGTACATAGTGTCCCATCTGCAGGCAGCATGTTATAGAGCAGGAGGGACTAAGTAGACTGTACATAGTGTCCTATCTGCAGGCAGCATGTTATAGAGCAGGAGGAGCTGAGCATAATGTACATAGTGTCCCATCTGCAGGCAGCATGTTATAGAGCAGGAGGAGCTGAGCAGATTGTAAATAGTGTCCTATCTGCAGCCAGCATGTTATAGAGCAGGAGGAGCTGAGCATATTGTACATAGTGTCCTATCTGCAGGCAGCATGTTATAGAGCAGGAGAAGCTGAGCAGATTGTACATAGTGTCCTATCTGCAGGCAGCATGTTATAGAGCAGACGGAGCTGAGCAGATTGTACATAGTGTCCTATCTGCAGGCAGCATGTTATAGAGCAGGAGGAGCTGAGCAGATTGTACATAGTGTCCTATCTGCAGGCAGCATGTTATAGAGCAGACGGAGCTGAGCAGATTGTACATAGTGTCCTATCTGCAGGCAGCATGTTATAGAGCCGGATGAGCTGAGCATATTGTACATAGTGTCCTATCTGCAGGCAGCATGTTATAGAGCAGGAGAAGCTGAGCAGATTGTACATAGTGTCCTATCTGCAGGCAGCATGTTATAGAGCAGATGGAGCTGAGCATAATGTACATAGTGTCCCATCTGCAGGCAGCATGTTATAGAGCAGGAGGAGCTGAGCAGATTGTAAATAGTGTCCTATCTGCAGCCAGCATGTTATAGAGCAGGAGGAGCTGAGCATATTGTACATAGTGTCCTATCTGCAGGCAGCATGTTATAGAGCAGGAGAAGCTGAGCAGATTGTACATAGTGTCCTATCTGCAGGCAGCATGTTATAGAGCAGACGGAGCTGAGCAGATTGTACATAGTGTCCTATCTGCAGGCAGCATGTTATAGAGCAGGAGGAGCTGAGCAGATTGTACATAGTGTCCTATCTGCAGGCAGCATGTTATAGAGCAGACGGAGCTGAGCAGATTGTACATAGTGTCCTATCTGCAGGCAGCATGTTATAGAGCAGGATGAGCTGAGCATATTGTACATAGTGTCCTATCTGCAGGCAGCATGTTATAGAGCAGGAGAAGCTGAGCAGATTGTACATAGTGTCCTATCTGCAGGCAGCATGTTATAGAGCAGATGGAGCTGAGCAGATTGTACATAGTGTCCTATCTGCAGGCAGCATGTTATAGAGCAGACGGAGCTGAGCAGATTGTACATTGTGTCCTATCTGCAGGGTGCATGTTATAGAGCAGGAAGAGCTGAGCAGATTGTACATAGTGTCCTATCTGCAGGCAGCATGTTATAGAGCAGGAGGAACTGAGCAGATTGTACATAGTGTCCTATCTGCAGGCAGCATGTTATAGAGCAGACGGAGCTGAGCAGATTGTACATAGTGTCCTATCTGCAGGCAGCATGTTATAGAGCAGACAGAGCTGAGCAGATTGTACATAGTGTCCTATCTGCAGGCAGCATGTTATAGAGCAGGAGGAGCTGAGCAGATTGTACATAGTGTCCTATCTGCAGGCAGCATGTTATAGAGCAGGAGGAGCTGAGCAGATTGTACATAGTGTCCTATCTGCAGGCAGCATGTTATAGAGCAGACGGAGCTGAGCAGATTGTACATAGTGTCCTATCTGCAGGCAGCATGTTATAGAGCAGGAAGAGCTGAGCAGATTGTACATAGTGTCCTATCTGCAGGCAGCATGTTATAGAGCAGGAAGAGCTGAGCAGATTGTACATAGTGTCCTATCTGCAGGCAGCATGTTATAGAGCAGACGGAGCTGAGCAGATTGTACATAGTGTCCTATCTGCAGGCAGCATGTTATAGAGCAGGAGGAGCTGAGCAGATTGTAAATAGTGTCCTATCTGCAGGCAGCATGTTATAGAGCAGACGGAGCTGAGCAGATTGTACTTAGGGGCAAATTTAGTAAGTGTAAGGGTGAACGCACACGTGGCGTTTTGAACCCGTTTTTGGGCTGTTTGTAAGCAGTCCTTTAAAATATGCATGCGTTTTTTGACAGGTTTGACCAATCATCTTAATTAAAACATGCGTTTGTTGACGGCCTGCTTAAAAACGGCACAAAAACGCGTTCAAAAAGCCACGTGTGTCACCACCCTAAGGGATTAGGTAGCGGGGTAGTCACCACAACGACACAGTCCATTTGGTTTATCTGGCCGCAACCAGTTTTATTGTCCATACAATATAGCAGTAAAAACAAAGGAATAAAAAAATAAATCCTATGCCGTCTGGCCAGTTACTAGACATCGGGCTCCTGACTACCAGAGATGGCGCCTCCTGCACGGCCTCCCACACAACACAGCGGGAGACTCACAGCCGCCTCCCCGGGTACAGAGCCCTGAGGGTTATCGCTGGTCTCCTTATATTAGCCCAGCACACCTGTAGACCAGGTAATGAGGGCGGCCAAACCCCGGACTGTCCGGATGGAGAGGGGCCCAGCCTCCCTTCCCCCCTGAGAAAGTGCACCAAATATCCTGCATGTGTCTCTTCCCCGCTCAGGTCCCCGGAGTTCACCACCTTCCTCCCGGTGTATGTAAGTACTTGGCTTGCGACACAATTTTTAAGTTAAATCTTGCGGTTTGTCCGAATCCGTCGTATTGGCCGACGGCCCTCCCCCGATCCTATCACGTGCGACACAATACCCTTTTAAATGCGGCGCAAATCCGAAATCGTCAGAATATCCAACGTTTCTGCGTTTGACCCTTAGTAAATGAGCCCCAATATATATATACATATATATATATATATTTCAGCATAAGAGAGAGCAGTGTCCCGGCACCATCCGACCAGTAACAGTTGCTTAACCGGTGGCGTCCTGTGCGGGTCTTGACAGGTGGGATTTGCCTCGTTGCACGGGTAGAAGTGGTGGTGCTCAGCTCGAGCGGTACATATACATCCATCAATGAAATAAGAATACAGCGGCTCTCACCAGTAACGTGTTGATGGATCTTTATTGCGGTGTGTACATAGGCAGAGCGGGGCCTGGCGACGGGCCGTTTCGCGCTAGTCTAGCGCATCATCAAGCCAAATATATATATATACACATACAGCTGTATATTGTCCTGCAGTCAGCATTGTGCATCGCTACGTACACCAAGTCTTCTGACAGCCGTCCTCTCCCTCTGTGACTTGTGAATCGATGGGGATCATTAGTGAGATGGGGACACACACAAGATATCTGCACTCATCCCGCGCGGAAACAGCGGCAATTTTCCTCTTAGGGATTTCATTCATTTCAATAAAATCAGAAAACATCCTGGAAGAGGCGACGAACAGATAACCGGAAATATCCTGATCAGACGGAGATCCACGTGCTCTGTGCGGTCACTGAATCCCGGATTATCTGTCGTAGCTCTGGATATTATGTTTCCAACCTAAAATGAAAGATTAAATCTGATGAAAATTCATCTCGCTATTTCTAACAATATTGGGTAAAAGTGGTGAAAATATTCCTAGAGCAGCCGGAGCGCAGGACCTTCAGTGCCTAAAGGCAGGTCCTGTCCGTTATCTCTTTGGATTCGGGAATCCTGGCAGAGTGTGCAAGTCTTCATGATGTGCACAGGTTGTGGTCTGAACAGAGACGTCCGAACATCCCCAGTACCATAGATTCCCGGTACCATAGATCCCTGGTACCATAGATCCCCGGTACCATAGATCCCCGGGAACCATAGATCCCCGGTACCATATATCCCCGGTACCATACATCCCCGGTACCAAAGATCCCCAGTACCATACATCCCCGGTACCATAGATCCCCGGTACCATAGATCCCCGGGAACCATAGAACCCCGGTACCATAGATTCCTGGTACCATAGATTCCTGGTACCATAGATCCCGGGTACCATAGATCCCCGGTACCATAGATCCCCGGTACCATAGATGCCTAGTACCATAGATCCCCGGTACCATATATCCCCGGTACCATACATCCCCGGTACCAAAGATCCCCAGTACCATACATCCCCGGTACCATACATCCCCGGTACCATACATCCCCGGTACCATAGATCCCCGGTACCATACATCCCCGGTACCATACATCCCCGGTACCATACATCCCCGGTACCATAGATCGCCAGTACCATAGATCCCCGGTACCATAGATCGCCAGTACCATAGATCCCCGGTACCATAGATCGCCAGTACCATAGATCCCTGGTACCATAGATCCCCGATACCATAGATTCCTGGTACCATAGATCCCCGGTACCATAGATCCCCGGTACCATAGATCCCCGGTACCATAGATCCCCGGTACCATAGATGCCTGGTACCATAGATCCCCGGTACCATATATCCCCGGTACCATACATCCCCGGTACCAAAGATCCCCAGTACCATACATCCCCGGTACCATAGATCCCCGGTACCATACATCCCCGGTACCATACATCCCCGGTACCATACATCCCCGGTACCATAGATCGCCGGTTCCATAGATCCCCGGTACCATACATCCCCGGTACCATAGATCGCCAGTACCATAGATCCCCGGTACCATACATCCCCGGTACCATAGATCGCCAGTACCATAGATCGCCGGTTCCATATAGCCATAGAGCCAGGAGTCATATGATGTTCCCCCGGATGGAGGTCATTCCTGGTCACCAAAGCCTTTTTTAGGCCTCGTCATCAAGGGGTTAATAATTTTTTACATAATTTTTTTGTCCACTCTCGTCTTTCCACAGTAAATCTCCGTGCGACTCTACAGGAACTTCACGTTTCTTAAAGTCGTCTTTTCCCTTTCAGATCCCGGCACTTTATTATTTTAATGACCTTTTTATGGAGCCGGAGATTAATGAGAGAAAAATCATCCGGTTAATGTGGAGCCATTAACTGCGCGGACAGAAAATCAGAAAGAAAAATCGCGCCTGCTAATTCACGGGGTCACGTACAGAGGGGGAGGATTGTGTCAGCGCACGGGGCCCAAACCAAAGTCATGGCTCATAGGGAAGGAGTGTAATGATTGGAGGACGGAACAGAGAGTGACGGCTACATTGTAACTGCCAGGAATTCATAATAATAATCCCTTTATGTATATAGCGCACACAGATTACACAGCGCTGCACAGAGCTGCCAAATCAGTCCCTGTCCCCAAAGGGGCTCACAGTCTACCTACCAGTGTGTTTTGGAGTGTGGGAGGAAACCAGAGGACCCAGAGGAAACCTACACAAACACAGAGAGAACATAAAAACTCTTTGCAGATGTTGACCCTGGAACTTGAACCCAGGTCCCCAGCGCTGCAAGGCTGTAGTGCTAACCACTGAGCCACCATGCTGCAAGGCTGTAATGCTAACCACTGATCCACCATGCTGCAAGGCTGTAATGCTAACCACTGATCCACCATGCTGCAAGGCTGTAATGCTAACCACTGATCCACCGTGCTGCAAGGCTGTAATGCTGACCACTGATCCACCGTGCTGCAAGGCTGTAATGCTAGCCACTGATCCACCGTGCTGCAAGGCTGTATTGCTAACCACTGATCCACTGTGCTGCAAGGCTGTAATGCTAGACACTGAGCCACCGTGTCGCTCTCATTCATATTCCTGGAGCGCAGGATGAAGGGAACTAGTACAGGAGATGGGAAATGCACATTTTTGATACAACTATTATGTTACAGAGAAGCTTGTCTAGTGATACTACAGGAATCAATGATCTTTAACCCCATAGCGCAATAAGACGTACCCGTACGTCTTACTGCGCATGGGCGAGTATGAAGAGGGCTCACGGGCTGAGCCCTCTTCATACTCACCGGGCATTTGCTTTATAATGAAGCAAACGCCCGTCGCTAACACCCGCGATCGGTGCTTGCACCGATCGCGGGTGTTAACCCTTTGATCGCCGCCGGCAAAGCTGCCGGTGGCATTAAAGAGCCGGCGGCGCGTGGGCGCCGCCATCTTGGCTCCGATCGTCACTCCCCGTGACGTCACCGGGGAGCGGCGATCCGTTGCCATGACAGCCTGGGATCACACAAAGATCCGAGGCTGTCATGATCGAGGCTATCTATTACGATGTGCGATGTGCACATTGTAATAGATGGTATGCAAAATCCCCATATTCTGCCATACTGTAGTATGGCAGTATATGGTAGGATCAATCAGACAACCTAGGGTTAAAGTACCCTAGGGAGTCTGAAAAATAGTAAAAAAAATAAATAAAAAAAAGTAAAAAAAAAAAAATTATATTAAAAAAACATAAAAATTCAAATCACCCCCCTTTCCCTTTAACTGATATAAATATAAATAAACCGTAAAAATCATAAACACATTAGGTATCGCCGCGTCCGAAAATGCCTGATCTATCAAAATATAATAACCGTTTTTCACTGCGTTTAACCCCGTAGCGGAAAATAGCGCCCGAAGTCACAAATGGCATTTTTTTGCCATTTTGAAAAATAGAAAAAATTCTATAAAAAGTGATCAAAAGGTTGCACAGTCCTAAAAATAGAAGCATTGAAAACGTTATCAGAAGTCGCAAAAAATGACACCAGTCACAGCTCCATACACCAAAGTATGAAAAAGTTATTAGCGCAAGAACATGGCAAAATGAAGAATTTTTTTTCTGTACAGGAGGTTTTAATTTTTGTAAATGTATGAAAACATTATAAAAGCTATACAAATTTGGTATCCCCGTGATCGTATTGACCCAATGAATGAAATAGACCTGTCATTTGGGGCGCACAGTGAAAGCTGTAAAAACCAAGCCCACAAGAAATGGCGCAAATGTGTTTTTTCATCATTTTCACTGCATTTAGAATTTTTTTCCCGCTTCCCTGTACACGGCATGGAATATTTAATACCATCACTATGAAGTGCAATTTGTTACGCAGAAAATAAGCCATCACATAGCTCTGTACACGGAAAAATAAAAAAGTTATAGATTTTTGAAGGTGGGGAGTGAAAAATAAAAACGCAAAAACGAAAAACGGCCTGGTCCTTAAGGGGTTAAACTTAAAGGGGGTTTCCAGAAATCTGGGGCGGAGTTAACTGGTTTCAGCATCACATCAGCGATCGTCACATCTTCAGCCCCACCGGAGGAGCTCCATTGGTTAATAAAGTAGATTTCCATTGATGATTTTTTATGAATTTGTTGTCAGCGCATTCAAGTTTATACAGAACAAAGTATTCAATGAGAATAGTTCATTCATCCAGATCTAGGATGAGAAAATCCATCCTGATAAACCAGGGACATTACTCATAGATCCAGGCACCGGGACTGTGGGATCTTCTTATATTTGTTATCCTTCCATCTTAAATCAACTTTTAAAATTATGCTAATGAGCCCAAAGAGCTCCTGGGGGTCATACCAGAGTCCCTCCATGCTGTAGCTTCACATGCTGTCACACTGTCTCTGCTTCTACTCCCTCGGCACTTCCCCCTCCCTCTGCTTGCTGTAATGTAACTGCAGCAGAGGAAGTTTTCAGCACATAGCGGGAGGGGGGAAGTGATCCTGTTACAGCCTGTGAAGCTACAACATGGAGGGGCTCTGGTAACACCACCTTATACTGTAAATTTCAATTTCAGAAGGGAGGAGGCCCTGGATAAGAAATATAAGAAGATGCCACAGTCTGGGTGCCAGGACCTATGAGTAATGTCCACCTCTATAAAAAAAAAAGACCACCCCATTATCAGAAGATTAAATTGGACAGATTTTTGCAATATGCTTATATTTTTTTTATTGAAGGGGACCACCTCTATATTTCTATATTTTTGGTTGGTCTATTAATAATAATAATTCTTTATTTATATACCGCCTACAGATGATGCAGCGCTGCACAATGCATGGCAAACTGATCCCTAAAACAACCTAAAAGTATGTTTTGGAGTGTGGGAGGAAACCGGAGGACCCAGAGGCAACCCACACAAACACAGAGAGAACATACAAACTCTTTGCAGATGAGGTGGGATTTGAATCCAGGACCACAGCACTGCAAGGCATAAGTGCCATGCTGCAAGGCTGTAGTGCTAACCACTGAAACAACCATGCTGCCCTGACTATTAGACCCCCTTCCAAAAAAAATCACAGTGGCTTCAAACTTTCCCCATTGTCTTTGTGGACATTACAAGGGAATTCTCTGTGTGATAGTAGTTGTGCCTTGGCAGGACACCCTGTAAATAATCGGCTGGCAGAGAGCCGGATGGCCGGCGGCACGCGGGATATTTGATTTGTAGCCAAGAAATTTGATTAACTTCCTGGAAATGGTTGTGGCATTTCCAAACAACTGCAATTTCTGCTCCCGGGGCTGGAGATTTCGCTGCTGCTGGATACATTATAAAGACTTCATCTATAATTTATTGTTATATTTATTATGCCAAAATCTATTTATTGGTAAGTGCAGAGGACGTCCTCCCCACAGATCAGATCATTATTTATGCAGAATTTCTAAACCCTCCTTTTAACTGTCCATATTTTGATCTTTTGATGCAGCAGATCATTAAAGGGATCATCGGATTTTGGCAAATACAGAATTGTTTAAAAATGATAAGGATTTTTTTCAGACTCGCGTATTTTAGGATCTCTTTTTGCAGGGATCCTATGAACCTTCCTTGTTGCGATCAATTGATGTCCAGGTCATGTGATGTATAGTAAATAGAGGTAGGTGATTTGTGACAAGACTGAACCCTGATAACAGTAACATTGGGGCAGATTTACTTACCCGGTCCATTCGCGATCCAGCATCGCGTTCTCTGCGGTGGATTCCGGTCCGGCCGGGATTCACTAAGGCAGTTCCTCCGACGTTCACAAGGTGTCGCTGCTGCGCTGAAGACCATAGGAAAGCACTGAAGTTCACCGTCCTATCGTGGGTGAAGGTAAGCGCTGTAGAGCGACACTTTTTTTTTTTTTAAATGTGGCGGTTTTTCCGAATCCGTCGGGTTTTTTTACAGCCACACCCCCTGATTTCCGTCGTGTGCGCCACAATCCGATCGCGTGCGCCGAAATCCTGGGGCAATACAGGGAAAATCGGCGCAAAACGGAAAAATTCGGTTAACCCGTTGCAAAAACACGAATCGGGCCCTTAGTAAATGACCCCCAATGTCTCCCATATACATTAGCAGGAATGGAAGGACAGATGCACATGGTATGAAGTGAACCTGTCACCAGGAATGTCATTTTTAGCTGGTGGTAGGTCCCATAGCCTCTATGCTGATTTTAAAAATGCATTTGTCAGCATTCTCAATTATTTCAGTACTTCATAAAACTTTATTTCACATCACCTGCCTTTGATGCGTTTCGGGGGAGGGGCTGCTGCAGCCTGTGTGTACCTGTGTCTCCTTATGGATTCTTCCTTTACTCGACACCAGGAGCTGAGGGTGGAGGAGAGGAGACTGAGACACAGGCTGAGCTGCCCCTCCACCAGGGACTCACCACACACTGCTGGCTGGGAGCCAGAGATTGTGAAATAAAGTTTTATCAAGTAGTGAAATGATTCAGAATGCTGACAAAGGCATTTTTATAATCACCAGAGCATAGGCTATTGGAACCTGTGCATGTGTCCCTTCATTCATAAAGAGAGTTACATGGAGAAGAATCCTGTTCTTTAGATTGGTTGGGGGTCTCAGCAGTGAACTGTTATCAATAAATCAACAACCTGCTATCCTGGTCATAAGAAAGGCCAAAGATTGTGAGAAATTTATTAAAGGGAACCTGTCACTAGGGACTTCATTTTCGCTAAAAACAGGTTACAGACGCCCATTACCCCTGGATTGCACAAATGTCTTTCTGCCTTCTCTAAGCATTTGCATTACAGCATAATTATGTGTTATAACTTAGCTTGCCCCCTAACAGAATCCTCTGTTTAGTCCCAGGTGTTGGCTTTGGTTTGGATGTTTTTCAAAAAACAACATGTGACTTGTCTGTGCTGCTCACTCATCAGCTCCCAGCCCCAACCTTTGTGCTCCTGTACAGCTTTTCCCTCCTGCTCCTTCACAGAGCTCACAGCCTGGTGAGATGACATCAATGGGGGAGGGAGGAGCTGTACAGGAGCACAAAGGTGGGGGCTGAGAGCTGAGGAGTCTGCAACACAGACAAGTCAAATGTTGTTTTTTGAAATGCAGCCAAACCAAAGCCCAACCCTTGTGACTACACAGAGGATTCTGTCAGCAAGCCAGATAAATTGAAATACACAATTATATAGTCATGCAAATGCTTAAGAAGGCAGAAATGCAAGTGTGATGGGATTCTACAACATGTCTTTTGTGAGAATGAGGTCCCTGGTGACAGGTTCCCTTTAAGACATTTTAAACACCAGTCTAAATATCCCCCCCCCCCCATTGGCCTGTATCTGCTAAGAGGCTCCAGCCTATTAGTAGATCCGGAGGCCTACTCTGCCAGGTTGTACCCATTTAGACCAGTCTGACCTGGTGGAGATTTCAGCTCTAGACTCTGAAACGACCTCTCCGTATTTATGGCACAGCCGGTATAGAAATCTTCATTTCCGCTATAACCTGTGCCACGTGCGGGGCGTCTTTTTTATGCCAGCAACTGACCTACAAGGCATGATACATCAGCAGAGTGCATTTACATGCTGAGACTACAGCTCCCATGATGCCTTGAACAGCAGGCACCTCCCAGCTTCTCTACACCACAAGTTTTAGCCTGGCAATTTCCTGATCTAGAAGAACAAGACATCACAGGAGGTTGCAAAATTAGGACCTGGAGATGTCACATGACCAACAAAGCAGCAGTAGCAGAATATAATATCGGCATTTTGGGCGCCTCTTTCCCCCCCCCCCCCCCCTCCAGGGTCCAAAGTATCTAAGGGGACCATGAAATCTTCATGCTTTCAACTTATACCAGGGTCAACCCTAGAGCTTTGAAGATGCTCAAAAGGTCCTCAAACTGCAGAACTGAAGGTGGGCAGAAGGACCCCCGATTTGTTATAGCCGGTCCGTCTCCTTTACTTCTCTTAGTTGGAATTATTCTCTGATGATCTTCCCAGATATTCTTCTATTAGCGGCCACTGATTCTCAGGCGCGGAGGGCGATGCACCGGAGATCATCTGTAATATGATAATAGGTGCAAATTGACAGCAGGAGAGAAATTGTGCTGAATATCATTACAAAAATTAGTCACAGGTCAAATCCTATTAATTAGAGCCGGAGGATGTGACCCCCCGGGAGCGGAGGGGGGGAGCTGAGGTGTGCGAAGACGCCAAACGTTATGGATGAGTTTTAATAAAGTCTAATTGATCATCACTCCCTTTAATTAATAGCTGCCATATTGTTAATGTGAAAGCCACAAGTCGTGTGATACGAGAAACAAGACTGATATCTCATCCACTGGTCCGGAGGAAGACGACAAGATTCCCCATCAAACATCACACGTCCATACTGTATTCCACATATTCCGTTAGTCGTATTGTGTTGGTTTTATGTTATTCTTCTTGAAAAACTATAAAAAGTTGACAAGTTACGCAAGAGGCTGACACTGTCCAGTTAGAGTTGACATCATCAGGCCACACCCTTTTGACAAAAGTAAAAGTAACATATATGTCAATATTTTGTCATTTTATTAGATGTATAAAGGAAGAGATAAACAACAAAAAATAGAAAGAATTGTTATTTAAAGGGGTTGTCCAGTCAGAGGATTGGGGCTAACTTGCTGATTAGTGGGGTCTCGGTGGTGGGACCCCCATGTATCAGGAGGGAATCCTGCTGCTGTATTCATTGCTATGGCAACTCAACTATCTCTGCCAATCCCATAGCATGACCCACATTCTCGTGATCTGGGGGTCCCCTCACCAATCAGGATAGGGGCTTATTTGTTGTGCCTGGACAAAATCTGCAAGTATTTATAGTAGATCTGTAAGATATGAGATCTGTAAGATATAAGAGGTGTAAGAAATGAGATCTGTAAGATACGAAAGATGTAAGATATGAGATCTGTAAAATATAAGATCTGTAAGATATGAGATCCATAAGGTTATTGCTTTATACTAATTTACCAGCTTCACTCGCCCGGTCCCCACCTCCCACTTGGCTCCATTTTATGGCGGCCTGTGTTTGGCATTAGAGGTCTGCAGGGGCGGACTGGCCATAGACTTTACCGGGAGACTTCCCGGTGGGCCGGTGCCCTGAGCAGCTGATAGGGCCGGTCCCTTCCTCCGCTTGGCCGCTCCTCCTCTCCCTCACTACATGTGTCGAGCTGTCGGGCACATCACTTCCTATG